>NC_134574.1:75126526-75441085 GCF_050947875.1 Dermacentor variabilis
AGTGTATTTACGTGCGACACTACGATTTGATTGCTAGGCACGCCGTAGTGAGGGACTCCGGATTAATTTTGGCCACCAGGGGATCGTTAAGGTGCCCCCAATGAGCTGGACACTAGCGTTTAGGTAGCCCCTAAGCCACCGCGGCAGTTGGCGGTATGGACGTTTACAGGGCACACAGCGGGTTCTGTCATGGGGCGAGCTACAGAAAAGCTAGGGGCTAATGAACAGGGACGCAACCCTGTAGTAGTAGCGGGCAGGCTAAATGACGTGAAAAACTTCTAGAAAAAAGTCAGGACAAGCCTAGCGTTTGGCGAAGGATGCATACCATTTGGGCTAGATGTCGTCTCGAACGACAGAAAGCTGAGCTAGTTGGTAAGGATTCATTATGCAAAATAGAAGTGAGGCGTGCAGATAGGACACAAGAGTGTTGTCTACTTCTCTACTCTTGTGTCCTGTCTGCACGCCCTACTTCTATTTTGCATAATGTCGCCTCGGTTGAAGTTTGTGGTGTGCATGATGCCGGAGGTGCCTTTACGTGACGCTTACGTGCAAAGAGCGGCTGCGGCCGGTAATGAGGCCTATGGACAGCGATCTGAGACAAAGCTTTCTAGGTTCTGGAAGTACGCATGGAAGTCACAAGGTGTAGTAGTTTTCAAGGAGGCGGAATCCACTTCAGGGGGCCGGAGTTTTGCTGGTCGTCCAATTGCTTTCCGGGGGGGGGCTATGGGAGCTGAACATGCTTAGGTAGGTAATAATGAAGAAGACGGCCACCTAATGGAACCTCGGACAAGCATAACCATCCATAAGAGAAAAGGGAGGGACAGAAAGAACAGAGCTCGCCGTGAAATAGGCAACATAAACAGGCTATGCCGCAGAAACAAGAAAATTGGTTACAGATTAAGGAACAGGTAAAGAGAGAACCAATAGGCGCGTATACCGTTACTCACAAATAGGCGTGTATGCCGTTACTCAAACGCTCCTTAGAGACATAGAAGAACCACCAATGGTTGCTAATTACGTTTGGGAAGGGTGCAACCGAGATAAATCGGAAATCACGGGTGGGGGAGTAGGAATGCTCATGTATCACAGAACTGCTGATATTAGGGCTTCAGGATTAATGCCGAAATTATCCTGTTCATATGAATGCCCACATACAGGATCTAAACAATTAGACCCACAACGACGGAAAGTAAATGCTAGACATCTGTGAGAAATGTAACCTCGTTATCGTGAATACGGGGCTTAAATATAACGGCTAGATGCGAAGTGGAAAATAGGACATCGACCATTGATTACTGCCTCATGACAAAAGGAATTTACGATAAATTGCGAAACATGGTCATCGACGAGGAAGTGTATAGTAGCACGTGGAGTTGCCATAAACGCATCATTTTGAAAATGGCCTATGTAAGTGGGAAATAGAGGAACTAGTGAATAATGGCTAGACAAAATTTGAACGCTGAAGAAATAACAAATGCAGTTACAAGAGTAGAGAAAGAACTTGGCAAATGGCCAAGCAAGCAGTGGGAATATAGTGAGCTTCTAAGCGTAATAAGGAGATGAATAAGGAAAGAAAAGGAACACATTTGTTAGAAAGGAGAAAGGACACCGAAAAGCTGCTGGAACAGGAAGATGCCAGTAGAATTCCATGAACGACAGAAGCATCATGAGAGCATGGGCGTACAAAAAAAAGCGCAGTTGCCGCAGGGCTGCATTTCCCTCGGTATTTCTATACGCGTTCGTCCCTTGCTCCCTAGAAAACGAATCACACTTCATTGCTCGTACACCACGGACGCGTGAAACACAACCACCGTCTTCAAAAAATGACAGCACCGCCCTGGCGCGAAGCTACCGGCCGATAAGGCCGGGCCATTTCAAGAAAGGTCCACCACTGGGAATGGATATGCTGACTTCGCATTTACAGCCACAATCTGGGGAACAAAATGGGGCAAACGCTTTCTGATTCACCGTCGTACGAGAGCGAATCCTTTCGTTCTATTTGGTGTTCATTGGTAATTTCTGAAGCAACCTTCCGCAACATTATAATTTTGCAGTGAGCATTTCAGAAAATTGATACCAATTTGCCTGCTTCATTCTTAACATTGGTAACATAAAGCAACCATACACTTACCCTACACTTATGTTTGCTTATGAATAAATAGATTGATTTATTATGCTGTGTATTTTCAACTGTACCACAGCATCCAATACACGCACCTCTTGGAATTACACCACAAGAATCATGCAGTCTGCAGCAAATTTGACTTCTAATAATTCCAAAGGTTTCAATTACAAAATGTTTAGCTTCCTCAGCAAACAGCAAAGTTTTGTTCTACCATATTTCATAATTGCATTATTGCTATCAGTTACCATAACTCATTCTATGGAACAATATTAAACCAAATTGCAAAGGCAAGTTGCCTGGTTGCTTGAAAGAACGTTCGTATTTGGCTTGGCGTTTAAAGTACTATCAGATATTGGCCACCCGCTTCTGCTTCAGGTACCTCAAATGAAAACAGGGAATGCAAGATAAGTAGTCTACGACACATCCTGATCTGACACGACGACAATCACGTGTTAGCTGGACAGATTGCATTTTTTCTAATAATTCCCTACATTGAATATCAGGAAAAGCGCGATGAAAAAAAATTGCCTTTGGTATTAAATTTGTGCAGAACATTCTATCAATCTCTAATTTCAAGTGTCATGGCAGATCCACTAAACACAACAAAATATGCTTTGCTGTGTTCTGTGTCAGCCATCTCTGCATGTACTTTCATGTGGGCAGATGTCTGATTTTCCGTTGAGTAATTACTTCTCTCCACCTTGCGGGTTTTCGCAGAACTACTACGTCAAACACTTGTCTTTGCTTCGTGTTGTCGACAAATTTGACTTCGCCCTGCCATCTGCTAGCCGCCTGGTTAGCTCAGATGGTAGAGTGGCTGCCCCAGAATGGCGGCCGGCTCGGGTTCGAGACACGCATCAGGACGAATTTTTCTTCAACTTTCAGGCTTTCCTTTCGAGGAACGCTTATGGGTTTCCTTTTTAGCAATTGCTAGAATCAGGTGGATGTCGGATTTTCCCTTTAGTAAGTGCTTTCATGTAGTACACTTGCTTGTTCCTAAGCTTCATTTGTTCGTCCAGAAAAGGCAAACGCTTTGGTGAATCACTCAGAAAAGCTCCATTGAATGAGAACCCGAATTCAGCTTCCAGTACTGCCTTCTACCAACACCCACAGAAAACAAAATCATCAATTGGTGCAGTCACAAATAAAACTTTCTCTACCGTAAATAGATTCGTGAATCTGGAAATCCTCATTTTTGCTGGCTTCATCTTCAAGGAATGCTTGCTTAGCTTTCAGCTCTATACCAAATCTAAATTGAATGCTTTCAACTCGCGGGGCCTTTATGTAACCCATTATTCCTGTAGATAATGCACTGGCCCCAGTTTTGCATGCCAGAAGGCGGCGCAACACAGAAGCTGTTATTCGACCCTGACGTTCCTGGACCCATCTGGGGCATTGTGACTCACAACGTGTTTGTTTTTCAAGAGTGGCACACTGTTCCTTTGATAAGCACAGATTCTTGGCTGCCTTTGTGTCCATACCAGAGAAAATGCCTCTGAGTGGATGCCGTGTTGCTATTTGCTGGTTGTTGACTGGCCTCACTGGAACTTGTTCGGCTGATTCAAAGAAAGATTCAGTCCTCTCACTATCCGTCATCGAGCTGATAACAAGTGTACTTGGCGCACATGACTGCAAGACTCGAAGAGTACGTGAATACTACTGGTTCATTGGAAGCTGTAATGATAAACATGGATTTCTTGAAGCTGGTTAATAATACCTATGAAAAATATCTAACGCTGACAAATCAAGGATGTCTGCTGAAGATACTAGCAGCTGCGCGATACATGCACACAGTGGTATGAAGGCTTATAACGTTACCTCTACTTTATGATTGAAGCTGCGAGGTTGTTTCGCGCTCCAACAGTCTACAGCTTCTGGCGACCTAAGGATTGCTTGTTGTACACCTTGTGCAAATTTGACTCGAAAGAATATTCAGACGCTTGTCTGCTCCCGCGTGCTCCACTAACTTAGATATCAATCTCACGAGAACACAACACTATAAATTAGAGACGGCGCTTCGAAAACACACCAGTTTAGCTTTAGGAGTGCCTTGATTTTGGGCAAATGACTTCGTGGTCTCCACTGGGCTCTTCAGCACACTTTATAAGCACCTTGACAATTTGCACAAAGGAGCGATTTCAAACGGTTCTAATATTCCCACAAGGGCGTGAACTGCTCGAACATCAAGGATACTAGACAAGCAAGCTACCCCATTTTCCACCGCTGCATTCGCCACCATGGGGTCCACTACAACGATTCATGTTCCTACCCATAACACAACATATGCAGCCACACAAACACGAAGCTGGCCGCTCCGCATTAGTTAAACCAGTAAATAAGGAGAACACACAACAACACACTACGCATTACTATACGTATGCTACTCATTCGGAGGGTAGATGTCTAACTGCAGTAGTTGACCCTGGCTACGAGCATGTAAAATCACAGAGGAGCTCCTAACTCATTCAACGCAGAGGCTTGCAATTCTCGAATCAGTCCTGCAGTCTTATTATCTTACCAAACACATATTATCCACACCGACAGCCAAGATGCATGTCACATGTATCGCGACTACCAGCGATGTCGGCATATAGACAGTCTACTTCAAAAAGTAAAATTAGTCGAGGAGAAACAGGCCAACCTAGACGCAGTAAGGGCAAAAGCAGATCATTTAAGCCTGGTGCTTGCAAACAAATATTCAGCCTTCAAACAGAGGAATGAAGAAGACATAGAGGTAATGAATGAAACCGTAACTAATTCCAGCCATTCAAGTAGAAGGCAAGGCAGCAAGCTCTCCCAAGTAGGAAAAGACTTACTAAAAAAACGACAAGGATTGAACGTGTCCAGCTCAAGCGACAAGATAGAATATGGGGAAGTGTCAATACTGACCAACAAGGAGTAAGTAGGGTTATTTGAAATTATTAAGTGAGAAATACTGGACCTCCATTAAATATGGAAATAATGGAGTCAGCATGAAATATGAGAGAAGAATGTTTGGCATAGGACAAGTCAAGATATATTCGCTGAAATATAAGCAGGGTAACATCATCAGCAATTTCGAAGATATAGTAAAAGCAGCGGAAGAATTATATACTGACCTGCAGAGTACCCAGAGCAGCCACGATACCTGCACAGAGGCTCCTTCTATAATTAGCGGTGAAGTTAGAACGGCCTTGCAAGACATGAAACGGGGAAAAGCGGCAGGAGAAGGTGTAACAACAGTCGACTTAATCAAAGATGAAGGAGATATCATGCTTGAGAAGCTTGTGGCTCCTTAGCCGAAATGTATCAGATCTTCGAAGGTCCCACAGAACTGGAAGAATGCCAAAATATACTAATCGACCAAAATGAATTTTAAACAATTGAAAATTATCGACCCATTAGCTTAGTTCCAGTATTACATAAGTTATTCGGAGAGCTACTTTTTATTAGAATAAAGGCAATAATTGACTTGAGTGAACCAAGAGAACAACCTAGCTTCAGGAAGGGAGACTCAACAATAAATCGCATCCATGTCATCCATCAGGTTCTCTAGACATCTGCTGAGTATAATCAACCTCTCTATATGTCTTTCATAGGTTACAAAAATACATTTGCTTCAGAAGAGATACATGTCGCCATAGATGCATTGCGTATTCAAGGAGTACACGAGGCATACATGGATATCTTGGAAATTATCTACAAAGATTGCATACCTACCTTGATTCTCCACAAGAAAAGTAAAACGATACCTATAAACAAAGGGATCAGGGAAGGAAACACAATCTCTCCAATACTATTCACGGCATGCTTGGAAGATGTTCTCCAGCTATTAAACTGGGAAGGCTTAGGAGTGAGCACCAGCGGCGAATATCTCAGCAACTTTCGGTTAGCAGATGAGATGGTTCTGTTCAGCAGCACTGGAGACGAGTTACAACGAATGATTGAGGACCTTGCCAGTGAATGTGTCACAGTACGGTTGAAGATTAATACGCACAAGGCAAATAATGATTAATAGCCTGGCAAGATAACAAGAGCTCAAGACTGCCAATCAGCCTTTAAAGTCTGTAAAGGAGTACGTTTACCTAAGTCATTTGCTCACCACGGATTCTGATCGCGAGAAGGAAATATAACGCAGAATAAAAAGGGCCTGAAGAGCATACGGCAGATATTGTCAGATCCTGACTGGAAGCTTAGCAGTGTCATTAAAAACAAAGGCGTACAATGAATACGTTCTACCAGTACTAACTTATGGGGCAGAAACTTGCAGATTCACAACGAACTTCGAAAACCAGGTAAAGACCACGAAAGAGCGATGGAACGAAGAAATATACGCAGTGAGTGAGGAAAAGTTTGGTGTGGATGAGAGAGCAAACGGGGCTAGCCGATATTGTAAATGAGATTAAGAGAAAGAAATGTAGCTGGCCAGACCATGTGATTCGAAGGCTACATACCCGTGTCCCATTAGGGTTTCAAAAGGTGCGCCAAGGGAAGAGAAGCACAGTCGAGGACGACAGAAGATTAGGTGGGGTGATGAAATTAGGAAATGCGCGGGCGTAAGCGGGAATCGGTTGGCGCAGGACAGTGGTAATATTAAGTCGTAGGGGAGGCTTTCGTCCTGCAGTGGACATAAAATAGGATGAGGGCGATGCTGATGAGGATGAGGATGTTGATGATGACTATGGCTTCGATGTTACTTGGATGCTCACCCTTTGCTATGTGTTACTTTGTATTGCATACCTGGGCACCAAGGCACGGGGGCGAAGTCCCGAGCTCATCAGTTCACCTGCGTAGTTAGCTTTCCGCGTGCTCCGTGCCTATGGCCATCCAAATTTAACTCAAGGTTACAGAGCAAGACTTTGCACAAGGGAAGCACATCATTTCGCAAAGAACTTCGCGCCAAAGACATGGCTCTTATTACTCCTCCTGCTAATCCCTCTCGAAAACAGAACGCTATTCTATGAAGACTTCGTACAAACTCTGTAGTGACTCGTCTTTTCTATCGCTATATTCAAGGGCTGTCCGGGTGTGCACATGCCCGAACTATATGCAATATCTGTCCCTAGATCATTGCCTATGGCATTGACCTCATTCAACCTAAGTTCTAGTCAGCCCTCTCCACCATTCTCTATAAGATCCAGCAGCGGTCATGGATGGACTAGCTCACCCCACCACTCCATGGAACGAACACTGTCCGGTAGGTGGCGATCCAGCACGTTAGAGATGTGCTGGGTGAGGACTGTAGCTGATCGACCAGAGGAGAGCGCCGGACGTTGGCGTAGAAATAAATGTTTCTCTCTCGCTATCTATCCCTCTCTGAGCGTCTTGAGACACCTAAGCACTCCTTATGAGTTGCAAACACGAAATAATTAATGCCAAAATGAACGTTCCACAGGGGTCCTTTTCCGCGGGCGAGCGAGCCGAGACACTTGGTGCGTTTTGATTTGGGCTTACCGAGGCGCAGTTTTAATGCAGGTGGGAGCTTGCGCGGACAAGGAACGCACGGGTGACACAGGCTTCCGAGAGCGAAAGCGAGGGCGAGGTGGCGCGTCGCATTGGTAACCTCTCCTCTCACACAACATCTGGCGTGGCAGGACAGCCAGCGCGGCATCAGGTGTGCCCTTTCGCCCACTCTGCTCTGTCGTGACCAACTGGTACTGTGGCGTCGCCGCCAACGGGAACTCCGTCGAAACACACTTGTGACGTGGCGTCGAAGCCGGTGGCGATGGGAGCTTAGGTGTTGTTTCGCTACTGTAGACGACAGTCGCTAAGCTTTTTCCCTCCACAGGCCATTTGTCACGTTCGCAGCAAAGACACCGGCGGCGTCGGTCAGCTTTGAAAGCAAGGAATTCATAAATTTTGTTTGACCCACAGGGCCCTTCTATAGGTTCCTTTCTGGTTTGGAGTTCACCACCCATAGCTGCTCAGCAGGAACGCTGACATGGGTGCACACAATACTCATGGCACTAGTGGAAGCGAGAACGCTTCCTCTAACGGTGCGTCGACCTGGCATCCTCACTTTTTGAGTTGAATTAACACATTTCGCTTCCGCTAATTTGCGCTGTTCAGACGAGCTGAGTGTGTAGTGTTCGTAGCTTGTAAAACACCCGACACTTCCTAAAATACACAGTAGTAAACGAAACAAAGATGTGCCGGTGTACACATGCGTGCGTTTTTCTATTTATATGATTGTTTGTGAGCAACATACCTGTAGTCATGAGTTAGCGCTCATGTTATGTATCTCTTCTTTGTACGTGCTTTATTTGCTCGCGCAGTAAGTAATAGTACACAATTTTATTCGCATTTTTTTTTACAAAATCTTCACATGACTCTAAATGTGTATGGTGTTCAAGATTTCCAGATTTCAAATTTGCATGCAACTTGGAGCCGGCTTTTTGGCCACTAGAAAGGATATTGTTCATATTGGATGGGTGAATTGAGTCTCATTTCTTTCTGTCATAATTTGTACATTATCATACAGCACTTGACCAGCTACTCTAAGAACGGTGTTTTCCGGTAGGAACTGCGCCTCTTTCAAACACGTGGTAATCAGCGGTAATGTGAGATATTGTGCCTAATTTATTGCTTTGGAAAAACATGTTCGGTTACAGAGCTGCTGTTTCACATCCATTCTTTAAAAACGACATCAAGCTTTTCTGAGGATCACAATCTCACATTCTGAAGCACCAATCTAAATGTGGCGCTTCAAGCGGCTACATATATCACCATAACGACTCAGATTGAAATTCGGCATCGATATTTACAAAATTTACGTTGTGACAGTAAAGCAAAATTACACAATAGTTCTTGCATGAAAAAAAAAACATATTGCAGCAGCAACTCGTGAGTTCTTCAGAGTAAGCATGTTGTGTCAATAAATCCTAAAAGAAATGAAAAGTCTAAATGTGTGCTTGTCAGTGACAAGCACATGCCCACAAAGCACAGAACATGCCATTCTATTTCGTTCCCATCCGTACCGGTGCTGTTCTGTTTCTTTAACACTACATGCTTGAAATTCAAATTTAACTTACAGGGCAGCTGCAGCATAGTAGGTTGTCAAAATTTTTCATTTTCATTGTGATGTGCCAAAAACTCATACCAATTTATGCGCGCTTGCAGAAATTTCGGAATTTGGCTGAGACAGACTAAAATTAGGTGTTCATGAAACATGGATATTGGACGCAGTGTTACCTACTTCGTCACCAACAGTAGGGAACATCTCAATGCTGTCGTTTCTGAACATCTTGTGTCAATGATACGGAAATTTGATACCTCAATTTGAAGAAAACGGCAGCTCACCCTGTGTGCACCAGCCTCATACGCACGCAAAAGGAATCTTCTACAATTCACCCGAATGGGCCTGCTTTGTCAGCCTTCTGAGGACTCAGCATTAGCGAAAATGAGGCGTTATGTTAGGTGCGGACATTGATATAAATGTCTTCTGTTGGGAAATTGCGGAATTCTGAGAAAAATGAAATGAAGTTCGCATCTCAGACAATGTAAAAAGTTGTGAAACTTTGTTCTCAACTAGCCAACCGATCTGACAGTTCTAAATATCGTGCTTTGGGTCAATGCGTTTTCTTTTCGTCTTTGTTTTGTGCACATTGCGTGTCACTGCTACAACAAGCTCATCCACTTGTCGCTGTTAGAAGGTGTCACAAAACACACTTGCCGCAGATAAACTTGGCACATTTATTGCTCAGTGTTAACGACATTTCAAAAATATACCGCTTGCTGCTTTTATGACACGAAAACTGTCAAACGGAATGCGACAGCGGCTCTCGTTCGGCGGTGAAGAAAGCAGACAGCCACATGTGAGGCGTGGTCGGTGTCAAATGTCTTTCAAATAACAGGCAGCAACGAAGCTCGAGTCCAAGCCCTCTAATTATACGTCAAAGGCATGGTGAGCAAGCGCAGCCGAACGCCGGCGTCACTGGTTAATTTTCACACAAACAACCTGCAACTTTCAGAGCATACTGGTCCAGGCTGAAGAATGCAATCAACTGCTTTCGGTCTGTGAAGAAGTGAATGGTCTGCCCAAATCCGAAACGAGCACGCTTCGAACGCTAAGACCCTGCCATTAGAGCTGCGAGTAATTTCACTAGGCTGCAATTAGGACACGTGAATAGAAGCCTAACCATCTTCCTACACTATCTCCTATGTAGTGAAAGGATACCTCCCTGATTCCTGCCGGGTAAGGATCATACTGTACGCTAGGTGCTTTAGCGGGGTAATTATCCGCAAGAAAATTCACTTTCTCCAGAAAGCCCTTTCCGTGTCGGAAAGTATGCTGTCATCTCGGTTCCCTCTTGAAACATGCGTGTTGTAGCTCACACAAGGAAGCCATCACTGCGGATGAGTTCAGAATGAACTTGTCATAATAAGTAACTAGGTCCAGAAACAACTTCGATTATGGTACGTTCTGACGCGGTGGTACTTGAAGGATCACATCGGGATTTTCATTCTTCCATCGCAGGCTACTTCCGTCGCTGGTCACCTTCTTCTACCGAAACTTCAATTTTTCTAGTTGCCTTCGCACTCCACCTTATCGAAACCTTCGCAACAGTTTCCGGAAAGCACTTTGATCATAGCACTTTTCCGCGATAATGAAATTGTCAAAGTACAGTTGGATTCCCGAAAGTCCCTGCAGGAGTGTTTTTATACGCTGCTGGAAAAAAGATGTTGCCGAGGAAAGCACCAAGGGAGGCTGCTAAACCAGACAAGGTCTTTCGGCGTGAAATGCTTCGTCATCATACTGCCATGGCCATGCCATGATTGTGATGGCCGACTCTAGTGACCTAGTGTCCTAGAAAGAGGGGCAATCGCTAAGACAACTGTATGTCGCACGTAGGAGAAGCAATGGAAATTTCAGAATCACCATTACAGTTAGTAAATAAAACTTTCTGCGGCAATATGGTGTGCTGCTCCATTGCTTGGATGCTCATCTTACTAAATTGTGCATTATTAGACGGGTTCTGTCCGAATTTCTTTATTTTTACTAAACGCTGCATGTACTCCACGGATGCAAACATTCGTAGACAACTAAGCGTAAGACTAAAAGTTCAATTATATTGTTATTGTTTCAGTTCTTGAAGGTGCGGTTCCATGGTGTGTACATCTAGTTTTTTGCTTCCTGTAAGGGAATATGGAGTCGATGGGTTGCAGCCAATATCGGCGTATACCTCAACATAGTGGGAGGTTGTCCAAATCCTCCATTGATGCTCCCAACGAGCCAGAACTTTATGTTCACGATAACGGTGTTCCTTCGACGGCGTTCATAGGTACTGAATCCCATTTTCAATGCGCAAGCCTCACGTCATTCTCTCTCTCTCTCTCTCTCTCTCTCTCTCTCTCTATATATATATATATATATATATATATATATATATATATATATATATATATATATATTGAGAGAGAGAGAGAGAGAGAGAGAGAGAATGACGTCAGGTTTGCGCATTGAAAATTGATCTTTTCAATGCATGCCGCCTCGGATTGCTCTGCCACCCCTACCCTGTCGGTAATGATGCCACGCCAATAACAAGAGCCCCACTGCTGTAAACCTATACGTAATTTTTCTTTGGGCTTCTACAGCGCGTGTTCGTTTTCGTATGATTTACCACATAGCCTTACACGCAGGGCCCCTGTTAAGGGCAGTGGAGCAAGCGGTGCGCAGTGCGCGCTGAATTGAGATTACGTAGATACCGGCGGCAGACCAACAAACAATGACACATTCTTTTATTTACTGGGCTAATAACATGTTTAGTTATCGTAAAATATTCATTGTAGGTTATGCAGTGCATGTTCGTGACCGAGCCTAACATATTCAGTGCGGGCGCAGGCGGTCCGTACTGTAAACATCGCCTCCCTTGCGGATTACCACGGCAAAACGAAAGGCTGAAAAATTCGTCTCTGAAATGAATATTTGATGTTTATTGGCGCAAGGGTTTAGTATGGCCAAAGAGCGCTGTGCCTGTGGTAATGAGGTCGCAGTGTAGTTATGACTTCTATGAAGTCGGCGGGACGTGGCTGTGAAGGGGCCTTAAACACAGTCGCTCTAAAGCTACTAAAATCTGCATAATAAGATTATGGCGATGACATATGACGTGTACTATGCGCATTAAGAAGCATTTCAAAAGAATGATACGATATATAAAATACATCACATTCTAAGATTGTCTAGAGCACTACTCTCTCTTTGCGCCCTTGAAACGCAAGGGCCTGGAGGCATGTTCTATGCAAAACAATTATCGCAGCGGCGTCTTCTGGAAAGAGGATGCTCCACAAATTTAATGGACTTATAACATGGAAGATAACCTCATTTAAGAAACCGATGACTTCCTTGGTGATAGAAAGCGATTTCTTACCAAGAAACACAGCTGGGTGAAGGGGGACGTAATAACGGTATGCAATAGGAAAATGTTTCTTTATCTCAGCCTCTGCTTTCCGATACTCCAGAAGCACGTGGAGGACAGTAAGCCTCTCTGCACATCTACCACAGGTTTGAGATTCATTTCCAGAAAGTAGAAAATAATGGGTCCCAAATGTTGTCCTATTCTGAGTCGACAGAATAGGACATCTGTTCGCCATGATTTTGTTACGGACGGCCAAAAACCTAACTGTGGCTTTGTCACGTGCAGCTTATTATTTGTTTCCGCGTCCCACAAGCGTTGCCAGTGGTTCCGCAGTTTCCTTCGTAAGGGAGGCTTTAGATCAGCAGTAGGGACCGCAGCGGTAAAAGCAGCTTGCGATGTAATTTACCTGGCCATTTTGTCTGCTAGAACATTTCCATTAGTGCCTCTATGGCAAGGCATCCAGCGTATAATGATATGCTTGTTAGATATGGATGCTATACACAGAACGGAGTAGAGCTCAATAGGTACAGGGTTCTTGTGTTTACATAGTGACTTGAGGGCTTTTACGACGCTTAGAGAATCTGTAAATATGACTGTTTTTCCAATTTGTGATTTCAATATATGCTTCGCTGTCGAGAATGGTGCATGGGATTCTGCCGTAAATCTACTAGTTTCCGGGTGCAGTGCGCCCGATTCTGAAAAAGATGTGCCCATGGCTACGTAAGGAACCACTGCATCCGACTTGGAAGCGTCCGTATAAAACTAAATGTAAGAGTACTTATACTGGAGTTATAAAAATGCATTATATTACGTGCCTCTGGTGTACGTTTCGTGAGATCTACAAACGACATATCACAGTCTATGAACTGCCGCTGCCACCGCGGTAACAGTCTCGCCTGAGTCATAGAACAATGTTCAAGTAGTAGAACCACCATTTCCTCAATAAGAATCCTCACACGCAAAGCAAACGGCTTCCTCGCTGCAGGTTGGTTATGGAAGAGCTTAGCAGTGGCGACATCGTTTATGGAGTAATAACAAGGATCTTCAATGGTCGCTTGTACTCTGAGAAAATATTTAAAACTGCTATATGACCACTGTATATGAAGTGACCACTGATTTGACTCTACGTAGATGCTCTTGATTGGACTTGCCCTGAAAGCACCGGTCGCGAGACGAATACCCAGATGGTGGACGGGGCCTAGAACTTTTAATGCACTTGGTGTTGCAGAAATATACGTTATTGCTCCGTAATGAAGACGGAAGCGGACAAGACTGTTATATAAGTTTAGAAAGCACTTTCGATCACTACCTCATGTAGTGTGTGACAGCAGGTTGAGAACGCTCACTCTTTTCAGGCATCTTATTTTCAGATGTTCAATATGGCGAATAAACGTGAGGTTTGAGCCAAAAATGATTCTAAGGAATTTTTTTGGCTGCTTACAGAGCTTTGGTGTCCTTTGATCGTAATACTAGGCAGAGGTGCTACCCCTCTCTTCTTTGATAAGAGTACGCAGGTACCTTTTTGCGTGTTTATTTTGAAGCCGTTCTCATCCGCCCATTTAGACAATTTGTTTATCTCAAGCAGCAGTTGTCGTTCACAGACAGCAATAGTGCATGATTTGAAACTTACTTGTATATCATCAACATAAACGGAATAAAACATTCCACGTGGAACGACTGTATGCGGGCTGTTCATCTTTACAATAAGCAGTGTGCAATTAAGTACGCTGTTATGTGTGATGCGCGACATGGTGCGGTGATCGGGACGGTCAGGAGCAGGCGACAAGGAGTGCGCGCGCCGAGGCGGATTCCATGCTGGAAGAAGGAAAACAACGACGCCGAAGAGCGTCCGGCACGAGAACGCGCGGCGCATGAAAAACAACAAAAAGATGAAAAGCAACACATTAGAAAAGACCACGGGGCGTCAGGCAGCAAATCCGAAAATGCAAGTCGGCCAGATCAGAAGAAAAACGTGGTGCGCTGGCAGAACAGAGGACACGCAAGGGAGACGCCGGGGAGACGCCAGGAAAGTCCCAGGAAGCGACGGCAGGAGGAGGTCAACCACCGGAGCGGGCTTGAAGACGGGCCGTCGGGTTCCGGACCCGAGCCACCAGGACTTCACCCGACCGGGGCCTCCTGCCAACCTGTTCCTGCGCGTCGCCCGTCTACCCGAGCGTGCCGCCAGCTCCTCAAGGCCGGTGAGCTTCTGCGCTCGTGGGTACGACGAGAACAGTCGGGCTACGGGCCCGAGTTCTACGCCAGCTGCCCGGCCAGAACGCCACCCCCGTCTGTTGTGCCGCCTGCTGCCCGAGGCCGGCGTTCGAGCTTCTGTGCCCGTGGGCAGGACAAGAGCAGTCGGGCTACGGGCCCGAGCTCTACACCCAGCTGCCCGGCCAGAACGCCGCCGTCATCTGCTCGTGCCACCAAGCCGCCTGGTTTACATCTGCGAGCCAGAGCTGGCCAGCCCCGGTCGCCCGGTCAACCAACGCACACCACGACCTTTGGTGAGACCGGCGCCACTCCTTTCTTCAGCTTGTCGCCGCGTCGCCCCGTCGAGACTGTTGTGTGTCCCTGCCGCCGTGGCAAGCCCGGACTCGCGCACTACTTAGCTCCACATTAGCCCCAAATTTGTGTCTTGATGTGTATTTGAGTGTTTTTTATGTTTGCTATTTGCTTCTATTTAATTTTAAGCCTTCTTTAGTTCCATTAAACGTTTGTGTGTGTGTGTTCGAAACGAACGGCTTTGTCCTCAATTGGGTTCTCGGAGGCTCCGCCTAAGAGAACCGTCATAACCTTTTGAGTGCACGAACCTTTGCCCCCATATTTGAGGCATCACAATTTGGCGTCCGCGGCAGGACAAAGCCGTTCGTCTGGATTTTTTTCTAACGGCTAGGGACTATGGCTGCTAGCACACGAGACTTGTTAGCCTTAGCCGAACGTATGGGGCTAGAAGGTGCGGAGTTGAGGGAATGGTTAGATGAGCAGGAAGTGCGGGCGCGAGAAGAGCGCGCAGCTGAACGCAAGGCAAGGAGGGAGGAATTTGCATTGGAAGAAAAGAATTTACAACTGCGGCTAAAACTCGCGGAAGCTGAGGGCGCGTATTTTGGCAAGAAACAGCCAGAAATTAGTTTGTTTCACTTAGCCACCGTGGCCCAGCGATTGGGCTTGCATGGGACAGACTTGCACAGATGGGTGCAAGACAGGTGGTTGTTAATATGCGGGAAAACTCGGAGGGAGTGCGACAGGCGAGTGTCAGAACAGGCAGCTGAGAGGGAACGCCTGGAGGAAGAGCTTCGCAGGGTGCGCGGTCGCATCAAGGCACTCGCGGATGCTTGCCCAGAAGGGACAAGATCCGCGGTTGAGGATGCAGCACAGCAGTGCAGAGGCGACCCGAGGGTTCCCTCCGACATGCCCTCAGGCCTCGGTGAGCAAAAAGTGTCTCAAGGAGAGACAACTTGTGATCATGCCATTGTAGGCAAAGATAGTGAGGTTATGTCACAAGACAAGAAGCAGATTGCTTCCGTACCTCAACCAGTGCCGCGCGAACCCAGCGCAGGCGATGACTGGTTCGGGCTGGGTTCAGAGCTGTCATGCATGGGCCTGGTTGAGGAAGTTAGAACCGAGCTCCTCCTACATGCTAAATATAGTACGTCGGAGTGTTTGCGCCAGGGTCAAGATGGACCTGAAGATATCAGGGCTCCTGAGGAACCAGGATCGGTTTCAATAAAAAGTATTGAGTTGTCCTTACTGCGTTCCTTGAATTCAACAAAGGCAACTGCTTGTGACCCTATGCGCTCTTTGGAGGGCTCAGGCATGTGTACCCAATCAACACATGGCTTTGAGGAGTCAGAACATTATTTGTGTTATGCACTCATGTGTGGTTCAAGCGTGGGCACTGATGCTCCAACCACACATTACAGCGTTGACTACCTTAGAACGCAGGCAGTGACTTGGTTGACGCCATGCAAAAACATTAATGCCTGGAGCGATATGATCACGAACTGGCCAGTGCACTCTGACCGTCAAGATAAAGGTGTAGTTCGCTTGATATGGGAAAGGGTCACCTAAAGGAGCCGATACCTCGCTTATGGCTTTTCTCGGACTTGTGACCCCGGACATTGTGACCTTGGACTTTATTGGGGTTTTTTTCTTCAATAGGGTATTATGATAGCCTTTGACGCTACCATTTATTTTTCACTTGCTGTGCATTCTTTGGATTGTGTTTTCCTTTATTGTCTTTTATCTGTGTGCTCAGTGAACTGTGCATGGGAACCATACAGTGCGTTTTTGTGAACGGACCATGACTGTAGTGTTCCGAGTATGCGTGAACTATATCGCGCACTGAGCGGCAGTTTTTCTTCTGAAAAATTTGATAAGAAAAGGGGCTTATGTTATGTGTGGTGCGCGACATGGTGCGGTGATCGGGACGGTCAGGAGCAGACGACAAGGAGTGCGCGCGCCGAGGCGGATTCCACGCTGGAAGAAGGAAAACAACGACGCCGAAGAGCGTCCGGCACGAGAACGCGCAGCGCATGAAAAGCAACAAAAAGAAGAGAAGCGACCAATTATAGAAGACCACGGGGCGTCAGGCAGCCAATCCGAAAATGCCAAATCGGCCAGATCAGAAGAAAAGCGTGGTGCGCTGGCAGAACAGAGGACACGCAAGGGAGACGCAGAGGAGACGCCGGGTAGACGCCAGGAAAGTCCCAGGAACCGACGGCAGGAGGAGGTCAACCACCGGAGCGGGCGTTGAAGACGGGCCGTCAGGTTCCGGACCCGAGCCACCAGGACTTCACCCGACCGGGGCCTCCTGCCAACCTGTTCCTGCGCGTCGCCCGTCTACCCGAGCGCGCCGCCAGCTCCTCAAGGCCGGTGAGCTTCTGCGCTCGTGGGTACGACGAGAACAGTCGGGCTACGGGCCCGAGTTCTACGCCAGCTGCCCGGCCAAAACGCCACCCCCGTCTGTCGTGCCGCCTGCTGACCGAGGCCGGCGTTCGAGCTTCTGTGCCCGTGGGCAGGACAAGAGCACTCGGGCTACGGGCCCGAGCTCTACACCCAGCTGCCCGGCCAGAACGCCGCCGCCGTCTGCTCGTGCCACCAAGCCGCCTGGTTTACCTCTCCGAGCCAGAGCTGGCCAGCCCCGGTCGCCCGGTCAACCAACGTACACCACGACCTTTGGTGAGACCGGCGCCACTCCTTTCGTCAGCTTGTCGCCGCGTCGCCGCGTCGAGACTGTTGTGGGTCCCTGCCGCCGTGGCAAGCCCGGAATCGCGCACTACTTAGCTCCACACTAGCCCCAAATGTGTGTCTTGATGTGTATTTTAGTGTTTTTTGTGCTTGATATTTTCGTCTATTTAATTTTAAGCCGCCTTTAGTTCCATTAAACGTTTGTGTTTGTGTGTGTTGGAAACGAACGGCTTTGTCCTCAATTGGTTTCTCGGAGGCTCCGCCTGAGAGAACCATCAGAACCTTTTGAGTACACGAACCTTTGTCCCATATTAGGGTCATCACATACGCCCCCTTGTTAAACACCACTTTCTTGGGTGAAGGATTTAGATAAGACAATACCAACTTTTACGTGAACAGTGCGATTAGACAGGTAGCTTTTAAGTGTGTTTAACATGTTTTCACGGCCACCGATTGAGGAAAGATCGCGAAGGATTCCGAATTGCCATGTCGTGCCATGTGCTTTCTCTAGGTCTAGAAATACTTAAAGTAAAAAGTGCTTATGAATGAACGCATCTCTAATATTTACCTCGATGCGAACAAGGGCCTGTTGTAGACCTTCACCTCGGAAACCGCATAGAAGCGGGTCTAGTTTGTTGTTTCTTTCTAGGAAGCTGATTAAGCGCCGGTTTACAATTTTTCAAGAACTTTGCACAGACTGCGTGTTAGCGCTATTGACACGTAGCTGCTGGCTAAGGCCAGGTCCTTCCCTTGTTTAAGTACGGAGATGACTATAGCTTCTTTCCAAAACGATGGAATATACCCCGCCGCAGACATTGTGTGGTAAAGAGATAGGAGTATTTCCAGTGCTTCAGGAGGTGCCTCATCATTTCGTATATGATACGATCGCCACCTGGCGCCAAGTTGTTGCAAGAAGCGAGAGACGCCTTAAGTTCCGCCAAAATAAATGGGCAATTGTAAGCATCACTCGATGACCCTTTGCGGTTTAGGGGATGCCGCTCCTCGCGTTCTTTGTGTCGTAGAAATGTTTCCGTATAGTGCGATGCACTCGAGATATATTGAAAGTGTTCGCCTAGAGAATCCGCCTGATTTTTCAAGCTATCACCTTGGCTACTTACTAACGGTAGGGGATGTAACTTCCGTCCTCTTAATTTATTTACCCTGTTCCATACTCTTGTTTCATCAGTGTACTAATTTATACCAGAGATGTACCTAACCAAGCTTTCTCTCTTTGCCCGTCGACGTGTTCTCCGGCCTTGTGACTTGACTTGTTTGAATGTAGTAAGCTTTCCGGCGGTTGGACAATTTCGAAGCAATCTCCAGGCCTTATTTTCATTTTTCGTGCTTTCCGAAATTCCTCGTTCCATCATGGATTACGACGTTTACTTTCCAATCGGTTAGTTTGCTTGATACATTTAGTTGAAGCGGCAATAATAATATCTCTTAGATATGCCACAGTGTCGACTACATTGAAACCAGCAATGCTATCTCTGCCTAAATACGTCAGCTCTCTGAAGAATTCCTAGTTGCGTGAGGTCATTTTCCATCGCGGAAAATGTGGCGAGCATCCGTCCTATTTCGTTAGGTTTAAAATAATTGGAGAGTGGCCGCTCCCAAAGTAGTTATTCAGAATAGTACCCTCAAGATACGGAATTAGTGTACCCGACACTATACTTAAGTCTATGGGTGAGTACGTATTATGTGCCACACTGTAGTACGTTGACTCTTTCTTGTTAATTATACATGCTCCTCAGGACGAGAGAAAGTTTCTCAGTTAGGCGACCTGTCACATCGCAACGAGAGTCTCCCCGAAAAGTGTTATAGGCGTGTTTAATTCGCCTACAACTATGTAAGGCGCCGCAAGTTCGTCTATATAGTTTTGAAATTCTGTTTTGTGAAGTTAGTAGTTAAGAGGAATGTATATAGAGCTAATAGTGCCTAGCTTGCAAACAATACCCCTCGGACAGCAACTGCCTCTAGGGGTGTACGGGGTCTTAACTCCCGGCAGGCAACTCCTTTGTCAACTATAATAGCCACACCTCCACACGAAACGACCGTGTCATCGCGGTCTTTACGAAAAATAGCCTACTCTCAGAGAAAATTAGTTTGCGTCTGATTGAAGTGCATTTCTTGAACACCCAGCACCTTTGGACTATATTCATGTAGGAGTTCTTTATTGTCGTCGAGGTTATGTAGAAGTCCTCGTACATTCCATTGTAGTATTTGTGGCTCTATTATATAAATGCGTTGTGTGCTGGGAGTCTAAGAGACGAGGATTAGCTCACGCGCTCTTTGGAGGCGCCGTGACGGAAGTTTCGTCGTTTTTGGAGCGGTCTAGAGAGGCTCGCCACTCCTTAGGCGCTGGTGGCGCCATCTGGATGGTTGTTGTGTTCACCGCCTCTTGCGAGGCGCTAGACAGGCGCTCTTGCGAGCGATGCGTTTGCTGTGAAGGTCCCGTCTTCGTAGACGAAACCTTTGAGGCCACCATTCCAGAGGTAGATATCCTGTTCTGCTGGGGCAGCGGAGCAGCGCTAGAAGCAGGCACCTGGGGGGGGGGGGGATGGCGTCACTGCCGCCTCACTGGGTGTGGGTCGGACAGCCGCCGGAGGCCGTTATGGCGCTGCCCCCTGACGCGCCACTTCGACAAAGCTGTTCTTTGGTGGGTATGCTACCCGCCTGCGTGCCTCTTTGAAGGATATGTTTTCCTTCGCTTTGATTGCGACTACTTTTTCTTTCTTCGATGGTGGACATGGCCACGAGTACGAGGCGTACTCCCCATCACAGTTCACGCAGTGTGGAGCATATTCGCAATTGTCAGACGGGTGTTCTTGGGCATAACATTTTGCGCAAGTCTGGCGGCCTGGGCAGTTCTGTGAACTGTGGCCTAATCTTTGATAGGTAAAGCATTGGAGAGGATTGGGAATGTACCGTCTAACTCGGATCTTTATGTACCCAGAATCAATGGTCTCAGGTAGGATACTTGATGCGAAAGTTAGAATTAGGTGTTTTGTTTCAATCTCGTTGCTATCGCCCCTGATCTTTATTCTCTGGGCATCTATCACATTTTGATCGCTCCAGGCCTCCAGTAGTTCGGCGTCAGTCAGCTCCATGAGATAAGCATCGGAAACGACGCCGCGGGTGGTGTTCACTGCGCGGTGCCGCGTGACCGTCACTGAGAGACTCCCGAAAGATACTAGATTAGAGAGTTTTTCGTGCTGTTTCTTTTCGTGAAGTTCTAAAAGGAGATCGCCGCTTGCGAACTTGGAGACTTTATAACCTAAGCCAAAAGCTTCAGTAAGTGTCTTTGCAACCAGATAATGTGAGATCATTCTCGCTGCCTTTTCATTTTTCTCTGAATGTATTATGTGAAATCTTGGAAAATTTTCAATGTTTCGGCCCAGAAACTTGAAAACTTCTTCGGTGCGCCCTCATTTCTGAGGGTGATCAGGAAGTGGAGGGTATGACTTTTTCATATGTAAAGAAAAATTGTTCGCCAGCAATACCAGCCGCCCGCCGTGGAGCCCAACAAGGGGATGCTGCAAGGCCTTGAGACAGAGGTTCTACAAACGCCAGCTGTGCGCCATTGCTATAACCAAATATGGTGTACCCAAGGTTGGCTACCCACACAAAGCTAACCTTTGCCCCCCACGAAGATTGAAGTGTGGAGAAGTGAGGACAGCAAAGATTAAAAGTGAGAAAGAAAGACGAAGATCGAAGAGGAGGAGAGGAAAAGCGACTGCTGATTTCCTCCAGGCAGGTCAATCTGGAGGCGCCGTCTACGTGAAACCGAGGCCGAAGAGGTGCGTTGCCGCCACCGAGAAGGTGTAAAGGTCCAAAGACCCGACATTGAGTCAACCCCCAGGATCCTCTTTTCCCTGGACACGGCTAAGCCGCGCACGTCTAAGCGTGGTTGGGTCCAACCCTCGTGTGCTCGGGTACGTGGTGTCGCAACACACCAAACGCCTGCTGTCGCAGACGTCCTGCCAGGATCTGTGAAAGTTATCTTTTTCATTGATAAACCTTGTTTCCATTCGCATATTATAAACCACTACTATGTAGTGTAGTCAATATTTTTTGAAGCGTGTCGCGTCTAGTGAGACACAAAAGTCACAAACATTCTCGCTAAAACTGTGAAATGGATTTTTAGAACGCAGGTATTTTGGAAGACCCTAGTAAAAGCTAACGCGAAGCCAATCATTCACCGAGACGTTTCATGTTGCTCTAATGTTCGGGGAGATGAATGGAAACAGTAAATTTACAGGTAAGGAAAAGAGCGCTTTACGTTTACTACTGTATTTACTATGAGGTAGGCGAGTGTTCGACGTTACGAATACAAATAGTGTATGTGGAAAATTTTGTTCATGCTAAAAAATGGTACATTCGGTATTTTAGAAAATCGAAACTAACCAAACATTTTGCAACACACAACTGTTAAAATCGTGCTACTCTCCACCTGCCTGAACAAAGTATCATAAGAATACAATGATCAAAAGTAAAACAGCAGCAATGTTTCTAAAGCAACGCAGAAACAAGATCGGCAATGCAAGCTTTGTTTTTCGTTTTGCGGCTTATTCGTGGCGTTGGTTAATACTCTTGGGTTAGGTCTTGCACACATACATAAACATACAAGAATGCATGGACGTGGGAATCTCAGTCGCCATGGCGCAATTATAGTGCAACGTGCGCGTAATGCGAAATTTTGGGTTCTGCTCCCGGCAACAGCAAGTTGTTTTTCCCTCCTATTTCCTTTGGCAACTCGTTTTTATACTTCAGTTAAAAACTAAAAATATTTTCTGCTATGCTTTATTTTCTTCATTATCTGTAGGTTTCATATGCTTCTCAACAACAAAACTGTACGAGCGTTCCTAAAGAAAACGGGTGTGCTTACAATACCAGGCCCCTCGGTCCACCTTTTTTTCGTCCATTGCATGACGTGCAGTAAGTTTCGCTACTGGCCTGCCAATTATTCTTTTTCTCAGTCTGGCCATGTAGCAGTTTTATAATTTGCGTTCAAATCAGTGATGTTTTCCTTGTAACAGGCCATTTATTCTGCCTAGGGAAAGCAAATACTTCATTAGATTTTTTCACCTCCTTTTGCGCAACATCTGGTATTTTTAAACAATTATTTGTTTAGCATTTTTGGAAAGCTGTTTATACAGCAGTGTGTCATAATTGGAAAGCTTTTTTGCCACCGGGTTTTAAAGGTGTCAATCGGCTATTTGTGCAGTTCTTTTCATGACGATTGTAGCGATATTGTGCATATAACTACCCTAATTGTCCATGATAGTGGATTGCCCATTCAATAAAAGCGTGTTCCTAACTATACCGAAATAAATATTCCTGCTGAAAATATGTGCGTCTGCGTTTGTCTATTCGATATGCGATTCCATATTCACTGTATAATTCTATTCCTATTCGGTTAGTATTCGAGTCGATATTTCTCAACTTCTAATATTTACATAACAGATTATACCTTAAATATTTAATTGCCTTCAGATTGGAAAGTTACTCATACACGACAATTTAAAACAGCGCGTGCAACGTAGTATTTGTTGCACGAAAATTCACTTATTCTGCATACTATTCCTAAATATATTGTGCTTCTCGAGGTTCGTGGCAGCAGAACTAGTTTATCTGGAACGCGCTGGCCGCATGTTGTTAACACGGCGGTAACAATACCCGGGCCTTACCGAGGTCAAATACCGCATTTTCGCTCTTGGTCTAACTCAAAGCCGTTGCGAAGTACTGATTGGTTCAAAAGCCGTGACAAAGGGAAGTGATTTCTGCAGACGCGTGTGAACGAGTTCAGTCGTTCCGATATTTCCACCTCTTTTACGTTACGCAGTCGATGTGTCTTGTTCCCCTACTTCGTCCTAAATCCGATCACAAAATTTATTTGATTTGGTTTTGGTCTCTGACACGCTTGCACATGTCCACCGATCGAATAGATTTGGTGACACCGCTGAACCCGCAGTGTTTAAACACATTGAAAAGAAACATACACTTTGTGAGCGCAATGTGAAAGCTATGATGGCAACGGTTCATGAAGCCCAACCAACATGTGAAGGCAACCGTTGGTTCATCATGGTCACGTAGCCTACACTTCGTACAGTGAGTTTCGGACACTTGCATGTAGCTTTTGAATATTAAACTGCGTTCTACAAGCCCATTTCTTGAGCAACCTTGCTAATCTTGAAGTTATTGAAATATCATCAATTGTTTATACAAGTAATTAAAAAAGGGAGCTGATTCCTAAATATAAAACTTCGTCCTTATCAGAGAAATAAGTTGCTAAATCTAGCGACAAAATCGCAGAAATGGCAACACTGGTTAAATACCGGTAAATTATAAAAAGCAAATCACATTTCTTGCTTTAAAAAAGTAAGAAGAACTCTTATTGCGTTCAAGTCGAGATATGGCTTTAGTCGATAAATATTTATATCATGATTACGTTTGATTTGGAAATATATCTGCGGGTTTACAAAAACATATTTCAATCTTTCATTTAAACATCCTAAGCATAAAGCTAGGCAAGATGAAATTGAAGAATTGCTCCAATCGAGCAACACTAGTCACGGTGTTCATCTTTTTGCTGAGACATGGCTATCTGATAAGGAGTACCCCATATGGCTCGAGAACTGCACGCATGCTGAACTAAACCGTACCTACGCAAGATGTGTCAGTCTGGCAGCATATATGCGAAATGATCTAAACTCGGAGAAAATGGCAGATTTCTTTCTAAAAAAAACAACACGCACGTTACCGCGATTTCCCATCTTTATCAAGCTATGTGATAGCTGGTCTATGTGCGGAATCACGGCGGTATTCTGCTGCTTACGGGCACTAGCTGTCGCTTTCTCACGGCGACAATTTCTCGAACGTTCCTGTTTTAGCAGCCTTTTTGCCACCGATAGCAACACATGGGTAGCATATCCAGCCTTCTTAAGATGTGCAGACTGCTGGAGGCTGGATTTAATTAGATGTGGGCATGATTATTTAAGGGCGTTTTCGAAACACTTTATTTATGTCCCTGTTCGACAACGTCGAATTGTCTGAATTAAATAAGAGAATAGGTTTATTATCTACTTGGTTGTAAGACCAACACTCCTACTATCACTAGATATGAACTGAACGTCAAGAAACCGAAGCTCAATATCGACAGGCACTTCAAAAGTCACGTCAAGAGGTCTCAGACACTCGCGAAAAATCGTAAAGCCCTTAGCACATTTTTCTGGCACCACTTACCAGGGCAATCTAGAAACACTAAAAAGTCGTCGACAAATCTAAATGCTCCCTGAAAACCCTTTGTGCCCGTGAGGCGTACGGTCATGTTCCTATCTAAATGTGCCGAGTATAGGTTGCTAAGGACGGGAGCTAGACATGACCCAATACAAATGCCTTCCTTCAGCAGATGCGGCCTGTTGTTGCACTTTACAAAAGGTAAAGGTCAAACTTTTGACAGGTAAAAAACGCAAAAATTCTAAAAATCTTTCGACGGAAACACCTGCTTCCTATGATAACCTAATGGCGCCATATTTTTCAAAACAATCCTCGACACGTTGAAAAAGGTCACTGCTTGGGATATAATCGAATAATTAATTAACATAAGGAGCGAAGGCCTCCAAGCCTTTATAGGCGTAACACCTGACAAAATCAAGGACATTCTCAGAACTTTTTACGAGAAACAGGTCATCAAGGTTGAGAACGTTTAGCTTTTAAAGCAGGTACATGGCAGCTTGCTTCTGTCAGGTTTCCCCTTTCAGAAATTATAACCAGGAAAGGGACATCCATTTCTTGTTCTTTTTATTTACATTACACCCAAGTGCTTTTTTTCACTTGCTTGTCATTGTTATTTGTAGATTCTTGCTGCTCAACCAACCGAGCTTGCGCGATGTCTTTCAGCATACCAGTATGAGTGCGACTCTTTGTTATCAATAGCTCGTTGTTATCAATATGCTCTATACAGCTCGTGCGGTTCAGTGAATGTCCGTATTCCAAAATATATTGAAATGTTGTAAAGCGATTTCGTTGGAATGCTCTGTGCCGCTCGTGCAGTTCATCCAGGGAATATGCCTATGGTAATGTATTGAATTCTTGTAATAATTTTTGCTGCTAATTTCTTTGTTCATTTGTATATCGCTCTGGCCACTCCATCCCAAGGCCTAAGACTAAGGCCGGCAGCATGCTGTACATAAATAAATGATTCTCCTTGTGTGCCTTAGCACTAAGAAAAATGGCTCAAAAACTTTCTTATCTGGTTTCAGTATACTTTTCTGTGGTCTATCGAGGTTCAATTTCCTGCAAATTCACTTGCTCTCACCGCTACTTTCGCAGGTAAGACATCCTCGCGGTCATTGAACACTGCAGAAATCGCTTGGTCGGCTTTCTCACAGAAATATACATGGGAAAATACGGCCGAAGAAGGAGGAATAACATTGACTGAAGAAAAGAACAAACAGGTGTCTTTCTGCTTGTGTGGGAGGCGTCCTTAGTCCAGGGCTACTGCAGCTCTCGCTGTCTCCCGGGAACGCCGCACCAGTTGCTACTTGTTACGAGGGTGCGAACTAGTCAGCACGGCCTCCCACTGCTTGAGTGTGGAGTTATGTATTTGCGGGGCTGCCTTGACGTTGGGGCACGCCCGTGTGGTGTGATATAGGGAGGCGTAGTCGTTGCAAATGGTACATTTGTATGAGTATAGTGTAGGGCGTATTCCGTGTAGTGTGCTTAAATGGGGGTGTGTATTGGTTTTTAATTGTCGCCATGTTACGGCTTCTTCACATGAGAGGGTCTTGTGTGGATATGGGTATTGTCGTCTGTTCAATCTGTGGTGTTGCAGTATGGCGTAGTATTGTAAAGGTACGGGCTCCATAGATAGGGCCGTATACCTCTCACGTGGAACCCGGGAGGCATGAGCTCGGGCTACAGCGTGCGCACGCTGATTTCCACAGAGGGACTCGTGTCGTGCTGGGGTCCATACTATTTCAACGACAGGGAATTGGGAGGCTTGTTTGAAGAGTCAGTGAGCGATTGAAGATATTCTGCCTAACGTGTAGCTACGCAAGCTGCCTGGGAGTCAGTAATAATCGTGGCGCACCCATGATGACAAAGACGATGGCTGTCTCCTCCGCTACGAGGACGCTGGGAGTGTGGACCGTCATCAAGACCTTGGAGGTTATGGTCGACCACGCTTGCCATCATAGCTGCGTTTTGGGGGTATTGCGCGGCACTGTGTATAGTGTGGTGGGGAGACTGTCATTGTTCGTCATATTTTGTCTGTAGAGTCCTTGCGCGAGCTTGGCGACGATTGGCATAATGTTCTGGGTGCATGCTTCTGCGGATAGGGGCTACCTTGATGTGTTTAAGGAAGTTGGGGGCCAGTTAGATTGCCTGTTCGTGACGTTTGCCGCGTGTAGAATAGCCAAGGCGTGGAAGGACAGTTCTTCCTGTTGGTGTGAGAGCTAGGCGTTCTCGTTGGCTTGTGAGCTGGGCTTTGTTACGGTTGGCGTGTAACACGCCAGGCCGGAAGGATGCTCAACCACGATGCCTCATTGAGACGGAGGGTGGATTCCTGATTTGTTATGGTTGTCTCGAGTGGTCGCCGGTCTGGCGGACGCCGCGCAGTGTTTACAGTCTCCTTTGTGTGTGTGCGTGAAAACCCTTTCCACGAACTGTCCAACTCTAGGGGAGTGCCATTTCCGCTAAGCAACGACGCCTAGAAGAGAAGCGATCAGCTGCCTACGATCCCCAGCGCCCGCGGGTTGCCAACAGCGGTGGCAAGCTGGTGAAAAGTCATCTGAGAAAGGGGATCAGCCGCCCATCCCCAACCAGACGCAGTGCCTTTCACGTGACGTTGACGTCATTAAAATCCCGCCTACAATTTTAGTTGGCCCTTTTAAGTGGCTTCGCAAAGTGCTTTTTTATCATTCATTCTTTTCTTCATATTGTGACTAGATTGATGTATGAAGAACACCGTAGCAATACTGTGAAAGACGAAACTAACTTTTATTGGGCGAACCTGTGCCCACGAAACAGGCTACACTTAAAGAACGACGACAACGGCGAACACAGTCGGCGATGGTCAAAATCTGATCAGCGGGTCAAACATCTCGGCTTTTATACATCAGTCGTCGAATGTTCCAGAGTAATCGCTGGGACCCGCGTGCCTTCCACAAAGTTCTCGAGTATTCGCGTCGCGCACACATGCAATCAGATTACACAAGGTTCGGTCACAGACAGCGGATGGAAGCATCGATAACATTCCAGAAACTTCATATGCATGCACGCGCGTCCAGCGCTGTGCAATAGCATTTAGGCGGTGAAACGTGTCGCCCGATAAAGACAAACAAGTACACGTGTCAATACCCCCTCTTAAGAAGCATCGACCCGATGCTGCAAACAAACACAATCAATAAAGAAAAAACACCTGTAACAACGAAACTAAACAAATTAAGGAAGTTCCGCACCGTCCGTGCGAAATGCCGTCTGGCACGACTACTTATCCCAGTGCGCCAATACGTCGAATGACCTTGTAGGGTCTGAAATAGCGCGGTAATAGTTTATCACTCAGTCCTCGTCGGCGTATCGGGGTCGAAACCGAAACACGGTCACCGGGCTGGTACTCGACGTAGCGTCGTCGGAGGTTGTAGTGTAGGCTGTCGGAACGCTGTTGGTTCTTGATCCGTAGGTGGGCGAGCTGTCGGACTTCTTCGGCGCGCTGGAGATAGGTAGCGACGTCAACATTCTCTTCGTCAGGGACGTGCGGCAGCATGACGTCGAGCGTCGTCGGGTTCCTGCCGTAAACCAACTTGAACGGCGTGATCTGTGTTGTTTCTTGCTCCGCCGTGTTGTAAGCGAAGGTTACAAACGGGAGGACCGCCTCCCACGTCTTGTGCTCGACGTCGACGTACATTGCTAGCATGTCGGCGAGGGTTTTGTTCAGATGCCGCGTGACACCACTCGTTTGCAGATGGTAGGCAGTCATCCTCCTGTGGCTTGTCTGGCTGTACTACAGAATGGCTTGCGTAAGCTCTGCTGTAACGGTCGTTCCTCTGTCGGTGATGAGTACTTCTGGTGCACCATGTCGCAGCAGCGTTTTCTCTACGAAAAATTTTCCCACTTCGGCTGCACTGCCTTTTGGCAGAGCTTTAGTTTCAGCGAAGCGGGGGAGATAGTCCGTCGCCACGACGATCCACTTATTCCCGGATGTTGACGTCGAAAACGGCCCCAACAAATCCATCCCGATCTGCTGGAATGGTCGGCAAGGAGGTTCGATGGCTCTAGTAATCCTGCTGGCCTTGTCGGTGGTGTTTTGCGTCGCTGACAGTCTCGGCATGTCTTGACATAACGGGCGACGTCGACGGTCACACGCGGCTAGTAATGCCTTTCCTGTATCTTCGACAGCGTCCGGGAGAATCCGAGGTGCCCAGCGGTTGGATCGTCGTAGAGGGCGTGCAGTAATTTCTGGTCGCCGCGCTGACGGTACAACAAGAAGGTAGCTGGCGCGCACTGGTGAGAAGTTCTTCACGAGCCGGTTGTTTTGTAGCGTGAACAAAGATAACCCGCGCTCAAGTGCCCTAGGGAAAACGTCGGTGTTCCCTCCCAAATACTCGACGAGGCCTTTTAGCTCCGGGTCTGCTCTATGCTGTTTAATGAAGTCTTCCGCGCTTTTTGTTCCAGGGAAGGCGTCGTCGTTCTCGTCGTCTAGCGGCGGGGGATCTATAATAGGCAGTCGGCATCAGAGTGTTTTCTTCCGGACTTGTATATTACTGCGACGCCATATTCTTGCAGGGTGAGGCTTCTCTGCACCAGCCGTTCAGCCGTCACAACGCGCAATGGTCGCTGACGGCTTTGAATGGCGTGTCATAGACGTAAGGGCGGAATTTTGCTGCAGCCCAAATGATGGCGAGGCATTCCTTTTCAGTCTTAGAATAATATCCTTCCGCTTTTCACAGCGACCCGCTAGCATATCACCCGTTCAAGTACGTTTTTCTCTGGACTAGCACGGCACCGAGGCCTAGGCTACTTGCGCCAGTGGGGGTTTCGGCATCGGCGTCCTCGTCGAAGTGTGCAAGTACCGGCGGCGACTGCATGCGTGGTTTGAGTTCTTGAAATGCGTCGGCCTGCGGCGTTTCCCACTTGAACTCGACATCATATTTCGTTAGGTGTGTTAGCGGCTCCGCGATTCGTGAAAAGACCTTGACAAAGCGCCTATAGTAGGCACACGTACATGCCAAGAAATCCGCGCAGTGCCTTCTTGTCGATTGGCTGCGGGAACTTTGCGATGGCAGCTTTCTTCTGCGGGTCAGGGTGTATTCCACATTTGCTGATGACGTGGCTAAGGAACAGAAGCTCATCGTAAGCGAAGCCGCACTTTTACGGCTTCAGAATGAGCCTTGATGAATTGATGGCCTCTAATACTGTCGCAAGCCGCCGAAGGTGATTGTCGAAATTTTCGGCGAAGACAACGACGTCATTCAAATAAACAAGAGAAGTCTGCCACTTCAATCCTGCTAACACCGTGTCCACGACGCGCTGAAACGTTGCAGGCGCCGAGCATAGTCGGAATGGCATGACCTTGAACTCGTAGAGGCCATCTGGCGTGATAAAGGCGGTCTTCTCGCGGTCTCTCTCGTTGACTTCTATTTGCCAGTAGCCAGACTAGCGGTCCATTGACGAGAAATATTTAGTGTTGCAGAGGCGATCCAATGCGTTGTTTATCCGAGGAACGGGATATACGTCCTTCTGCGTGATCTTGTTCAGTCGGCGATAATCGACGCAGAAGCGTAGGGTTCCGTCCTTTTTCTTCATCAAGACTACAGGAGATGCCCGCGGGCTTTTGGACTGCGGGATAATGTAGTCGCGCAGCATTTCGTCGACTTGGTGCCTGATAGCTTCACGTTCTCGCGTCGAAATTCGGCAAGGGCTCTTGCGGAGTGGTCGAGCACACTCTTCAGTTATTATGCGATGCTTTGCAACAGGTGTTTGTGGAATCCTCGATGACGTCGAAAAGCAGTCTTTCTATCGTCGGAGAAGACTTCTGACCTGTTGCAGCTTACTCATGGGAACACTTGGATTTACGTCAAAGTCTGGTTCGGCGACTATGCTCATCGGCGGAGATGCGGCAGAATCCAAGAGGACAAAGGCATTGCTTGTTTCCACAATTTCCTCGATGTGCGGGATTGTCGTGCCCTTGTTGATGTGCTTGAACTCTTGGCTGAAGTTGGTTAGCATTACTTCCGCTTTCCCTCCGTGGATTCGAACGATTTCTCTTGCGATGCAAATTTCACGGTGGAGCAGTAGATGTTAGTCGCCCTCGATGACGCCTTCTACGTCAGCATTTTTCTGTGCCGGCGGAAATAATAATGCTGGAGCGCGGCGGGATGCTCACTTGATCTTCGAGCACAGACAAGGCGTGGTGACTACGAGAGCTCTCTGGCGGTATCGCTAGATCTTCCGACAGCATTGTCGATTTTGACTTCAGTTCTATGATTGCGCCGTTTTGGTTCAGGAAGTCAATGCCGAGAATGACGTCTCGCGAACACTGTTGAATGATAAGGAAGGTGGCAGGGTAATTCCGGTTATGAACGGTAATTCTTGCCGTGCAGATTCCAGTCGCCATAATGAGGTGTCCTCCAGCGGACCGAATTTGAGTGCCTTCCCACGCAGTTTTACCTTTCTTCAACTGGGCGGCGATGTGTCCACTCATTCCGGAGTAATCGGCCCCTGTATCCACTAAGGCAGTAACTGCGTGGCCGTCGAGGAGCACGTCGAGGTTGGTGGTTCTTGTCTTGCGTTACAGTTAGCTCTTGGCGTCGGATCACGGCTGCGTCGCGTTGACCTCTGGCTGGCATGTGGCGTCGTCAAGTCGTCTTTCGTCGGTGTAGTCTTGGTTTCCTAACCTCGTCGGGATGGTCGCGTGTCGTGATAAGGTCGTCGAGATGGTCTCTTCGTCGTCTTCGTCGGCGGCCGAGGATCTTCGTCAGTTCGACGAACAGCAACCGCACCTCCATCGGTTGCTGCTTTTAGTTTTCCGGATATGGGCTCGCAGACCGGCCCCGGGCTGGGCCAGTGTATGGTCGGCGCGGCGGCGACAGGTAGTGGCCTGGTGATAGCGAACGGGACAGTCATCGAAGGCTCCACTGAGCGGCGGCGAGGTAGTCAGCGATATCGCGAGGTCGTTCACCAAGCTGTGGTCTCGGCGCGTTAACGGCGAACCCTGGGAGTCTGATCTCCCGGTATGGACATCGACGGTAGATGTGCCCGGCTTCTCCGCAGCGACAGCAAAGCGGACGGTGGTCGGGGGCGCACCAAGCATGAGTCTTCCTTGGAATGCTGCATGGGGCGATGGGTTGGCGTGCTGGCAGTGGGGGTGGTGGCGGACGACGGAACTGTGTCGTTACTGGGCCCTGCCGTGGAAGCGGAGGGGTACGTGACAGCGGGCTGCAGCGGCGTATGTCATCACTTGCGGCTGGGGCTGCGGTGATTCAGGGGCTACTCCGAGTTGCTTTTGGAGCTCCTCACGGACGGCGCCGGCAATTGAAGCCACTTGAGGCTGTGATGAAGGGAACAGCTTTTGCAGCTGCTCAAGCCCGACCGCTCGGATAGTCTCGCGCAGGTCGTCGGTGGCCAGTGACTGAACTGCGGCGTAGTGTGTCGCGTTAGTGCGGCGGTTGAACTGTCGGTTCCGCATTTCGAGTGTCTTCTCGATGCTGGTGGCCTCGCGAAGAAACTCGTCGACGGTCTTCGGTGGGCTCCGTACCATTCCGGTGAAAACTTCCTCCTATACATCACGCATCAGTAGGCAGACTTTCTTTTCCTCGGACATTTCCGGTTCGGCGTGCCAGAATAGGCAGCTCAATTCTTCCGTAAAAACCGCGGTGATCTCACTAGGCAGCTGCACTCGGGTTTCTAGCAGTGCTTGGGCTCCTTCTCGGCGTACGACGCTTGTGAATGCCGGCAGGAAGCCGCGTCGGAAAAGGTCCCAGGGCGTTAAGGTGGCTTCTCAGTTCTCGAACCACGTCCTGGTAGTGTCTTCCGATGCGAAGACATGTCGCAGTTTCTCGTCGCTGTTCCAGCTGTTAAATGCAGTGACCCTCTCTTTATTATTTCCGTGACGGGTGAGCTACCCAACATAAAATTCCGCGGTTGCGTGACTTTCGCTATAAGTAGTTTCCGTTTACGATTATGTTTTTGCATTTCCATCTCCTAACAAAGCCTCGACGTGCTTCCCACAGATGAAGAAGGTGCGGGTCTACAGCCGGTATGTCTGTGGTGAGTGCGATCTGTTTTGAATGTCTGTCTACGTCTTGTTGGAGCTCTCGTACGCACTGCTCGAGATCCGTAATGCCAGTTGAGGAGTCATCCGCCCGCTCTTTGCGAAATGCTGTCCAATCTGCGAGTGTTGTCTTTTTTTGTCAGGTGGCATGCATGTGTAACGTTCGATGTGTTGGCAAATATGCAGTGGTCACTGCCCAGTTTCCTCAGCGTTGTTCCAGGTAGCTTGTTTTATCCCTTGAGTGAAGGTGAGGTCAGGGAATGTATCTCGGGAGACGCTGTTTCATAGACGTGGGGTATGCGGGGTCTATGAGGATGGTGAGACGGTGCAGCTGTATTGTGTACTGGAGTGCAGTGCCTTTTGATGTGGCTGTCATGTAGCGTCAAGCTTGTTGAACCACGTTAAAGTCGCCAACAATTAGCAGACTATTGTTTTTGGCTGTGCCAATCCCTTTAGTGATCAAGTAGTCGAACTTGGCCTGCTTCTGCTTGGGTGGGCTGTAGATATTCAGTATGAGAAGGCAGTGTCGGCTTCGTTGGAGTGGTAGGATCTCAATTAGGTTATGATCGATGTCACTGCCGTTTATTGTATGTTGTGTGGTTGTGAGCATCTAAGCTATAAGTGTGGCCACGCGGCTTTCGGGCGTGGTAGCATATGTCTTGTAGCCAGCTTAGGTTGGGTGTGTGCCTGTTTACTGCAGTGCGATTACGCTTGGTGTAGTTTTCGCGTTAGTTATGTACTGTCTCATTGATGTTTGCTTGCGTTTGTAGCTTTGACGATTCCATTTCCAGATTAGGAGTGTGTTTTCTTTCCTGTGGTAGGTTTTGCTATTAATCCTAGCTTACGGGTGGATGGACAGGGTGTCCGTGCTCTGCTTCCTGTTGTGCCAGTGTACTCATTTTCTTGCGTCGCTGATATTTTGCGAGCTGTGTTTCTTCAATTGAACTTGCCAGTTGCTGGATGCTTTGTTGCATTGCCAGAAGCTGCCATTGCAGTACATCGACTTTCTTCGCGACTTTTGCGATTTCTGTTGGTTTCGTGATTCCTCGATAATCATGGGTTCAGAACGTTCCGAAGATGATGGCATTGAGGGTGCGCTTATTGATGTGGAATGCTTAGTCGCAGTACGATTGTTTGTTGTTTTCTTCATGAAGGCGTTTGTTTTCTTCTCTGATGGCCTTTAGTTCAGCTAGAATTTGCAGTTGAATATCAGTATTGTGTATGGGTAAAGAATTTTGTGGGGTGGATGCTGTGTAGGCGTGATGAGAGCGCGCTGTCTTGGTGGATGGTGTGAAAGGGGAAAAGCCGTCCTGACCAGCTCACCGCTTGTGTCCCCGCGAAGCAGGTCCGTTGAGGTTCCGGGTCGCTCGCGCAAGCAGCAGCGAGACCTGGAGCGTGCATTTGTGTGAACGTGCATTTGTGTGAGCGTGCTATCCCTGTGCCTGCGTGCGTAAATTTTTGTGCGTGTGTGACTCGCGGACGCGCATAAACTTAAATGCGGGCGAATATGTGTCGTATCTCTCTTTCTCTCTCTGTATGTATGAGTGTGTGCGTGTGTGCGCTCGTGCGTGCGTGCATGTGTGCGTGTGTGTGTGAGCGCTTCCCCGCTTACGCCTACACTCCGAGTTGAATTGAGTATAGAGTTTATTTAAACCCGTATTGAAATCCACGAGACAAGAGCGAATGACTCTGCATTTATAGCATTATCTCTTTCTGAAAGCGAAATCAAGTCAAAAAAGAGAGAAAGGCGGCAGCGCCGTCAATATCGCAGCCACAGATTTCGTCACGATGGAACGTCACCATTGGCACAGCTCCATGAGCCGCTACCTAGCTGTTCACCTTCGCTATCTTCCTTCCCATGGCGACAGCTCACAGTCTTCAAACCAGCGACGCGCTAAACCTGCGCCTTCACTGCATCATGCGTGGCTTGTACAACCAAGCAAGCTATCGGCTGCACACGTTCGCTGGTATGTTGATAATGAAACACTGAAATGCTTGCCTTGGAATAAACAACGTTAAGAGGAAACATTAGCTGGGGTGCTCTAAATACATGTAAAAGGAGAATTCCTTTTCTGGGCAACCATTGCACCAACTTTGGCAAGTTTTGTTGCATTTAAAAGAAAGATTTAAAATCCAGTGACTGTTGGTTGGTGACTGTGACTGTTGTGGGTTTTAGGGACAGGGTTTTTAGGGACTGTTGGTTTTGAATTCTTGTTTTAGGTCGACATTATATATTAAAAATGCCAAGAATCGAAAATATTCAGAAAACTAAACTATCAAGTTTACAATGCTGTAACTATGCAAAGAAAATTGATGTATGAAATATGTGAATTGTGTCTTTTTGTACAGCTAAAGCGGAAAAATTGATATGTTACACATGAATCTAAAAAAAATTTTGTAATATGTAAATACAGCTTTTGCGGAACCCTGGTACAAAACACAAAAAATTCACCTAAGATGTCAAATGAACATCAACATTGGCCGCTTTCAATGATCTAGTGGATACCGTTTTTAGAGCCGCGATATCTGTTCTTGATGCAGAGTCAATAATTTATAAAATTCCTGCTTCTATAGTTTTTCAAGCTTTTGAATTATTGAAAATCTTTTTAACAAAATTGAGGCCCTGAATAGAAATTTCGCCTCCAACAGTCTCCTGAATTAAACTTTCTCCCTCAAATGCAACAAACATGATTAAAATCAGTTCACAGGTTTTCTCAGAAAAACGTTATTGCATTTTACATGCATTTGAATAGGCCGCGTCTGAGTTGGGCCCGAGCTAAAACTTCCTCTTAATAAAAATCGAAACGGACTGTCCGCCAGGAACAGGCTAAGGGAGCCATATTATTGACATCACAAAGGCTACGTGCGGTCAGGTTGACTTTACAGACTATCTTTTTCGGAGTGAGTTACGCTTTCCGAGACCGTTTAATTGGAAAATATTTCTTCGCATAGCTCTTACAGAAGCATGTTTAATCAAAATACCTTCGCTCGGCCAGATAATTTCGATGACTGGCTCCAAACTACTCATTTTTCTTAGCCACTTAAGATCAATACTTGGAAATATAATTAACGTAGCCTCGTTAATTACGCACACAAGGACTCAGTGTAACCGTATCTAGAGGTTACCAATATGAACACTCGAATGATAAAACGATCTCACGAAGACTTACATTGGTTAGAATTTTTGTTTGGTGCAGTTAAAAACAGCCGGCATATTGATAGAGCAGTAGGCTTCCAATAAAGCAAGTTTGAATGTATGGACACGTGTTCTTGGCGCAAATGAATTTCATGAATTTAAACAGACGGTCACGCTCACACTCTTGCAAACGAACTCGTACCCAAATCCGGCATCCCTTAATAGCATATATCCCTAGATTTATCCGAATCGTTCTTGTTTGGCCTGTGGTAAGGTTCCTACTTTGCCTCATATGCTCTGGGAGCGCGGGCCGCTGTGCCCGAAGTTCACCAAGGAAGAGTGGGACGCGCTTGTGCGAAGTCCCGTCTTTGAGGACTTAATCCTGGCCTTCCAGCCAAGGACTTGGATTTTTATGCGGCAAGTGCGCTATGGTGGCATTTACGAGGAAGCGTATGTCTGCTTACGGCGTATGTATTAACCGGCAACTTATGCCATATAGCGGAAGCCACAGGTTCTTGGGAGTCGTAATTGACAGAGACCTATCTTGGACTCCGCACGTGAATTACGTGAAAAAGCGGCTGACTGCTATGTGTCACCTGTTCAGGTACCTTGCAGGAAAAAGTTGGGGAGTATCCATACACGCTATGTTACAGATGTACAAGGCGTTGTTCGTTGGATTGCGCGATACAGCCTGCCTGCAATATCCAACACCTACAAGACTAACATGCCTACGATTCAGAGCATTCAAGCCCAAGCCCTTAAGATATGTCGTGGCTTACCACGCAGTGCATCAGCGGCTGAAACCTTTGCCCTTGCGCAGGATTACGCAATGCGTATGTATCTCAGGCATTATTCTAGGACCCCTTCCCACCACTTTGCGAGCCTCACTGCTGCAAGGACCTGCTCGACATTTAGCGGCATTGTCAGTGCACATTGTGTGTCGTTTACTTCAGGGTACGCACCCCCGGCCAAGCCAGCGTTTTGTCCGTGCTGTTTGAGCCGTCCACAAGTACATATAATGATTCCAGGACTACAGAAGAAGGCAGATCTACCGGCCCCTGCTCCAAAATAGCTGAGCTTACTTCTTTTGCATGAAAAGTACAGCAACCACGTGCACATCTATACCAATGGGTCGACTACATCGGGCAGGTCTGGTGGTGCCGTGGTTATACCAACACGAGGAATGGCACTGCGGTTCAAGACATCGCATGTCACGACCTCAACGGCGGCATAACTAGCGGCCCTGGGTCGAGCACTAGAATTCATTGATTCTGAAAGACCTAGAAAATGGGCTGTTTTCTGTGATTCTAAACCGGCATTACAGTACATGCAGTCAGTTGTGTGACACGGATGCCATGACTAATTGACATACGAAATCGCGAAACTTTACCATCACGTCCAACAAAAAGGTCACGAGATCATTTTTCTATGGGTACCTCGCCATTGTTGAATCAGTGGTAATTTTCTGCCGATAACACTACTCGCACAGCACATCAAGAAGAGCACAGCGTTCCAATGCCACTTTAGAGGACAGACGCCGCTAGGCAGCTTCGACACGTGGCACGTAGTCTCACACTGACCGAGTGGAACTCGCCAAACTTACGACTTACAAGACTGCATTGACTAAACCCGTCCCTGCAACTCCGACCTCCACTCGGACTTCCTCGACGTGAAGCTACGCTTCTCTGTCGCCTTTGGAAAAGAGTTGCCTTCACAGAGGCATATTCTACATTAATTGGAGTGACTGACAGCGCAGCATGCGAGGTCTGTGGCACCGAACAAAACATCGGCCACCTGCAGTGCCACTGTCCACGATACACCCCAGAAAGACAAGAACTTGCCAAAGTTTTCCAAAAACTGGACGATCGGCGGCTTTTTGTGCTGGAACACCGCCCCCAACGCCCGTCGGCCCGGAAAGCGGTGAAGGCGCTTTTGTGCTTCTTAAGGACGACGGGCTTGTGCGACCATCTGTGACTATTAATGCGATTTCTGTCAGACCGCACACGTCAGCGAACTCACCGCAATTTCCTTCTTTATCTCTCCCTGTTATCTTCGTTTTCCCTCTTTCCCCTTCCTCCGGTGTAGGGTAGCCAGCCGGACGTTATTCTGGTTAACCTCCCTGCCTTCTACTTATCTCTTTCCCTCCTTCCTCCTCCGATACATGTAGGCGCGTCCTGCGCTGAGAGAAATAGACGGTGAAAGCGTTGACCCGTAAAAGAAACGAGTTCAAGTGTTAATTCACCCCTCTCAAAAGCCATCGCCGTGATGCTACAAACATAACAGGAGAGTGAAACACAATTATTAAACTAAGTAACAACAACGAAGAAACAAAATCCAAGGTGACACAGTCTAAAAAAAGTCCAAAGCTCAGCTATGCGAAGTCCCCAAATTTCATTAGCGGTGGTGGAATGGTTTAAGTCGCACAGCATCAACTACTTCACTTCACTTCACTCAATAGCGAAACGCTGTTTGGCACGACCTCATAGTCCAGTGCGCCAATGCGTCATGTGAACTTGTATATTCCGAAATAGCGGCATAAAATCTTCTCGCTAAGTCCTCGTAGGCGTATAGGGGTCCAACCCCAAACACGGTCGCCGGGCTGGTACTCGACGTAGCGTCGTCGAAGGTTGTAATGTGGGGTGTCAGTCCTCTGCTGCTTCTTGATCCGCTAGCGGGCCAGCTGTCGGGCTTCTTCGGCGCGGTGGAGACAGGTGGCGACGTCAAGATGCTCTTCGTCGCACAAGTACGGCAGCATGGCGTCAAGAGTAGTCGTCGGATTGCTGCCGTAAACCAGCGTGAACGGCATGATCTGTGTTTCTTGCGCAGCCATGTTGTAAGCAATGGTTACGTACGGCAGGACCGTGTCGCACGTCTTGTCCTGAAGGGTCCTTTAAATTATCTAGCCAACACAACGCGTGCTGGTCGCTGATGACTTTGAATGACCTGCCATATAGGTAAGGGCAAAATTTTGCTTTGGTTAAAACGATGGCGAGGCATTCCTTTTTGGCCGCAGAATAATTTCCTACTGCTTTTGACAGCGCCCGGCTAGCGTAAGCTATCACTCGTTCAAGTTTGTCTTTTCTCTGGACTAGGACGGCACCGAGGTCTACGCTCCTAGCCTCAGTGTGGATTTCGGTATCGGCGTCCTCGTCGAAGTGTGCAAGTACCAGCGGCAACTTCATGCATCGTTTACATCTTGAAATGCTTCGGCCTGCGGCGTTTCCAGCTTGAAGTAGACATCACATTTAACTAGATGTGTTAGCGGCTCCACGAGGCGTCAAAAGTTCATGACAAAGCGCTCATAGTAGGCACACATGCCAAGGAATCTACGCACTGCCTTCGTGTCGATGGGTTGCGGGAAGTTTTCGATGACAGCTGTCTTCTGTGGGTCGAGGCGGACTCAAGATTTACTGATTACATGGCCTAGAAACACGAGCTCATCGTAGGCGAAGCGGCGCTTTTCCGGCTTCAGAGTAAGCCCTGATGACTTGATCGCCTCTAGAACGGTCGCAAGCCGCCTAAGGTGATCGTTGAAATTTCCGGCAAAGTCAACGACGTCATCTAAACAAACGAGACAGTTCTGCTACTTCAATACTGCTAAAATAATGTCCATCACACAATGGAACATCGCAAGCGCCCAGCAAAGTCCAAATACCATAACTTTGAACTCATAGACGCCATCTGTCCGGATGAAGGCGGTCTTTTCGCGATCCGTTTCGTCGACTTCTGTTTGCCAGCAGCCAGACTTGTGGTCCATCGACGAGAAGTATTTAGCGTTGCAGATCCGGTCCAATGCATCATCTATCTGTGGCAGGGGGCATACATCCTTGTTCGGGGTCTTGTTCAGTTGACAATAATCGACGCAGAAACGTAGGGTTCCGTCCTTTTTTTTCACCATGACTACAGGAGATGCCCACCGTCTTTTCAACGGCTGGATGATGTCATCGCATAGCATATCCTCGACTTGTTGCCTAATAGCTTCATGTTCTCTCGCCAAAACTCGGTAAGGACTTTTGCCGTGTGGTCGAGCTCAGTCGTCGGTTATTATGCGATGCTTTGCGACTGGTGTTTGTCGAACCCTTGATGACGTCGAAAAGCAGCCTTTGTATCTTCGAAACAGACTTCTGAGCAGTTGCTGCTTAATCACGGGAAGATTTGGATTTACGTCGAAGTCTGGCTCGGGAACTGCGGTCGTCGGGGTAGATGCGGCAGAATCTGAGAGGACAAGTGCACTGCTTCTTTCCAGAATTTCCTCGATGCATGCGACCGCCGTACCCTTGTTGATCTGCTTGAACTCCTGGCTGACGTTTGTCATCAACGCTTTCGTGCTTCCTCCGTGCAGTCGACTGATCCCTCTTGCGACGAAAATTTCACGGTTTAGCAGTAGGCGTTGTTCGCCTTCGATGACGCCTTCTACGTCAGTGGGTGTTTCCGTGCCGACCGAAACAACAATGTGCGAGCGAGGCGGGATGCTCACTTCATCTTCGAGCACACTCAATCCGATGTGACCACGAGGGCTCTGTGGCGGTATCTCTTGATCTTCCGACAGCGTTATTGACTTCGACTTCAGGTTGATGATTGCGTCGTGTTCGTTCAGGAAGCCCATGCCGAGAATGACCTCTCATGAACAATGTTGGAGGATAACGAAGATGGCCGTGTAAGTCCGGTCATAAATGGTGATTCTTGCCGTGCAGATTTCAGTCGGCGTTATGAGGTGTCCACCAGTGGTCCGAATTTTCGGGCCTTCCCATTCAATCTTAACTTTCTTCAACTGGGCGGCGATGGGTCCAATCATAACGCTGTAATCGGCTCCTGTGTCTACTAAGGCCGTGACTACTGCGTGGCCGTCGGGAAGCACGTCGAGGTCGGTGGTTCTTCGTCCTGCGTTACACTTAGGCCTTGGCGTTGGACCTCGGCTGCGTCGCGGTGGCCTGTGGCTGGTACGTGGTGTCGTCAGGTGGTCTTTCTTCGGCGTATTCTTGGCTTTAGGGCTTCGTCAGGATGACGGCGTAGGTGATCGGTTCCGGCTGGGGCTGCAGTGGTTGCAGTGGCACGTCGTCAACTCCAAGCGATCGCTGCACCTCTTATTTGACGATTTGGGTGATTGAAGCCACTGGAGGCGGCGATGAAGGCGAGAGCTTCTGAAGCTCCGCTCGTACGACCGCCCCCATATTGTCGCGCACGTCTTTGGTGGCCAGTGATTGAACTCCGGCGTAGTTTGTTGAGTTGGAGCTGCGGTCGAATTACAGGTTCCGCATTTCCGGTGTCTTATCGATGCTCGGGGCCTGGCGAAGAATCTCGTCGACGGTGTTCGGTGGGCTTCTTACCATTCCGGCGAAAAGCTCCTCTTTCACATCACGCATGAGTAGGCGGAATCCTTTCGCTTCATACAGTTCCGACTCGACGTCGCGGAATAGACGGGCCATCTCCTCCATGAAGATCGAAATCATCTCATTGGGCAGCTGCGCTCTGGTTTCTAGTAGAGCGTGGGCTCGCTCTTTTCGCCCGATACTTGTAAATGTCTAGAGAAAGCCGCTGCAGAACAGCTCCCACGTCGTTAAGGTAGTTTCTTCATTCTCGAACCACGTCCTGGCGGCATCTTCCAATGTCATAGACATGTCGTAGCTTGTCATCGCTGTTCCAGTTGTTAAACGCAGTCACCTTCTCATACGGCTCAAGCCAGCTTTCCGGATCTTCGAATTGTGAACCGCGGAAGGTGGGAGGCTCCCTGGGCTGCTGTAGCACGACGGGGGACGCCGGGGCTGCCATTAGGGATGTCTTGGTAACGATCTTGCTGGTCGTCTCAGGCTAAAGTCCGTCCTCAGGCGGCAGTGCTTGCGGCCTGCGGCTACCTAACTGGTTCTTGGCGACGTTGGTGTCTTCAACGTTCGGGCTTGGGTGAAGGCCTTGTGAGGGAGTCTGGTACATGAACACCAAGCGCCTCCACCAGATGTCAGGTGGAAGAGAGTGTAAATACACAGTAGCAATACGGTGAAAGACGAAACTAGCTTATATTGGGCGAACCTGTGCCCACAAAAAGCCGGCTACGCTAAAAGGACTGCGACAGCGGCGAACACAGTCAGCGATCGTCTAAATCTTATCAGTGGGTCAAGCGTGTCGGCTTTTATTGATCAGTCGTCGAATGTTCAAAGGCAATCGCTGGTACCCGCGTACCTTCTACAAAGTTCTATACCATCTGCGCCGCGCATACATGCAATCACATTACACAAGGTTCGGCGGCAACAGAGAGCAGATAGAAACATCGATAACATTCTAGAAACTTCCCATACATGTAGGCACGTCCCGCGCTGAACGATAATATTTTTTAGACGGTAAAAGCGCTCGGTGCAGCGGTGGCGTAGAGGTAGAACGCCCGCCTCGCGTGCAAGAGGGCCGTGGCTCGAATCCCGGTGCCGGCAATTTTCCACCGAATTAAAAATAAAAGAAAAAAATCCGCGTGTTGATAAAATTGCACAAAGAAGCCTGGAGTGTGGCCTGTTCGCGGTGACCAGAACCGGTAACGCATTCCCTCACCAGAGCAGGATTGGCCACCCTGGGGCAGTACTTGGCCACAACCTCCTATATGAACACAACAATCAAACCCCGGCCCTCAGTCCCCAGCAGCTGTCAGACCTGCGACGCTGCAGAGGGTGCTAAGAATCCCTGGCTCCGGACAGGCGGCCATTGGAATTTGAACCTGGCAACGTTTAACGCTAGAACGTTATCTAGTGAGGCGAGTCTAGCAGTGCTATTGGAGGAATTAGAGGGCAGTAAATGGCATATAATACGGCTCAGTGAAGTTAGGAGGCCAAAAGAAACATACACAGTGCTAAAAAGCGGGCATGTCCTGTGCTACCGGGGCTTAGCGGAGAGAACTAGGAGTCGGATTCCTGATTCATACGAATATAGCTGGTAACATACAGGAATTCTATAGCATTAACGACAGGGTGGCAGATCTTGTTGTGAAACTTAATAAGGGGTACAAAATGAAGGTTGTACAGGTCTACGCCCCTACATCCAGTAATGATGACCAGGAAGTCGAAAGCTTCTATGAAGACGTGGAATCGGCGATGGGTAGAGTAAAAACTAAACACACTATACTAATGGGCGACTTTAATGCCAAGGTAGGCAAGAAGCAGGCTGGAGACAAGGCAGTGGGGGAATATGACATAGGCACTAGGAATAGCAGGGGAGAGTTAGTAGTAGAGTTTGTGGGACAGAATAATATGCGGATACTGAATACGTTCTTCCGCAAGCGGGATAGCCGAAAGTGGACGTGGAGGAGCCCGAACGGCGAGACTAGAAATGAAATAGACTTCATACTCTGTGCTAACCCTGGCATCATACAAGATGTGGACGTGCTCGGCAAGGTGCGCTGCAGTGACTACAGGATGGTAAGAACTCGAATTAGCCTAGACCTGAGGAGGGAACGGAAGAAACTGGTACATAAGAAGCCGATCAATGAGTTAGCGGTAAGAGGGGAAACAGAGGAATTCCAGATCAAGCTACAGAACAGGTATACGGCTTTAACTCAGGAAGAGGACATTAGTGTTGAAGCAATGAACGACAGTCTTGTGGACATCATTAAGGAGTGTGCAATGGAAGTCGGTGGTAACTCCGTTAGGCAGGATACCAGTAAACTATCGCAGGAGACGAAAGATTTGATCAAGAAACGCCAATGTATGAAAGCCTCTAAGCCTACACCTAGAATAGAACTGGCACAACTTTCGAAGTTAATCAACAAGCGTAAGACAGCTGACATAAGGAAGTGTAATATGGATAGAATTGAACATGCTCTCAGGAACGGAGGAAGCCTAAAGACAGTGAAGAAGAAACTCAGAATAGGCAAGAATCAGATGTATGCGTTAAGAGACAAAGCCGGCAATATCATTACTAATATGGATGAGATAGTTCAAGTGGCTGAGGAGTTCTATAGAGATTTATACAGTACCAGTGCCACCCACGACTCTAATGGAAGAGAAAATAGTCTAGAGGAATTCGAAATCACAAAGGTAACGCCGGAAGAAATAAAGAAAGCCTTGTGAGATGTGCAAAGGGGGAAGGCAGCTGGGGAGGATCAGGTAACAGCAGATTTGTTGAAGGATGGTGGGCAGCTTGTTCTAGAGAAACTGGCCACCCTGTTTACGCAATGACTCATGACCTCGAGCGTGCCGGAATCTTGGAAGAACGCTAAGATAATCCTAATCCATAAGAAAGGGGACGCCAAAGACTTGAAAAATTATAGACCGATCAGCTTACTGTCCATTGGCTACACACTATTTACTAAGGTAATCACAAATAGAATCAGGAACACCTTAGACTTCCTTCAAGCAAAGGACCAGGCAGCATTCCGTAAAGGCTACTCAACAATAGACCATATTCACACAATCAATCAGGTGACACAGAATTGTGCGGAATATAACCAACCCTTATATATAGCTTTCATTGATTACGAAAATGCGTTTGGATTCAGTCGAAACCTCAGCAGTCATGCAGGCATTATGGAATCAAGGTTACACGAGCCGGATGTAAAAATACTGTAAGATATCTACAGCGGCTCCACAGCCACCGTATACGTAGTCCTCCATAAAGAAAGCAACAAAATCTCAATAAAGAAGGGCGTCAGGCAGGGAGATACGATCTCTCCAATGCTATTCACAGCGTGTTTACAGGAGGTATTCAGAGACCTGGATTCGGAAGAATTGGGGATAAAAGTTAATGGACAGTACCTTAGTAACTAGCGATTCGCTGATGATATTGCCTTGCTTAGTAACTCAGGGGACCAATTGCAATGCATGCTCACTGACCTGGAGAGGCAAAGCAGAAGAGTGGGTCTAAAAATTATTCTGCAGAAAACTAAAGTAATGCTTAACAGTCTGGGAAGAGAACAGCAATTTACAATAGGTAGCGAGCCACTGGAAGTGGTAAGGGAATACATCTACTTAGGGCAGGTAGTGACGGCGGATCCGAATCATGAGACGGAAATAATCAGAAGAATAAGAATGGGCTGGGCTGCATTTGGCAGGCATTCTCAGATCGTGAACAGCAGGTTTCCGCTATCCCTCAAGAGAAAAGTGTATAATAGCTGTGTCTTACCAGTACTCACCTACGGGGCAGAAACCTGGAGGCTTACGAAAAGGGTTCTACTTAAATTGAGGACGACGCAAGGAGCTATGGAAAGAAAAATGATGGGTGTAACGTTAAGGGATAAGAAAAGAGCAGATTGGGTGAGGGAACAAACACGAGTTAATGACATCTTAGTTGAAATCAAGAAAAAGAAATGGGGGGGGGGCATGGACATTACATGTAATGTGGAGGGAAGATAACCGATGGTCATTAAGGGTTACGGACTGGATTCCAAGCGAAAGGAAGCGTAGCAGGGGGCGACAGAAAGTCAGGTGGGCGGATGAGATTAAGAAGTTTGCAGGGACGGCATGGTCACAATTAGTACATGACCGGGGTTGTTGGAGAAATATGGGAGAGGCCTTTGCCCTGCAGTGGGCTTAACCAGGCTGATGATGGTGAAAAGCGCTCACCCGTAAAAGAAAATCGGGTTCACGTGTCAATATTGTGGGTGGTATATGCTGAAGCTATCACAGCTGTCTCATCAGCGGGAGCACGCGATGTTTTGTTTTACTACAAAACAATGAACACCAGTACATGAATCGACCTTACATGAAAAATCAGAACAGTGATAAAAAATTAAAGAAAACACAGAGTAGAGAAAAGCCAGGGTGCAGCGGGCAAATTTTATCTGCTAGTATTTACTCTGGTTATAATACACCGTTCTAAGCCCCCATAGTCAGAACAATCCTACAAGCTTCACAGTGAATTGAGCAAGTTGGTAAGCTCACATTCTTGGTGCACATGTGCAGCGCGATATAGACGTGTCCTCCATTCTTGGTACTGCGTCTGTGTCGCGTTGCACATAAACCAAACATTGCACCAGTGCACAACCTCTCATGCCAGGTGCGCACATTTCAGCGTGCGCAGGAGTGTTACTCGAGATAAATGCTGCTATCGTGTAAACAAGCCGATCTCACTCCCGCAAACAAGGAGAACGCCCAACGCATATTCTGGTTGCTTTTGAGACCGGCCGGTCTCGTCCGTACGAACGGCACCGCGTAAAAAACTTTGTCACCGCCCATGCGATTGGTGCAGTTTGTTGCCCCGGTCATGTTGCAATACAAGTGTTGAAATTATGTTTCGTACCACTTCACCAAAATCATTAACTTATATCGTCGAATTACGTACTTGCAACCCGGAGCCGATCGTTGTAACGCACGCTCGATGGTCGACTGATTGTAATTTCGTTGGCACTGACGGAAACGAGTCAGCGCGGTGCACGTAAATTTTGCATCGCAGCGGCGCAGTTAAACATTTGACGCCATTTCACACCACGTGGTAGCACCCGGCGAATAGCGGTGCAAGCGCAGCCTGGAAAGTTATCCTCGTACAGAAAACACACGGCGTTTCATGAACGCCGCCTGCTGCTGTCAGAGCTACCATTCGTGCACGTATTGCTCTAAAGAAAAAAAATTGGCATTGGCTTAGTTCGGCTGTGCTCGGATATGCTCGGATATACGTTGTGAAAGCTAAGGCATAGCATGGTTACCCTTGGTTAATATTGATTACAAGTCTAGGTTAGTCTCGCTGTCAAGCTATGTCGGGGCATTTAGCCAGTCTTTCGGTGCGCTGTTCGTCTGTTTCCTGCGCGATTCGCTTCTTCATTTCGTTCCGATGAAGATTCGAGGCATCTTCCTGCTTATCAGAATTGTCGCCGTCCATACTGCCGCCTCAGCTGTGGTTGCGGCGCACGCGAGGTCTCCTTTTCAATCCTCCGACATGTCAGGCATGCGATGCAGCTGGCGAAGCGAGCGGAGGTAAGCGCAACGACGAGGAACGCGGTGTGACGTCATCCAAACGCTGGTGGTCGAAAGACGCGGCTCTGCGCAAAGGCGCAACACCTGTGGCTCGGTGCTACTAGTGGCGCACGCGCAGTAGTGACTAGGGAAGGAGAGAGCGAAAAAAAATGGCAGTGGCTTAGCTCGGCTATACTAGGACATACGCATCGAAAGCTAAGGCATAGCATGGTTAGCCTTGCTTAATCTTGATTGCAAGTCCAGGTTAGTCTGGTTGTCTAGGTATGTTGAGGCTAGCCGGTCGTTCTGCGCGCTGTTCGTCTGTTTTTTCGGCGATTCGTTTCCTCTTCATCTCGTTCCGATGTCGACTCTAGGCCTCCTCCTGCTTTTCAGAATTGTCAGCATTCATACTGCCACCTCAACTGTAGTTGCGGCGCACGCGAGCTCTCCTTTTCAATCCTCCATATTATCTGACATGCAACGTAGCTGCCGAAGCGAGCGGAGGCGAACGCAACAATGAGGAACGCGGTGTGACGTCATACCGAATGGCAGCGGCGGAAAGGCGCGGCGCTGGGCAGCGGTGGAACACCCGTGGCTGGGTGCTACTAGTGGCGCATGCGCACTAGTGACTAGGGAGCGAGAGAGAGAGAAATATGCTCGGCGAGGCGCGCGTTGTGACGTCATGTGCCTACTCGGAGCACCACCACGGCGAAATCGCAAGTTCGCGGCGAGTAAAAATTTCGCTTTAAAACAAGCAATAGACGCGTTGAACGGAGAATCGTGCTGCGCAACCGCGCTACTGACATCATTCTCTCCACCAATAGGAATCGTGTGTCGAGGTAACGTGAAATCTGTCAAACAGTCAGACAGACGCTCGTCGTCCCATGACCAAGAATGAATCCTTTTTAATGTACAGTCGTGGAATATATACAGCCAGAATGGTCACATGACTTGTGTGAGAACTGGTTAAAAGAAATGAGAGCATAGCGCTTATCTTAGCGCGTGTCTGTGGCTCAGGCACACACACACGGCGTATGAGGATGACGTCAAATCTTCCCCGCTTTACAAGCACTGTGTGCCTACCAAGAAAGGAAAGCACTTTACAAAGATGTCATCAATGCCGAGTCTTTTCGGCGCTCGTACCACGCGACCGTATCGCATCGTTCTTTGCTCGGGTCTAGAAGTTTCGTACGGTGGAAGGGTCTTTTGGGTGTCGGACGATTGCTTAGCCACGATGTACACGTTGTCGGTTGGGTCCGTTGGCAGGCTGCTTTGTAGAGGCTGTTTGGCCGGGACGGGACTGGTTTCTCCTCCGTTTGGGAGCAGTAACCGATGGCGTCTGTTTCTGCGTATGGTTCTCCCTGCAGTCTGGACTCAGTAGGATCTTGGTGTTGAGGAAGGACAAAGGACTGTGCCCTCGGCGCATCTGTCTCTCAGCCATACTTGGTTGCCTGCGGATAAACTGGGAAGAGGTCTCGTAGCATTACGTCTGTCAAAATACATCTTTTGTTTCTGTCTGTATTTTACGTCCTGCTTTTTCCAAGAAATGGTTTCCACTCGCGACTATAAAGCGGATGACATGCATGGCACTCGTGAGCGTAAGCGGCGGCTCATTAGCGGTTGTGCTGGGCTATAGCTGGTTGGGCCCGGTGTGTTTCTATAATTCAGCAAGGCAATGTATGGGTCCGGTGCTTCCTTCAGTACTATAATGGGAGTCCCTACCATGCGCTCAGCTTCCCCGTTAGCCTGCGGGTAACGAAGGCTCGTTGTAACATGCTTGAAGCCGTATTTTCTTGCAAAATCAATGAAAGCAAATGAGATGAACTGTGGTCCGTTGTCTGATATTACCGTTTTCGGTATCCCATGCCTGGCGAAGATGCTTTTCAGATGCTGGATGACCACCTGTGACGATGTCCCTTGATCCAGCAGGGCCAGCTCAGGATACCTGGAATGGTAGTCGACAACAAGATAGACAGCTCCTTTCATCTCAAATAAATCAATTACGATTTTCTCCCATGGAAGCTCAGTTGTTTCAGATGGGACCATTGGTTCGAAAAATTGGGTGCGCTCTGCAGCACTAGTTTGGCAGTTGGCTACGGTTGTTGCAATTTTCTGGCTAATTCCTGGCCACTGGGATTATTCCTTTGCGTTTGCGCGGCAGCGGGCAATACCTTGATGCCCTTCGTGGATTCTCTGAAGCATTTCTTTCCGCAGAGATCTTGGGATTACATGTCTGGCGTCCTTTAGAAGCAACTGCTTGCAAACCGTGATGTTGCCACGATGCGCCCAGAATGGTTTGAGAACTCGCGGTAGCCGGTCCTTTGCGTGCCAACCTTGCGTGCAAGCTTCGAGCCACGATGCGCACTCGGGGTCCGTTACCTGCTCTGAGCGTATGCATTCGAGCATGTCATCTGAGAGCGCATATCGAACGACTCCATCCATGTGAGCCGAGACGTCAGCATCAGACAATTCCCCGATAGACAGTCCTGTGTTCATCACTCTGGCTCGAGAAAGAGTGCCTGCTGTAGCGATGGTTTTACCCGGGACGTGTGTGAGCGTGAACAAGTACCGCATAGGACGCATTCTGAACCTTTGGATTCTTGGTGGAAGAGAATTGAGAGGATCGGGACCCAGTAGCGGAAGGAGGGGCTTGTGGTCTGTCTCAAATAAAAACGAGAGGCCTCTCGGAAATTCGTCGAAGCGTTCTGCTGCCCAGGTCAAAGCCAACGCTTTCTTCTCGATTTGTGAATACCTCTGCTCTGTTTTTGTGAGCGATCTGGAGGCATATGCTACTCGACGTCTTTCGACAGATGGCTGATCCTGGAGTAGTACGGCGCCAAGTCCTTGCGAAGACGCGCCCGCCGAAACGATTGTCGAGCACATGGGATTGTACCTTGCCAGGCATCTATTAGAGCTGAGAGTAGTTTTGATCTTCTCAAAAGCTTCCTCTTGATGAGTTCCCCAACACCAGTCGCTGTCTTCGTTGAGGAGGCTGCTTAAAGGCGCAGATATAGAAGCAGCATCAGGAAGAAACCTTGCGAGGTGGTTAATCATGCCTAATAAGGAACGAACCTCAGTGACGTTTTGGGGTCGAGGCAGCTCCTTGATTGCTCTGATCTCAGGATCTGGGCGCACACCACTGGCGTCAAAGATCATGACCAGAAATGCTACTTGCTGAACAGCGAAACAACGTTTTTCCTTGTTAAGGGTTACTCCTGTTTATTCCAGTCGGTCGAGCACGTTACGAAGGCGGTTGTCATGTTCCAAGTCTTTCTTGCCGTACACCAGGATGTCGTCCATGTAGTTCAGTACGCCGTCTGAACTTTGAAAATTTGAAAAATTTCTGGTGCTGATGTGATCCCGAACGGCAACCTGCGGCAGTAGTACAGCCCACACGGCGTCATGAAAGTCGTGAGCTTTTGACGCTCTTCGGAAATCTTTATCTGGTAGAATCCACAATTCGCGTCCAGTTTAAAAAAGACCTTGGCTTCCTGGAAGCTTCCCATAACTTGCTCTACCGTCGGTGGCTGATGACGCTCGCGTCTGACAAATTGGTTCAATTGAGTTAAGTCGACGCATATCCTTACTGCTCCAGACGGCTTCATTGCGGGGACAATAGGAGCGCACCATTCTGTCGGTTCTTCGACCTTTTGTATAATTCCTTCTCGTTCTAGCCTGTCCAGCTCTTGCTTGACTTTTTCCTTCATGGGAATAGGAATCCGTCTGGGTGTATACAGGGAGTACGGTATTGCATTCGGAACGAGACGTATGGTATGTTCTCCAGATATGGAACCCGTGCCTTGGAATATTTTAGGATACCTGCTTACGATGTCGTTAGCAGTTCCTAAGTAATCTAGGAAGCGAACGGTTCCTAGGGCTTTTATAGCTTGTAGTCGCAACAAGGTTGTGCTCAAGTTATGCACGACGTAAATTGTCTGCTTCGAACGGTTGTCCTTCCAAGCGACTTCAACGTGAAACTTTCCGATCGTATGAATGATTGCATTGTTCGGTCCTTTAAGATCACCTGCTTTGACCAGAGAACGCGGAAGTAAAGGAAAATTTTGCCCGACGACTGTCACTTCGGCACCCGTATCTACTTTCATGCGGAGCTTATGGTCGTTTATCAGTACCGTGACGAAGTGCTGAGATGGTGTGTTCGCCGATTGCTCGACCGGGCCAAGAAATTTATCAGCTTCGGCAATGTCGTCAAGATTCCCGTCTGCTCGTCTCTTTTTTCGGCACGCCTTTTCGAAGTGGCCCAACTTCGAAAAGTCGGGAAAACCTGCATCTTTCTTTTTTCGCTGGACAACTGCTTCTCGGATGAAATGGTCCGGAGCAGAAACTGCAGAACTTTCCACGATAAGCTGGCTTCTGACCGCGTGTAAACTTTTTGCTCTTTCCAGGGGTTTTCTCGGCGACACAAGCTGCTGGGATAGCGCCCTCGTGCTCTTTTAGCTCGGCTTGCTGTTTCTTTACCGTTTCGCTTGTACGCACCTTTGCCAAAGCAGTGCTCAGCGTGAGATTAGGATCCACCTGTAGTTCTTCCGAGAGAAGCTGGTCCCGTAGTCCTACTACGAAGCGGTCTCTTATTAGGCGTTCCTTCATTTCTTTCAACTCGTATCTGTCTGCCAGCCTGTTAAGCTCGGTTGCAAACTGGTCTACTGCTTCTCCCAATTGTTGGCGGCGTACATTAAAGCGAGCACTCTCGTAGACTGTGTTCTTGGTATGGACGAAATAGCCCTTAAATTTTGACTTTACGAGGTTGAAGTCCTCCATTTCTTCGTCTTTCGCGTTTAGCGACCGCAGAATCTCCCGTGACTTTCTGCCCATGGTATAGAGAAGAGTCCTTACTTGTACTTCGTCTGGTTCCTCGTGTAGTCCTGATGCGAATCTGTAGTAATCGAATTCGTCCATCCAGGCGGGCCAGTCCGCAGCGTTCTGGAAGTCGAATGGCCTAGGAGCCTTGATTCCTGCCATGCTGAAGCGTTGCTTGACGATTGTCACCGGAAGGATTTTCTCTTGTGGAAAAAGGCGCTCGTTCGCTTGTTGACGGGTTGTTGCAGCGCTACATCGTAGTCAGCTTTGACATAGCCACTTCTGACACCATGTCACACAGTAAGACAGACGCTCGTCGTCCCATGACCAAGAATGAATCCCTTTTAATGTACAGTTGTGAAATACATACAGCCAGAATGGTCGCATCACTTGTGTGAGAACTGATTAAAAGAAATTAAAGCATAGCGCTTATCATAGCGCGTGTCTGTGTCTCAGGCACACATACAGTGCGTTTGAGGATGACGTCACAAAATCAACTAATGTTTTTCGCGTCCAAACGCTGTGGGAGCCGAGATGGATCGGTCGGGCGTCGTGCGTTGGGCTGAAGAACAAGAATCGTTTTATGAAAGCCGCCTGCTGCTCTCGGAGCTGTACACGTGATGAATTGCTATAAAACGAGCAATAGACCGGATGAATGGAGAATCCTGCTGTGTCGCCGTGTTGACGTCATTCTCTATGCTAATAGGAGTCGTGTGTCTAGATAACGTGAGAGGAACGAGTGTTTCTTGCGTCAGACCACTATCGTAGCTACGATGCATAGGCCTCGCGCCGTGCGTTCTGCCAAAGAACAGGCAACGTTTGATCAACGCCGCCGGGAAATCGCACGAGAAAGGGCTCGGCGTCGACATGCCGACCTCGCCGTGAGTAAGCGCAAAGCCGGTGCTTTACGACAACGAAGAGCCGCGGATGGCGAGCTTCGCTAGCCCCCCTCTTCCCACCAGTCGAAGGGAGGTGAAATTTTTTCAGTGCAATTCAGTCCCATTCATACTTTATAATAGAACCGTACTTCTAATCCCTTCCGTAATTTACAACTCCTATACCAATGGCATGTATGAACCTTCCTCACAAATTTTATTCTAGTTGAGGAAGGAAGATTCTTGTGTACATCTTGTGGAGAGGTGTACAAGAACTGAATTCCATCAATAGGTCTTCAAACAGAGCCCATAGAGCGCATACGCCCCATACCAATGCATTTAGCGCGAGGAGGAAAGTTTAGGGTTGTATCAATGAGTTCACCGAGATAATTAATGTCATGGGCCTCATGCAATGGCCAAGAATTTGCAGAATAAAAAAAGAAAAGCTTGCTGTTTTGCAAGTGAAAGTCATGACTTTGGTATTAGCAGCATCTAAAGTGAGGTTCTTAACTTTGTATCATTTATTAAAAGAAAACAGGTTAAGGATGCGACGCTCATCAAAAGTATGAAGTGTTGTTTAAAAGGCGCATTTAAAGAAATAATAATTCTTAATAGGATATAAATAAAAGATAGTTGTGGTCCTCATACTGATCTTTGAGGACGCCGCTAGTTGCCATGCACAAAAACGACGTTTGGCGGTAAACTCTAACATGATCTTTCAGGAATATAACTGCGCAAGAGATGGACAACTGACGAGTGGACACCAAAGTACGCAAGCTTGACCAGACTCCGTGAGTGGCTGACTACATTCAAAGCTTTGCTCAGGTCATTTAAGGTTGCCTCAACATATCCCCTCTAAAGTAGCGGCATGGAGTTCTCCGTCATGAATTTTTGTTTGAAACTGCTTTTTGCTAGTGGAGCGGTCAGAGATGATGTCAAGCTGGTTTTCAGTCAATCGGTTTTTCGCAACAAAATACAATAGGCTGTGAAGGTATCTAGCTCAAAAATCTGAGATGTGACATAAGAGCAGCTGTGCGATAATTCGAGATGGCAGTTTTACACCCAGGCCTAAATATGGAGAAATACGAGCAATTTTGCACTCTGCACATGTCAGGGAAAGTAAATGTACTGAAAGACTGATAAAAATTGATTTCAATAGTGGGGTGGCAAATATACTGCCGTAAGCATTCAGAATTCTGAAAGTGATGTCATCAGAGCCATATCATATGGAAGGCTTCATGCGCTTAAGGTTATCCCCGTTGAGCAGACAACCGAGCGTTTTGTAATGTGCGCGTTCGTGTACTGCTGACTGACGCCAGCGCTGAAATGTGAAGCTTTACGCGGGAATAATAAACGGGCAGCAAAACAGATGACCGCTAGGACTCCTTTTGCGCTAGAGCCGAGCAAGGGAAAACACTTTCAACTTTTAGTAGAGCGTTTGCGGATATTTCCCCGAAATTCGGCTGGTCGATGAGAGCCGCTCTGTATTACAATACAATATATGAGTCATAATCTTCCTTACAGAGGTATTTGCACAGAGCTCACAGAAAGCGGAACTCTACTCTCCAGTTATACACAGTACTCCCCGATTGTCGGTGCTCGCGATCTTTATCCTTGAACGAAATCATAAATTCATATGAGAACCCGTGGGGATACTTAGAGCTTTTACGTTATACCAGGCAATGTATTTGCGCATACTGCTCAAAACAAGATCTGCAAACTGACCTACTAGGTCATCAATATTGGTTTTCTCTCTAAACGGTCACCAGTCGGTGGTAGACAATAAATCATAAGTAACATAATAACATAGCAGCAAAGCCAACAGTAAAATTAGTAAAATAAGATAACAGCAAAGCAAGACGATTCGTTTATGTCACTGTAGGAACTCTGTCCTAAGGCTGTCACAGAGGCAGTTACCATTATTGACGCATAAAACTTGTTGTGGAAGCACAAGGTAAATGTCAGAACGAGAAACTTTTATAACTTGAGCATTCGAAAAGCAAAGGTCTGAGACGTCACTACAGCAATGGATGATGAAGTTTAGCTGCTGCAGCGAAGAAAAGGCCAGAAAGAACAGAGTTAATGTAAACAACTTTAGAGGTAAAAGTCCCCATAGCGCCCACGCATTGAAATCGGCAACCGCCATGTTGCTACTCTGTGCAGGCGCGCAGGCGCAGACGACAAGGTGCTAGTCAGATGAGACACGCAATGAAGACGATCCCAAGCCTTCCTCAGTGTGGTGGCACCATCTATTTCAGGCAGCTGCGAACCCATCCTTTCGCACACCGTAAACGTAGCTTCAAAATTTACGCAGTAAAGTTCGCAGGTTGTTAGTGCTTTGTTTCCGCACTTTGTTTTGAATAACTTTAGCGTTAGAAAAATGAGGGGTGTCACCACTGCAGCCCCTTTGCGGTCGCTAAACTTTCGCTTGGCCTTTCCTCTTGGGTTAGCATACTAACACTATGCCAGAATGTAGAATAGGCGGCGCTTGTTCTCTATGTAATGAATGTAATGAGAACATATAAACATGCTCCAATCAATTTTTGGTGCATTAAAATCACGAATGATTACTCTTTGCTTGCTATGCGATTATATTACATTTTGAATGTGAGGGATGACCTTGTGAAATGAGACAGGGCGAATAGCCCTCCGTAGGTAAGAAACGTCCAATAAACAATTTTTCTATAACGATTACCAACAATTCCCGCAGCGTGCTAGGCTGAGGGCTAGCCAAATTGATTCCTGCGTGTTTCCTATGTCGGTGACCTGAAATCAACACTCTGAACTTTCAATACCAATCAGTGCAGCGCCACCTTTCACAGCGTAAGCTGTTAGGGGCTTATTGCATTAACCGTTTCGGTTGGCGATGGCGTGCGATGCCACCGCCGGTGTCTGGTTTCGTAACCGCTATCACTGGCAATCAGACGAAAACAAAGATACTTAGTTCCGGCTAGGTCTGGGCCCGGGCCCGCAGGGCGCGGATCGGCTATTCTACCTCTGAACACCGCTAAAGCTTGCTAGCATGCTGCTGGAAAATGCCCCATAAATGCGTCCTAGCGTGCGAGGAGACATGCGCGCCGCGTAGAGTCGATACGTGCACATTTTGTATTGGATTTTGCATATTATTGCACCAGGTAGAACTCCGTGCAGCAGATGCATAGTTAGCGGTACAAGGTAGACAAGGTTCGAGGGAAAAAAACGTTTATGGGTGCGTATAAAAGAATGCTAGAAGAAAAATATATATTGTGTACCTGATTGAATCTAACTTGCTCAATGAGTATGTCACCTCCATGTTTCAAAGAGGGTGCCAACGAATCATCATCATCAACACAATCATTAGCATTGAATTGTCTTGTGATGTGAGATGTACGATGCGTCACGTCGATATGTGCACTGTTTGCGTTGCCGTTGCATATTATTAGACCAGGTGAAACGCCCCGTAGCAGTTGCATAGATAACGTTACAAGCCAGATGGAGAAGTCTTGAGGAAGAAGAATATTATGGAGATCTATAAATATTGATGTAAGGACATCCATGTAGGACGCACCTGCTTAATTCTAGCAGGCTATAGGTCACTATTTGTCACCGTCGCGTTAGAAAAGAGAATGCCGCTAAATAAACGTCACCATCATCATTATCCACGTCAGATGGTGCCATTTGAAACACGATGTGCGATGCGTAGATACGTGCGAACTTTTCGTAACAGTTCTGTTATCTTCCACTAGGTGTCCCTACATGCAGCAGGTTCATATCGCAGTTTCATGCTGCATGTAACTGGACCTGGTTAGCTCGAGCAGGCTAGGTGACAATTTGTCACCACCCCATTGCGAAAGGCTTGCCCAAAACCATCATCATCATCAACAACATCAACGCACTGTGCCACGGATCAAGGGATGTGACATGTGCGCCACGTAGTCTCGATACCTATCTTTACTCTTCGGTAGACGTCATGACGCCTCGTCGCAATATACGAGCAGCTGCAGAAGAAGCCAATCGTAGAGCCACGCATGCTGCAGCAACCAGGCAACGTCGGGCTTAGCAGACCGCTTTGTGGAGAGCGGTACAAGCCGCAGCTCGCCGTCAACACAAGCTGGACACTTCAAATATATTTTCGGGCAAACAACGCCAACAGACTTCGCCGCAAAGACCCTGTTGTGCCTCGTGCCGAAAATGAAGCTCCTATGCAGTCGCTCATCCAGCGTACGCTGTGACTGCTGCGTGTGCAGTGCAGGCCTGTGGCCCTTCTGTGACTCACCGAAGTCCCGGGTACTGCGGGATATGTTGTGTGGTGGAGAAAAGTCCGCAGAGCAAATTTTATGGCAGAGCCAAGTTTTTGGAATAGCAATTGAATAATAAGACGATATGACATCGCAAAAAAAAAAAACGCTCGGTTATGTGGAAGTCGACGAGCGTTTTGATAAAGGATGTCCAGATGACACACTACTTGGATCTTAGAACATTATCAGGGAAACATGAAGCATGTCGTAGAATAACCATACCGAAAGGCTTAATCAAGCCTCCCATGGGTGAAACTGATGGGTGGTTCAGGCGCTTAAGGGCATCATCATGGACGGCTAGACGAAAAGAAGAAAATGACTGATATTTAGTTCCAAGTCGCCGGCAGGAAAGGGGACTGATGTTAATGACCTATAAGGCGTTGGTCAGGTGAGAAGAAGTTGTTTCTGGGCTAAACTTAGAAACAAAATAGCCTTAGGTTGTTCCCACCGTTGACTGACCGGTAGCCTCGAAGTCTTCATGGCTACAACATCGAAATCCCTGCATATGTGTATGTACACAAAGAAAGAAAATAAATATGCGGATCAACGCAGATGAGTCAAAGTGTTTTTGTGCAATCACACTCAACCTCGAATATAGTGAGTGGTATGAAATTGTGAAGCGGTCTCATGCTGGCGTCATGAACATGCCAATTTATTGTACAGCCTTTATAGAGAAAAACGAGGCCGCTGCCCCAGTGACCCCAGCTGACTACGGAACATCCAGTCGGTGTCCTGTAGTGTACATGCAGCTTGAACTGCTTGATCTTCAGCTTGAATTGCTGCTCAGCTTGAACAGCTTCACTTTCTTGTCCTTAGGCAATCAGCCGTAGGCTCAAATTGCAAAGCACTACCGTTTACGTCATCTTTCAGATTTTCCTTTCTTATTTCTTTCTTGCCATTCTTGTAAATTTGCCTGGTCCTTTTTGTTTTCAGCCTGCGCATCCAATGTATTGTCCCCATTTCTCTGCCTTTCTTCTTGATGACTCCTGGTTATCGAATTGCAGTTTCAGTTATCCTGCACTTCAGTGCCAACTTTCCTGGTCTCCCCCTCCGTTCTGTGCCCACGCTTTTCCGGTACAGATGGTCGTGCACTCTAACCGCCCATTTATTTTGGTGCATGTTTTTCAGTCTTTCTTCAAAAGTAATTTTGCTGTGCACATCTATGACTTCAAAACAGGCCCAACCCATGTCATCATGCATTTCTACATTTGTGATAGTACCATGGCCTACCATAGCCAACCAGCCTACCGATTTTTGCTTAACTTCCAACCGCGTCAAGATATCCATTTTTAAGCCGAAAATTGCCTTTGAAAACGTTAGAGCTTGCACCATCACTCGTGTACAGATTCCACGCACCACCTCATGCTTATTTCAGCCGTAAGGTGCTCTTCGCTTCCTTTTTGCTGCGTTTCCCTTCTCCTTCATTTTCAGATAATTATGGGGCGGGGGGAATTATTAAATATTTATTTCGTTTATTTGGATAGACCCACGTAATTATACAGCTTGACTATGGGTATGACCAGGTGTTCAATTGATAGGACGTCATTGTCGTTCTCTTCATTGAAGGTAAGTCCTGGACTCTCTGTGCTACACATAGGACCTGTATTTGTTGCGGCATTGCCACACATATTCGCAAACCTCTGCAAATATCGTGCATTGTCCGCAATTCGGGAAAACGCCTCACGCGAAGGCCGCCAGTTTAGCAACTATCCCATACTATATCTACTTTATTTTAGCCAGTAGAAGCGACTGTTCTGAACATGATTTGCTGAACCCAGCAATCAGGAGCTAGTAGATACAGCGATGTTTTGCGGTATCTATATTTACTTTGCTGCATCTGAGGAACACAGTGTTCTTGTGTAACCGATATCACCAGCGCAAGTGCGTCGCTGATCACATTGCGCCTGCAACCTGGCACTCCTGAACAAGTACGCCAGCGTTGCAAGCACAACTGCGATTAGACACTCTATAAAAAACGATTATTTACTTATATATAAATTCATACAGGGTCGCTATTCTGAATTTCCATTGTCACTGATATAATCCCTTTGGCTGCATTTCACGTCTAGCTCCGGACGCATCGGCATACACGAGTCCTTCAGCAGTTAATTTGAGTTGATGACTCGTACTGGGAGATGTTTGCGACGCTTTCTATGAGCTCCAGCATTACTGTAACTTATTCCGGTGGTTTTTGGACGCACTCGCCGAAGACGGTGACAGCGCCCATTTCGAGGATGCAATCGCCTTCGCAATGTTTGGCATGTTGCACAACGGCGCTCCTTCCACTGTGGATAAAAACAGCGTGCTTCTCCTCAGCCAGGAATGCTGTTCCCTGTAGACGCCGGCGCATCTCCTTCGCTACATGCGAAATCTGGCAAAAATTATTGTATGCCCGAAAGCGAGCGATCGAGAATATCCAACCTGTATGCCTCGAAATTTGGGAAATGGCGTGCTTCCTTTACCTCGAGTCTGTTGCGATAGCAACTATATGGAAACTCCATGCGAATTTTCGCCGTCGTCGTCACCGCGAGGCTCCGTATCTTGATCATTATTGGTTTATTGCAATAAAAAATCATAGAACCAAAAGAAAAATTGTGGTCCACCCGAATGCAGCACAAACCCGTACGAGTTTGTCAGAAAGAACGCTGCGCAGTTAAGAAAAAATTCGTCTTTGTCCGCGATTGGAAACCGCGACCGACGCCTTTCCATGTTAGTCGCTCTGCCATCTAAGCTAACCAGGTGCTTTTTTTCCTTCCATGGTATTTATTACAGTAGCAAAAAACCAGACATTGACCAGTTGTGCATAGTCAGAGAATGGAGGGGGCAATGAAAGTCACACATAGAAAAGGCAGCGTTCAAACACAATTTGTGATGTCAATTCTCATTGGTTCCCATCGGACGTGTGGATCGAGGGGACGATCTATTCAAACCAACATACGCATCGCCCGTACACTTCTTCAATACTGTTACGGTTCCACTGCCATCCGTGAGTTGACGCGAGCATCGGAACAAGAATGTGAAGTGAACTTACAACGTTTTATTTTATTTTGCTCTTTCCCGCAAAAGCTAAAAAATGTTTTGCGTATAAATGAACCTATACTTCGCGACTTATTTTTCTTGTGTCACCTAGCAACAAGCTAGCGGGATGCCAGACGCGTCATTGCATACTTCATGCTTCCAAGAAGCCGCCCAAGCGAGTGAGGCCGGCTGTGGATGTGGAGTTCGCCTTTTCGGCGACCCGTCTCTTTTGGCTGTAGCCTGGTTTTTTTAAGGTTGCGGAGTATCCTTGCGTTCATTCTGCACATGGATACGCCACCACTCCACTATTGCACAAAGGAAAGTGAGAAATTTTGTTTGACAGTCTGCGACGCATTTCAAGCAACTTGTGGCTTACGGCACAGAACCGAGACTTGTGAAGCAGTTAGCTAAAAAACAGGTCGGCCGTCCTTCAGGAGTTAATTTGATTTAATGACTCGTATCGGGAGATGTTTGCGACGCTTTCTATGAGCCCCAGCATTACTGTAACTTATTTTGGTCGTTTTTGGACGCGCTCGCCGCAGACGCAATTAGCGAAATGTAGCTCGACCATGGTGTTGTTTTCGCGTCTACTAAATATTAATGGCACAAGTTTCTTAACTTTTTTCTGAGCCCCAACATTATTGTAAATAATTTCACAACTTCTTGGTGCTGAGGTACGCGGGCCACGACTGCGTTGTGACGCAGTTATCGAAAAGCAGCTCGGTCAGGGTGACAGTTTGGCGTGTACTTAATATTAGTGGGACAAGTTTGTGCCGCTTTGTATGGCCCCGCAACAACACATACCTTCTTTCGGTACTGACTCTTATCGAAGACGCGACGAGCGATTGCCAAGAGTGATAACACGGGAGCACGTTGCTTGCGCCGGCAGAACGCGGAAAAGATAACGCCGAGGAGCTCAAAAACCAAGAACTCGGGAATTCAGTCTTCTGAACGAATGAAAACAGGTCTGCGCTCACGCCTTTCTATTGAACGCTAGCAGAAGACATTCTTCGATCGTCTAGCGTGGTATAGCTTAGAGCCTGTGTTGTAGCCACCTCTGTGTATGTAGCGTACTATTGCATCGGCTGAGGCCAAGTTGTTTCGGAAACGCGCAGTCACCCGTGTATTTGTGCTCTTAAAGTGCAGGAAATAATGCCCGGGAAGGGGGTAGTGCTTGAACATCATCTATTTTCTTCATATTTTATGATAATTTTTGGGAGGAGTCTATTTTCTACGTCATCTATGTAAAATTAATGTCTTTGTAATTCCGCCCATTCAACAATTAAGCACGTTTCGACTCTGCTTCCAACATTCCTGTCAGGTTTATACACCAAAATTACACATGCTTGTAATTTACTTTTTTCAGATCATGCCGCCCGGTGTAGCTTCGTACGGGAACTACTGCTGCTTCACTGATGCCACAACTATGGCTGTATGAACAAAAAGCGCGGAACTAGCCTTTATATAGAGCAAAAATAATGATTTCATCAATTCAGAAGACGGCTTGCCTTCACTTAATACACTTGCACGTGGCACAGATTCGATGGAAGCTTGCAAAGATCGTTCGCGATGATTTCTACAACATAAAACGATTCCGCACCAAGACCGCACTCGGTTCAGCAGTAGAAGCGAAAAACAAGATGCCGCGCCGATCAGCGGAGCAGGCGTGGCGTGTACCAGCTGGCGTTCAAAATGCGCGCGCGCAAAACCAAAACCGGAAGGTGTTAATCCCATCCGCTTGGTACGTTAATGTCACTACGGCCGCTGGGTTCTGTGGGAGACTCGGCTCTTGTTGAATTTCTTTCTCCATGGTATGGCCCCGTGACCATGTTCCTTGCGACCAGTCCGCTTTCGATTTTTATTCACGCTGTTGTTTCGAAAGCAAGCAGCTAAATGTTTTAGTGCCAATGCAGCAGTGAACGCGTCCTTGGTCGCAGATGCGATGCATGACGCAATGATGGTGTAGATTCAGCGCGTCGCTGGTATCAACACAGTGCACATTCTCCGTGGGAGAAAGATAACGAAAGTGAACAGCTTGGTAGCTGCTGACGGAGCCGCGTCGATGATCGTGACAAATTCTGGGGCGGCGTTATTGACGGCTGGGACGCTTCGTTTTTCTTTCTTTTTTTTAACAGCAAAGCTAGTGAGGGCTCCTCTCGCCACTATCGCGTTCATGTGTGGAACATAATCCGAAAAATCCGGAACTTACGATACATTGTTTCAATTTGTATCGTGATGCAATATTTATTGATGTGCGCGTTGTAATAATTTTGAATTATACACTCCTGCTTTGCTTTATTATATTTCCAGTGTTGCAAAATTGTGCTTATGAAACAGTGTTTCAATTTGCGTTTGCCACTCTCTATCCATTGTTTAGGTGCTTTACTCATTATGCATTCCTACTTTCTGTTACATTTTTTCAGCAGCATTTTCTACTCCTTCGTCAATCTATTTTATTACCTTTTTTGTATGTACCTTTCCCGTCTTTCCTGGACCTTCTAAGGCCTGCTGCATTCGTAAATAAAGATGAATAAATAAAATAAACACTGAACAGACCTGTGGCGAAAGTGAAGCAAGATTTAAGCACTCCACATACGTGGGCTGATCCATAAGGTAGTGCATTGCCGGGCCGACCCGCGGGGGAGGTGTAGTTCGCCATTAAGGGGACCACATACACACCTTCGCTGCTCCTACTTCTTCACAGAGGGGAAGGGAACTGCGTTTTCTTTTTCTGCATTGATTTGCATTAAGAGGGAGATAATGCTAGAAATGCAGTGTCATTCGTTCTTGTCTCGTAGATACAAATATGAGTTTAATTAAACTCTATATCTCATTCATCCCAAACAGCAGGTTTAAGTGGCGAAATTCACGTGGCGAGCTACCACACACACACACACACACACACACACACACACACACACACACACACACACACACACACACACACGCACACACACACGCACGCACGCACGCACGCGCACACGCACGCACGCACCCGCACGCGTCACGACACGTGTCCACGCATGCACACATGCACAAAAATGAACTCGTGCGCATACATATTCAAATGCTGAGACACAAACACGAGCACACACGCAAATAAAAGTACACACGCACGCAGGCTCAAGGTGCGTACACCCATATGCACTCCCTCTCCTCCCCTTTTGCTCGACAAAACTATGCACGTGCAAACAGACTGCATAACACACGCACTCCAATTGCCGTTCAAAACTCCAGATATAACAAATCGCTTTACGGATTAAATTTCGCGCTGCTTCAAGTGAATGTTCCCTCTACTGAGAAAGTGCAAAACCATTTTCTCCGGTCGTGTTACATAATCGCCCATCCCCGACAAAAACACTGCTTTAATGCACCACCAATGTAAAAAAAATTTAGGATTTTACGTGCCAAAACCACTTTCTGATTATGAGGCTTGCCGTAGTGGAGCACTCCGCAAATTTCGACCACCTAGATTTCATTAACGTGCACCTAAATCTATGTACACGGGTGTTTTCGCCCCATCGAAACGCGGCCGCCGTGGCCGGGATTCGATCCCGCGACCTCGTGCTCAGTAGCCCAACAGCATGGCCATTGAGCAACCACGGCGGGTACCTACAATGCTCCGACTAAATGCTATAAATGCGTATGTTACAAAGGACTAGACTGTTGGCGCAGACAGATGAAACTTGTTGATATTCGGCTATTATATAGAAATGAAGTTGGTTAAAATTTTGGCCGTTCAGATATGCATGTGCATTGCTGTGAAGTTCCACAGGATGGTGAAGGTGCAATGTCTAGAATTTCTTAGTATGTCCATGCTGCACGATGGCATTTTTTAATGTAACACTAAGGCATGCGCATCTTGTTACGTTGTCCAAGGAGTAAAATCTGTTAAAAGCGATGACTTAGTAAGCAACCAATTGCTACGTTTTAGGGAGTAATAATGGGAATATAATATTTGAAGTGCCCTCCCGAAGAAGCCAAAACATAAACCAAATCGTCAATTTTGTGTTTTGGCCATCTGGTGAAACCCTGCCGAACTCAGTCCTACGTTACCGTTAAAAAGAACACATCACGCAGCATGGCATCAAACCGTTGCCAACATGACGCGGAAAGATAGGTGCGAGCGGTTAAACGACTCAACCACGGCTTCCAACGCTTCCACAAGTGATACGCTCGGGCTTTTCATAGATAACACGTGAACTTGCACGACTGTATGTTGGAAATGGTTTTGTGTTGCACCATGTGTAGAGAGTCAATCGCAAACTGAGTCTCCTCACTGCATACGCTGCAGCGACGTTGACGATAGACACCGTAGTTCAATTACAGCTATGCTTTGTGTCTAAAAAATCAAGTGCAAATTTTCTTCGTTCCCATAGGCTTCCATTTCTGAATTTGTAACCACTCTTGGAACAAAATTCTTGCTTGCAACAGCGTGATCACTGCATTTGGCTCGTGTGGATTGTCTTCTAAAATATATCTGTCACCTACCTTTTTCAATAATCAGCCTGCTGTTTTTCTCATTCGTGAAGAACCCTCCCGTTCCATTGAATATGCCTCCCGGGGCCGCTTGGGGTGCTAGTTGGTGCGTCTCCACAAAAGCTAGCTATGTCATGCGGACCCGCCCGACCGCCCGATGCGTAGTGTATACTATAGCGTGCTCCCATCAGCTCTTGCTCGCCCTTGTTTGGTTTCCTTGGTTTGGTCTCGTTCGCGCATGTTTCGATTGTTGTGGTTTGTGATTGTTTTGTAATCTGATTGTATGCGCGATGCGAATTGTGTAGTATGTCTGGAAGCCCAATGGCACCAGCGATTATACTGGAACCATCGACGCGTCTTGTAAACAAGCCGACGCGCTTGAGCTGCACACAAGGCTTTCGATGAATGCCGACTCTGCTAGATGTCTCTCTCAAATTCTTTGCCTCAATATATTGCACAATGAAAACACACATTAAACTGCACGCAAATCTTAATCATCGGTGAGTTTCTTTTTTATCATCTCCGGCCACACCACCGGATTTCAGGCTTCATGATCCATATAATGCTTTCGCATGAAAAGAGTGTTTCATAATATGATTGCTTGAAATTTCTGACAAGCCAGATTACAGGAGGATTTGAAGAAGGCGCAATTATTTTCTATAATAGTTGTGCGTTTAATAACAAGTCTGCAGGTTCGTGTGATTTACTACAATCGCTTGTGACTTGCAAAAGGGATCGAATATGAAGTCACAATGCCAATTGCGATTTCCGAAAACACTTTTGCGAACCCAGTAGGTGCAGTCCGTTTTTTTCTGCAATAAAAAAGTAAACGTTAAAAATGGTGACAGTAATCCCAGATATAAAACATCAGCTAGGAACAACTGTTATTAGGATTTGCTTCGGATCAGCATTAGGAAATGCTTTCTAAACATAATTTCTGCAACATTTGCCTTAATTTTACCGCAAATAAGCTTAATTTCTCACGGCTAGCATTTGATTTGATTCACACCGCGTAAGCACCTAAGGTGCTACCGCGGTGTGAATTTGCATTATGAATCACCAGCTAGCCAGTTCACATACTTCGATTCGGTAGTATTACGCGTATTTCGAAAAGTTCATTTGTTGGCATATTCTTGTGAATCCATCTCGCTTACTCCAGCGCGTTTCTCAGGCGTGTATAAAAGTTCTGGCAAGGTGCCTTTAAAGCAGAGTTACTAAGACTTGTTCATAAATGATTTTTCTACCGCTGCAAAATCTCATATGGAACCATGAAAATGATTTTAGGTTGTTGCGCTAGTTGCGTTGCGTTATACCTATGACATCACATTGTGCTTCATCTTAGCGCATCGCTGTTCACATTGCTCAGCCACAGAAAAAGAACGCGAATATGCGTGGCTGCTTGTTTGGCAATGACAGGACAAACGAAATGGAAGTTAACGCTTCGCTAAGTGTGGTCAAGAAACCATTAATGCACCAGCCCAAGCGGCAAAGATATACTTCGCAAAACATTTGCCAGGGTCATTTAAAGTGAAACGCATCTAAGTGTTGAGCTCTACCAGTTACTAGTGCGAAGCAGTGTTTACCTCGCACATGTCACTCTTCACAAAAGTTTTTTTTGTCCTGATATAGACACGGTACTCTATCAGACAAAAACTGTTTAGTATATTATAATGGAAGCAGACAGTTGCCGTCCGACACATTCAGTGAGAGTGCGTATTCGTTGTCGTCGACCTCAGCTTCTGCAGTAGCGGCAAGACCACTACACAGCCAACTGTAGAGCTCGTGGCATTACCTCTATTCGAGAAAGCGTCGTCTCGATGCTTCAAACGCAAAAAAAGGGGGGAAAATAATATGAACATACATGGCAACTCTGACAAGTGTGTGAAGAAGGAAGTGTCACATAAGGGGGATGAAGGTAAGTGGCAGTGGGAATGGCCTTGCGATCGTGAATGGTACCGTATGATTGTAGAAATCTGGACAGGTCCGTCGACTTCGACGGGATTGACGAGTCGTGTCTACAGGGTGAACTTTGTATTTGACCTCGCTGAGGCGACACAGGGCTCTGTAGGGCCCGAAGTAGCAGCGCAGTAACTTTTCCGAATTGGGGTCTATACCCATACTTGATCATTGGGCTAGTAGTAAACCTCTCGATGGTGAGCATTATAGCTGCCGGAGTCTATGTATTGCTGATTCTGTATTAGCTCGCATGCAAGCTTACGAGCTGCGTCTGTGAGCCCGGAAAATCCTTCCACGTCGGTGGTAGTTTCGTATTTCTCGGGACCAGCGTGGTGTCCAGCATGGTGGTTACATCACGGCCGTGGAGCAACCGGAAAGGATTGAACCCAGCAGTTTCTTGAACGGCAGTGTTAAATGCGAATGTAACGTAAGGCAAAACATCGTCACAGTTCTTGTGGTACCTGTCGACATACATGGAAAGCATGCGAGCGATTGTCTTATTTAACCTCTCCTTAAGACCGTTAGCCTGAGGATGGTATGCAGTGGCTGGGCGATGAGCTGCCACCCTAAGCATCATGATTTGCATCACCTGTACTGTGAAAGCTGTACCACAATCTGTTATGACTACCGATGGTGCACCCTGGCGTAGGACGATATTGTGGATGCAGTGTGTGACGTCACTGGTAATGGCTGTTTCGCTGTATCGCGTCAGATAATCAGTCGCAACCACGATCCAGCGGTCGCCACCAGAAGAATTAGCGCAGGGCGCAAGGAAGTCCTTGCCCATCTATTGAAATGGTTGCGTTGGTGGTGTAACAGACTTCAAGGAAGCAGCCGGGCACTGATGTGAAGCCTTTTGGTGCTGGCAGTGGCGGCCCGTTTTCATGTAATGCTTGACTTCATGGGTGAGCTTAGGCCAGTAGTAACGTTGGCGAATTCTGCCCAAGGTACCTGCGAATCCCAAATGGTCTCAAAAGGGCTCATTATGGCAAGGGGATAGAATATCCGCACGCAGAGCGGATGGATGGAGTCCATTCACTGATGGATAGTTCTTTTTGTTGCGGAGACAGAACGAAGCTAGTGAACGCGCGAATGTCCTTGAAGGATAGAACTGTGGCCTTCAAGGTTGTCCATGGGCTGCCTAAGTTCGAAATCGTCCCACTGTTGTTGAGCCAAGCCGGGCATATTGACAGCGCAGAGGAAACTACTGTCGTCTTCGGTATCACTTGACACCGTTGCAAGTGGAGCGAGCGAACGAGTCAGCCTCAGTGTGCCTCCGGTCAGATTTTTAAACGATTGTTGCGTCCAATTGTTGCAGGCGAATGCTCCATCTGCCAAGAGTACATGAATAATAATAATATTTGGGGTTTTACGTGCCAAAACCACTTTCTGATTATGAGGCACGCCGTAGTGGAGGACTCCGGAAATTTTGACTACCTGGGGTTCTTTAACGTGCACCTAAATCTAAGCACACGGGTGTTTTCGCATTTCGCCCCCATCGAAATGCGGCCGCCGTGGCCGGGCTTCGATCCCGCGACCTCGTGCTCAGCAGCCCAACACCATAGCCACTGAGCAACCACGGCGGGTGGAGTACATGAAGGGCCTTTAAGGTTTGCTAGCCAACAACGGGCATGGTGGTCGACAACCACTCTGAATGTTCGGCCATATAAATATGCTTGCATCTTAGGTATCACAAGGACGACAGCTAAGCATTCCCTTCCAGTACTGGAGTAGTTGGTGTCTGCAGATGTTAAGGTTAGACTAGCATAAGCGATAGCACGTTAAACGCCCTCTTGCACGAAGACTGCACCAAGGCCTATGTTACTAGCATCAGTATGCAGTTCAATGTCGCCATCTTCATAAAAGTGTCCAAGAAAGGGGAGTTTCTGGAGGCGCCGCTGAAGTTCGGAGAACCTGCTTTTCTCCGGGCCCTAAACAAGAGGGTTCTGTGTCCTTGGAGATTTTTTCCGTAACGCGTCTGCATTATGAGCAGAAGCCCAAGAACCTGCGCACGTCATGTTTGTTCGCTGGTGGTGGAAATGCTGCAACAGCCATACTTCTTTCTGGTTCTCGCCGAGCACCTGCACTAATAACAAAGCGGCCGAGGAACTTTAGTTCCAGGTAACCAAATGACATTTCTCAGGTTTTGGTGACAAGAGTGCAGATCGAATTACAAGAAACAATGGCTGAAGTCGTTGCAATTGTTGTTCAAATTTCCGAGAAAAAGCTACGACGTCGTCTAAATAGACGAGACATTACTCCCACTTAAGGTCGAACAAACGATGTCTATCATCCTTTGTAAGGTCACAGGTGCGGAGCAGAATCCGAAGGGCAGCATCTTAAATTCATTCAGGCCATCAGCAGATACGAAAGAAGTCTTATCGCGATCTATCTTATTTATCAAATTATATCTGCCACTATCCGCTCTGTAAATGCATTGAGGAGAGTTATTGGGCTTGTCAAAGACGGGCTAGACAGTCATCTACGCGGGGAATAGGGTTGACATCATTGTTCTTCACCCGGTTAAGTTTGAGGTAATCCACAGAAAACCGAAGAGTGGCGTCCTTCTTGACAAGTACAACGGGGGACTCCCATGGGCTGGTTGAGTGTTGAATTATGCCATCGTCTATCATTTGCTTGACATTACAATGAATTAGCTCTTGCTGCTGTTTTGACGCGCGGTAGGTGGGCTGACGAACGGGATGCTCGGTCCTGTCCGGTATAACACAGTACTTCGCAAAAGGGATCTGTGTTACTTCTGACGTGGATGCAAAAGAATCACTAAACATGCATACAATACGTGGTATTCACTTTTTCTGTGTGGTTGAGAGGTCATTATTTACATCGACTGTACTGACAACCACGATGTCACGTTTAACGGCTGCAGAAAGCACAGCAAGCGTATAACCTATTGCATTCCCAATCTCTTCAAAGTGGGCAATGGCCATTTCCTTTACCAAGCGGTGCTACTCGTCGCGGATGTTCGCCTCTAAAAACTCAATCATTTCGCGGTTCAGTTGTATAATGCCTGGGACGACACAAACTAGCCATGCCAAAGTCACCCATAACGTTCCTTCAGCGATGCCGCTATTATTATGGTCGCAGACCCTTTCAACATTTATGAACATACCAGTTCCCGACGGAAGTGTCAAAGTGTCATCAAAAAGGCGCAGTGCTGTCTTGTGCCTGTTACTTTCTCGCAGCCCCACCGCATAGTTGTCGGAAAACGTTATAATCAGCTTCCGAATATCGACGACAGCACCGTGCTCGCAAAGAAAATTCATCCCTAGGAAGACTTTCCGCGAGCAGTCTCACAACGCGATAACAAAAGCAACGTACGTTGGCTGACGGATTTGAAGCCTGGGGGTGCATCTCCCAATTTGCGCCAAGAGATGACTACCTGCTATCTGGAGGTTTGGCCCATGCCATGGCGTCTTGACATTTCTCATTCAGCACCTAGTCGGCAGTCATAACAGAATAAGTGGAGCCAGTGTCCACGAAGGCAGTGATGGGGTAGTTGGCGACTTCAATGGGGATGTCTGCGGAAACACTTTTGTAGTCGACGGCATGAGGCTGTGAAAGGTAATCGTTAGTGCTCCACTGGCGCATTTTGGGAGGATATTCTTTTACAGAGCCGTCAACAGCGGCCCCACGCCCGGCGGTCACTGCTCCTAGTTTCCCCGGCGTGGGCCTGCGGACCTGATGAATCTGCCTCCAACGCCATTAGGGAACGGCAAGTTTTGAAAAGCTGACGTAGAAGTTCGAGGAGATGGAGAGCCTGACTGGCGCCATGGAATAGTCGGGTTCTGGTGGCTCGCCAAGTACTATACAATAGTTCGGGGACACTCACCATCACGGTGTCGACGTGCGTCTGGGCGAAAGCCAGGAAGGCCGATCTGGCGGTATGTGCACTCTCTGTATAGGTTACCTGCTTTACTTTACCACAATGGTAGCAGAGTCGCCGATTGTTTGGAGTGCGCCACACACTGGATATCCGCACGTTTAGATTTGGATTTGAGGAGGGCAGCGGGCTCTAAAAGTACTGAGGACTCGAGGAGTACTGTGTCGTCTTTTGCGTGGTTGCACGGGACGGATTGCCGACTGCCGGCATAGGAGCTCTGAAGGCTTCGGCGTACACCATAGGAGGGGCTCCTGCTGGTTACGCGACCAGCAGTTGTACCAGCTCTCTGACCCCTTCGCGAACCACATCACTTAAAGCAGCCACATGGGATTAAAGAGAGATTGCATGAACTTGTTGCAACTGCTCGCATACAATACTTCGCACGAGCTCCCTGAAGGTCGTCAAATCAGGGGTGGCCACGGACCACGACAGAAATGGAAAGTTGCTTGGGGTGCCCGTACTGCGACGATCGCTGCCGTAGCGTACGCTCCATCAATCCTGTGTCGTTGAGAAATTCGGCTACGGTACCTGGCCGATTGCGCACTAACCTGCGAACAACTACTCTTTCACGCCCCGTATCAATAAGCGTACTTTTTTTTCTTCTCTCACACCGGGATAACAACGTCCGAATAGCCTAGACATGTCCTCAACGTGCATGGCGACACTCTCATTTGCTCTTTCATTTCTGGAACTAAGAGCACGTTCTGCTTGCTCTGTACATCCGTAGCTATTACGCAGGTGGCCGCAAAAATCTTGCCAAGTCGCCAAACTAGCTTCGTAGTTTTCAAACCAGATGCACACTTAATCCTCGAGAGCAAAGTAGACATACCGGAGCTTCCGATGGTTGTTCCATTCATTGATGCTGGCAACTCGATTGTAGTGGTCCAGCCAGACACATGTTCGAAGGCGTCGCTGTGAAATGACCTTGTGGTTCGTGACGTGTTGAAAATCCACGTAGCAAGCGGAGTGGTGGTCTCTTCAGCCTGGGTACTCGTTGAACTGGTTGTAATATAAGTGCGCTTTGCTGAGAGAAGGTCCAGTTCCGGTGGTAGTCCTAGATGTCGCCTGATGTGCTGAAACTCAGCGTTCAAGGTATCTTGATCGAAGTCGGGAGCTTCCTGTTGGTCGCTGTGCATGGAACAGTTCGCCCAGCGCCTCAACCAGTGGCATTAATATATATTAGTGAGAGAAGTACACACGTAAGTGTGACCTAACAGCTTTGTTCGATAATATTAGCACGAGCATAACAGTTGGCAGCGTACTGCATTTGCCTGTTCTGCAGAAGCTGAGGTTGACTACGACGATGGCCTAGTCTCACTGAAGGTGTCAGACGGCAACTGTCTACTTCCATTAGCTTAAATTCAAGAGTTTTTGTTGGATATATATGTATATATATATATATATATATATATATATATATATATATATATATATATATATATATATATATATATATATATATAACAGCAACTCTTGATTTTATGCTAATGGAACGAGACAGTTGCCGTCTGACACCTTCAGTGAGACTAGGCCATCGTCGTAGTCAACCTCAGCTTCTGCAGAACAGGCAAATCCAGTACGCTGCCAACTGTTATGCTCGTGCCAATATTATCGAACAAAGCTGTTAGGTCACACTTACGTGTGTACTTCTCTCACTAAAAAGGCGACAAGGACACGCGCAAACTTCCAAGTGGTATTTGTTACAGAAATGTATGTATGTACGCTTTCGCGCACTGGATCATAATCAGTCACAATCGTGCAGGCCAACATGGTCCTAAAAATATGCAACAGCGCATTAAGGCCGCGCCATGCCCAAAAGCGGTCTCCCACATGTAGACCCCAAGCTGCTTGCTTCAAACGCTTTCTCCCCCTACTCACTACTACGCCAATTCTTGCTCGCTGCGAAGCATGTGCCCCAACAGACGTCCGTACAGATGCTAGTGGCTATGGTATTGGCACTGTTTGAACTCAGTCTCAACGTGGGGATGACAAAATATTGTGCGTGAAAGTCGCCTGCTATACCACACTAAATGAAAATACTCCATTACAGCGCGTGAGTTCTTCGCACTCATGGGCAGCGAGCAAATTCCGGCCGCACTTATTCGACCGACCTTTCACGTTTACTACCGACAATCACGCTCTCTGTTGGCTCGCAACCCTTAAAGATTCAATGAGTCACCTACGTAGCTGAACACTACGTCTCCAAAAATTTACCTACAGAGTGGTGTACAAGTCTGGTAGGCCTTACCAGGATGTAGATTGCTTGTGTTGGTGTCCCTTCGACGCTCCAGGCTTCAATGATGCATCTGCTGGAATATTCATGCTCTCCGTCTTCCTCGACATTGGCCAGGAGCAAGAACGTGATTCACTTTTGCACAACCTCATCTACCGCCTCCCTTGTGACCCATCAGACCCTTCGCATGGCATGTTCCTCATTTTGGACGGCAACTTATACCGCGGAAATATTCGACCAGAAGGACAAAAACTGCTGATTGTCGTTTCCTCTCATCTCCGGGATGTTGTACTCGCGCAATTCTGTGATATGGCCATTTCTGGCCATCTGGGTGTTGCCAGGACATACGACCGTGTTCAGCAACAATTTTTCTCGCCTGGGCTTTCTGGCCTTTGCTTCCGGTCTGAACCCTCCAGCCTATCTATATACCCTACCAAAGCGTTTTAGTGTGTTGACCTCGACCTGGTGGGCCCTTTCCTTACCTACAGAGCTGGAAATAAGTATATTGACCTTGCAACGGCTTACTCAACCCGCTGCGCCATAACATAAGCCAACCAGACCAGTCGCGCTACCCACGTCGCAGAGATCCTGCTTGAAGACATCATCTTACACTAGGTAACTCTATCCTGCTTCTCATAGACAGGGGCCGCTGCTTTTTATCTAGTGTTATCGAAGATTTACTTCGCTCTTTTTCCTCGAAACAAAAGTCAATGACATCATATCACGCTGAAACGAATGACCTTACTGAACGCCTGAACCGAGCACTTACAGATATGCTCTCGAAGTGTTTCTCCACAGGTCATCGTGACTGGGATTCCGCCCTCCCTTTGGTGACGTTCACGTACGACGCATCACGTCACGGTACCGCTCTCTAATCGCCTTTCTGTCTCCTCTTTGGACGTGAACCGACATTGCCTTTTAACACGCTCCTGCCAACTGCTCTCGATTTCCCTTCTGAGTACTCTCGCGACGCCATGGCAACAGCCGCCAAGGCACGCCAGATTGCTTACTGTCGCCTTTCGGGGTCGCAGGCCAGACAGAAATTTCTTTACGACAACTGTCATCGTGATCTCCAATTATCTTCCGGCGACCTCGTCCCCCTCTGGACTAGTTCACGACGTGTGGGCCTATCGCGAAAACTGCTCTCCCGATACTCTGGCCCCTACCGCCTCGTCCGACAACTGAGTCATATCACTTATGAAATAACTCCTGCCGATGCTTCGCCGCCATCGACGTCATCTGCTACCGTCCACGTGGGTTGTCTGAAGGCGTACCGCGCGTCTGTCATCTAGCAGGCACTATGTCGGCGCTTTCGACGTCGGGTGTCATGGTGCTACGAGATCGACTAAGAAGACGGTCACCAACGAGACGAAAGGGACGACGCAGTGGGTCTAGCCTATCGTTCCACCGTACTGGTTGTACCGGCCATATCTTTTGCAGAGTAAACATGGTCCCATTTAATATTATATCTCTGCCCGGTTCAATATCTTGCAAATGCAGCGCAGATTTGGTTCGGGAAAACGAGACAAGGACGTAAAGACTCATTTTACCGAACGACATCTGGACTACCCATTGCAAACTATATTACGATTTCTTCTGAAGTTGCCGATTCTTTACATCTGCCGAAAGCCTTCTATGAAACAGCCCGTATATTTGTAAAACGGCCATTCATTATAATGCTCGGTCATTTCAAATGGGGTCAGGCGTACAATCGCTGCGACAAAGCGACGCTTAATTTTCAATGGTGCCAAACCTTATCCTTTTGTTTTCCTCTGCATATTCCGTTAAATTAGTGATTGTGCCTCAGACGTTATATGCATATATATATATATTGCCCTGACCTTGACACAACTGACGACGATGAAGGTGCTAGGACAGCTTCATAGAAAGATATATAGCACCGACCGAAGTCCTTTGTGGTTTTGTCTATGACAAACTGTTGGAGGTGCTGGGTACGCGTCTATGTACTATGAACCCCGGGGACTGGAAGCGGACAACCTATGCAAAAGCCGATGGCTTCGAAGACTGCCTCAGGAACATGGCCAGTAAGATCGGCTAAGGATGTCGACCACAACTGCAAGCCAGACACAGGAGACATACCGGACGGGACAGCCTCCTGTGTCTGGTTCTCTACACGCCACGCTGGTCGCGGCCGTACCATGGTGATACTTTTGAGGACGTGGAGGAGTGGCTCGATGACTTCGATCATGTGGCCAATGTCAATTATTGGGATGAAGAGAAAAAGTTAACGAACGTGTACTTCACCCTAGACGACTCTACCCGAACATGGTTCGGTAATCACGAGCCATCCATCCACCCCACGGTAATAATTTCAACTGCAGATACGCGATATGTACAGCGGTCCCGCAAGAATAAAGCGAGCAGGGTAAAGCTTTCAGAGTAGGGTTCAAAAGCCGAATGAAAGCGTTGCCACGTTGGGAGACGACATGTTGCGTCTGTTCAAGCGTCCGGACCCTGGCATGACAGAAGCAATGAAGGTCCGCCTGCTGATGCGTGCAGTGCAAGAGAAGCTCTTCGTTGGACTGAGGCGAAGGCCTCCAGCTACAGTAGCTAAGTTCGTCAGTGAGGCGACAACAATGGAGCGAGCCGTTCGTCAACGCTCCTCTGTCTACGATCGCTAAATTAGCCTGGGATCAGCATCTTCTCTCTGCTGCCCTGCGATACAGATGCCCTTCTAGAGCTTGTGCGTAGTGTCATGCGTGCGTAGCTCGATCGACTACATGGAATGACGTTTTAGCTGACCCTAACATCCCTCACAGATATCGTCCGCGAAGAAGTCCGCCACGTCCTGAAGTCCTGAAGTCCGCAAACCAGACCTGAAGACATGCGCAAGCAGTGAGGCTACCTGCGCAGCCCGTGAACCACCGTAACCCGTCTTGTTCTGAAGCACTGCGCCACTTCCAGGGCCAAGCTTCACATACAAATATGTACGAGTTAACGAGCCCCCTAAATAATACGCGAAAGTCAGACGTGTGGCGCAGACATGGCCATCAGCCACTCTGATTCTACTGTGGCGAAGCAGGTCACTTGTGCCGTGCCTGCTACTACCGAAGAATAGGACTCCAGAGCTATCAACCCGGCGCTCGTTGCCCACGTGAAGGAGAGCGCTCGAGAGAAATCCAGCAATATCTGGACAGTCAAAATTCGTCGCCGTACGCGCCGTTCCCACCGTTTGAACAGTCCCTGCCAACGACCCGACCTTCGTCTTCACAGAGGCGTCAGACACGATCACCATCTCCTCGACGAACGGCGTCACCTAGCCGCTACACTACTTTCTCCGCTTTCGTGGGCAACCGGCCCACGAGCCCAAGTCGGGGAAACTATGAGCAGTGACCTCCGAGGGTGGGGTCGTTGTCGATATTTCCCCAACGGTGTGCAAAGTACACGTCGATTAGATAGGGCTGTGGCTGCGTGTAGAAAATAAATTTTGTTTGTAGGGGATTTTAATTCGCTTCACGTGTCGTGCGGGCTAAAAACAGATTTGTGTGGTAAGCTACTATTGGAGTAGACTATTGATAGTCACCTTTCATGTCAGAACACAGGACAAGTAACGTTTGCTAGGGGCGCTTTCCGTGCGGTGTTAGATTTAACATTTGGTAGCGCTGGCATTAAAGTTTCGTCGTGGGAAACGGTTGACTCAGCAACCAGCAGTGATCATCTTCCTGTGTCATTTGAAATCATTTGTCCAATAACATCTTTGGAATACCAGGCATGCACATTTGTGAACCATATGAAATTGAAAACTTCCTTGCGTTCAGCCGTTCCGAAACTTGTCAATACCGATGTTAAGAAAATCGCTTCAACCATTTGCTCAATTCTGGAGGATTCCCGGAAGCAACCTGAATTTTTCATCCCTTCGGCTAAAGGAACCACTTGGATTGGTGTAATATCGAGTGTACACGGTAGTGTACAAAAAGAAAAACCGCTTGGAAAATGCTTCTGCATAATCAGTGCACGACAAATAGGAAAAATTATCAGTTTCACGCTGGTGTACTTAAACGCACTGTAAATGGAGCCAAATACGAATAGGATATTTGGCATTACGATTATCTATCAAATTCAAGAAATAAACGTGCTTTATTTGCATTTCTTCGTGCTAAGAAGGTGCTACCAGCAGCCTTAACATTAGAATCAATTGTTTTTACCTCGCAAGAATTGAGCGCCTCCCGTGAAGAGATTGCCAAAGGCTTAGAAAATCGATTTACGGCCCGGCTTACAGCTATTCATTCTACATTAGATCTTTCGGATAGCTTTACTCCAATTTCCTTATCTGAATTAAATGAGACTGTACTATGCTTGCCGAACTCAGCCGCTGGCCCTGACGGTGTCACAAATGCAATGTTAAAGATCTTGTTACAGGAATCGCCTAAGGTTCTTTTAGACCTGGTGAATTATTCATTTAAGTATGCTTTAAATAGCGTTCCGTACCAGCGTTTCCCAATAAACATTACGATTACATAAGTTAGAGTTGCGAGGAAGCGTGAACATCAGTTAGGGATTTTTGAATTCTTTCGCGTTCCACTCTTAAAGGGGAGGCTTAAGCGTCCTCCAAATTTTTTCTCGGACATTTGAGCAACGCTTTCAGCGACTTCAGCTCACATTTCTTGCAATTCGCTCTGCAGGCCTATCACTGGAAGCATAGAAATGCCATTTCGTTTGTCAGGAGCTGAAGTTCCTCCGCCACGTTGTTAGTCACGATGGTATTCCGCCATACCCAGAAAAAAGCCATTGTTGTTGCTGCGTTTCTACCACCAGCCAAAAAACGTGACATGTGCCACTTATTAGGCCCCTGACATATTACAGATGCGTCTTGGATAATTCTTCCAAAATCTCACAACCCCTCATTTGTGAAACCCTGATTCGTTCACGGCATGATGCCCAGCTACAATAGAATAACGGGAACGTTGGACTTTAGTCAACCAAGGGAACAGGCTGGCTTCAGGAAGGGATACTCTACAATGGATCACATCCATGTCATTATTCAGGTTATCGAGAAATCCGCAGAGTACAATAAGCCTCTCTATCTGGCTTTCATACATTACGAAAAAGGCATTGATTCACTAGAGAGACCAGCAGTCATAGAGGCATTACGTTATGAAGGAGTACAAACGGCTTACATATATACCCTGGAAAATATCTGCAGAGGTTCCACAGCTACCTTAATTCTACACAACGAAAGCAGGAAGATACCTATAACGAAAAGGGTCACACAAGGAGACACAATCTCTCCCATGCTATTCGCTGCTTGCGTGGAGGATGTATTCAAGCTATTAACTGGGAAGGCTTAGGAGTAAGGATCGAAGGCGAATATCTCAGAATCCTTCGAGTTGCCGATGACATACTTCTATTCAGCAACAATGCAGACGAATTACAACAAAGGATTGAGGACCTTAACAGAGAGAGTGTGAGATTGGGGTAGAAGATAAATATGCGGAAGACAAGATAATTATGAATAGCCGGGAAAGGGAAGAAGAGTCTAAGGCCGCCAGTCAGCCTGTACAGTCTATGAAGGGGTACGTTTACCTAGGTCAATTATTCACAGGGAACCCTGATGGAGAGAAGAAAATACGTAGAACAAAAATGGGTAGGACCGCATATGGTAGACATTGTTAGCTCCTGGCTGGAAGCTTACCCTTATCACTGAAAAGGAAGGTGTACAATCAGCGCACTCTACCAGTGCTAACATATGGGGCATAGATGCGGAGACTGATAAAGAAGCTTCAGAACAAGTTAAGGACCGCGCAAAGAGCGGTGGAACGAAGATTTCCAGGCATAACATAAAGAGAGACAAAGAGAGCGGTTTGGATCAGAGAGCAAACGGGTATTGCAGATATTTTAATTGGGATTAAGAGATAAAATGGAGTTGGGCGGGACATGTAATGCTCCGATTAGATATCCGTTGGACCATTAGGGTTACAGAAAGGGTACCAAGAGAAGAAAAACGCATTCGAGGACGGCAGAAGACAAGGTGGAGCGATGAAATTGGGAAATTCGCGGGCGCTAGTTGGTATCGGCTGGCGCAGGACAGCGATAACTGGACATCGCAGGGAGAGGCCTACGTCCTGCCGTCGACATAAAACAGGCTGCTGCTGATGATGATGACGACGATGATGATGATGACGATGATTCGTTAAGACACCGCCCTTACTTGTACACTTTGTTGAAGGTGACCACACACAAAAAAAATTTGCCTTACTTTACAGAAAATCTACTGGTAATTTGTGACCGAACACTCTTCCGTAAATTAAGAACGGTCATTTCCGTAGAACGGACAACTGTAAAAGAGAGACCGTAATACAAGATACGAGTGCTTCTGTATCTAGAAAACGGAGGACTCTGTACTCTGAATCTGTACTATAACCGTTAAAGGACGGTGCTTCTCGTATTCAGAAAACGGAACACACCGTATGCTGAATTTGTACTATAACCGTTAAAATACAGGTGCTTGCCGTATTCAGAAAACGAAAGACTCTGTATGCTAAATCTGTACTATATCCGTTAAAGTACAGGTGTTTGCCGTATTTCATATTGCAGAGCATATCCATTGTTCGAAGAATGTGCCATGGGGGACAAAATTGCCCCGAACGTGCGAGACGACTGAATTTTATGGTGCACTATTTGCTGGGATCAGCCGTGCTACCATCTGCGTTCGGAATGTGCATACGTGACCCACTGTTTTCGGTGGTCTTGAACAGAAATGCAATTTGGTCAACGCTCACACTTCAAGGGTACTTTTGTCCACGATAGTACATCTCCTTTAATGCAAATGTCATGAAGGCAGCTCATAGCCAAAGCAGCAGGTCACCATTGATAAAATTGTTTTGCCAACACACTGACATGGCTGCAGAGATAAAACACTTTGCACTTTGTGATATGAATGCACTGCATAGCATATATACAAAAAGGTGCAACATTTCAGTCCTCAAGTTCTTAGATCACAGAAGCAACTTTATTTTCTTCAATCACTCGTCTTGCACTTCTTCCTGGTGAAGGTTGTTCTTGACCCCAAACGCTTGCAAGGATAAACTTGCTGCTGTTAGGAGGAACAAATAGTATTCGTCAATATCCATCCTTAAAAAAGCGGCAAAAAAGTATAATCACAGAACACGACAAAGCCGTAACTTCTGTGTTAGAAAAACATGTAAGTAGACCAACATTGTTGGAACAAGGGATGTTGCTGTAGCCAACATTTCGACATAGGAGCTAGTCATTAGGGTAGCAAATGTTTTCCTTGGATGTGTTGTTTTGGATTGTGCATAGCTCAATGGCCCCTAGCCTCATTGGGGGAGAAGAAAATGGTGCATATAATAGGTCAAGAGAAGCCAAAGTGTTAAAATAAAGGAAGGAAGGGTGTGCTTAGCAGTGTTGATTGGGATGGAGCGGGTATGAGCACTGCTGTCAGTACTTGTTAAGAGTAGGGGTGACAAAAACAGAAAACGATGTACACATGTAAGCAGTCATTAATCCAGTAGACCTAATCTTCCCAGAAGAAAAATAGGTATCAAGATAAACAGTTAGCACTTTTGGAAAAGGAAAACGAAGAATTAAGGAAAAGAAATTTTGTATCAAGATGCATCTGGTTAAGATCACTGTAAATGGTAAATGGAGGCACATTATGAATATATACTTTGTTGAAAGCCGATGAAGAAAAGATGTATTAACCACATATTAAAAAACAGGGACACTAAAATTAAAGTGGGTATGACCATAAAACAGTAAAGAACAGCCTGTGGAAAAAAATGGGATGGACAATATGATAACCAGGTGTAAGATTGCAAAGCGTCAAGCGCTGTTTATATTCATGCTGCTGTTGACGGCTTCAAGTTTCTGTCTTCCTGTGGAACCTTTGTCTTACTTGAACAAGGAAATGGGTCATTTTTTAAACGAGTTCAAATGCAGTTCAAAGCTTCAGCATTATTATAATGAAAGAAAATATTATGGTCAGCTCAAATTTTAATGGTCTAAATGGTCCTTAGCTCCTGGCAAACCATTAGCTGGTCTTTTTTTAACACAGATGCCTGCACATTATATGTGTTGGTAGGAGTGCTAGCGAATTACATTATACTTGTTGCCACAACCAAAGTGAAACTTGGTAACAGTGATTGAAAAAAAACCAGGATTCCACAATACTGATTCAAGTCGTCTGGAAAAGTTGCTTAAGTTAATGTACACCTTCCACCCCACCCGACACAATTATACACCACACTTTCTCTCATGGTGTCAACCATGCTATTATAACACTAGGTATCAAGTAGGAGAATTGGGGGATAAGAGGGCATAATGCTTTTTGTTAGAACATCAAATGTGCTTTACATAAATGCTACATTCAAACTAACAAAGGAGCAACCGATAGAGACCAATGCATACAAAAGCTAATGATATTCTGTGCAGCAGAATGTTGACGATGACGTGTTATGCGCACAAGTGCACTCTTTCACACAAAATGACATCCTGCAGTCAAACCTTGTGCCAACATTAGAGTTTGAAGAACACAACAGTGGAAAGCAAGGAGTGCTAAATTTATTGAAAATTACTTCAAATTATTCGATTATTCATTCTCCTTACAGTTCGTTAAAGATTCACAGATTGTTCCCTACGGGTGCTGTAAACAGGCACCCTGCTTTTACAGTTACGTAGCAACAATGATCTGTGGCACAGACAAGAATAAATGCTCATGAAGTTTATGCAAGAGTATACCCTACAAATTACACCCCATTTCCCATTCCAATTTGGTAGAAGAGGAAGACGAAAAAAACTACTTTCTGGTGGAGGATGCATACCCCAGAACAGAAGAAACAAGTGTACCCTAACCACTGCTGCTGCCGATGCCTGTGCACTAGCAGTTACATATAATATGGCAGTTACAATTGTTTTTTCACAAGCACTGAAAGCTGCAGCCAGTTTACCAGTACACAGCTGTAATAAACTTAGGGCAAGTTAAAGCTCTCTAATGGATTTATCTCATATGGCACAATTGGAATGCAATATTCTGCAAATAAGTGAAGCGCGACGTACCATCCCATACAATGAAACACCTTTGAAGAATCTGAATCACCACCTGCACTCTTAGGCAGTTACACCCTTTGGAGTGCCCCTTCTGCCACACAATAATCGTTATCTGCCTTGCTGCGTTTCCTTTCTTGAAAACGCCACGCCCGCTACTTTCCTGTAGGGAATGCTATCATGCTGATAACGCGCATGCCGTTCGTTACTGGAAAGTACAGGGCTCGCAGCGTTAAAGAAAGCAAACGCATCAAGGCAGATGACGATTATCGTTGTGTGGCAGAAGGGGCACTCCAAAGGGGGTAACTTCGCCTAAGAGTGTGGGCAGTGACGAGGTAAAATAGTGTGTTCTTTGTAAAGTAGTGCACCTGTATAACCTAAAGCTGTGGAGAATGCATTTAGTATCAGCTCTGAAGGTTTCTAATTTTAATTGCACACAGTAAAAACCTCCATGCAGTTTTGCAAAACGCAAACCCCTACCTTTCTGTTGTTCAAAGGTAATGACACGTAGGACCATAACATGTACATTATGGGTTTCGTTCCCAAACAATCAGTGAATAGCACCACCCTAAGTGTTATGTGCCTTCTGTGTCACATTTTCTGTCAAAAATTGTCAGTGTCAAATGCTGTGATCGGCAGAGAAACGGATTTCTGGAGCTATATAAAGTATGAAGTACCGTGATCTCAGTTCTTTCACTGCTGTTTAAGCATTATCGGGTCTTAAAGTAAAAAAAAAACGAGGAATACATGCATATTTTACGTCACAACCCTCATGAGGTAATTAGTAGTCTGGATTATAAAGGATTCCAGATTTACAACGCAGGACAGATTTTATTGCACTGAAACAATGGCATCATGCCAATGATTCTGCATTCGGCGCTATATTTATTTGTATTTAGTTCAGTTGGAATGTGTGTGTATTGTCAGCGATATCACTTGACATGTTTTAGATTGACTGTTTTCTAAATTTAGGCAAATTCGTACTCGCAAATAACCTTATATGACACCAAGAACTTGCTTAGCAGGAGTATTTCTAACATTTGCAAGATATGAGGCTCTTGAATGCATATCTAAGCCTGGGGTACACGACGCCCCCTAATGTCATCAGCAAGTTTCTGGAACTCATCTACGAGGTTTCTTATGATGAATGTAAAGTTGCTTGAACAGGAGAAATAGGGAATTTAAACAGGGTAATTATGCAGATAAGAATGATGTCAGCAAGAAGCAAGCATCAAGAAGCACTGTCACTCAATGTGCATAGAGTATCAAACGCAAGAATTATTTGGGATGATTTAAAATTCTGGCATTGGAATGAAATGTCTCTTAATCTATATATAAACTCTGATTGTTCACTCTACTACCACTACCTTCACCAGAAACATTCATAATCATTATCCGATCTATGCCACATCATCCTAGCTAATATTCAAGCATTCATAAGCTGCTTTTTCACTGCTAAATCTCTGTGGGAAAGAGGTGTCCATATGAAGACCATATCATATACTTATTACCGGTTTTTTATAAATGATAAGGCAAAAACTTCACACCAAAAATGCATTGGGCTTGAGCTAGTTGTACGTTTGAAGCTGTTGATTCTCTTTCCCCTTTGCCATCATTGACCCATCTGGTTAGCTAAGTAGACAGAAAAGCTGCAGGAGAAAGGTATAGGTGCCAAATTAGACTTGTGCCCCAGGGGACCTTTTCACAGTCACTGGAGGAACTGCCTGTGTCCTCGGCATCTTCATTGAGGGCCATGGCCATGTCTAAGAAGCCTTGTCTCCACAGGCTGCATAAAGAAGGATAATTTTCTGAGCTAAGCCTTTTTTTAAAAGAACCCATTTAAGTTGCATTTGTGGCTTTGCACCACAAAACTGACATATGACTGGCCACTCAAGACACTTTATGTGTATTCGCAGGCTTATTCCTTGGAAAAAACTTTTATGTAGCACACAATGAGTAAAAGTAACAAAAAGTGTATCAGGAGGCTTTCATATTGCTCTACAACTTTTCATTGACACATTTCTTTTAATTATTTGAGATATTCATTAGCTAATTAAGAATTATGTAATTGGGCAGAATGCAAAAAATAATCAGAGTATCTCCAAGCGATGGCAAACATTACCTTCATTTTATCTAGTTACATCGCATTTACATATTTCTAAATCTTGGTGCACGATAGTTAAGACACCCTGTAGATCAAAAAACAATATTACAATTGTCATAATCATCTCTTGTGTGTTATTAGTGGCTATGACTGCTTCAAGTTATTCTTTCAGTACGGTACAAGCAGTTTTGAAGTGAAATTGTTTTGCATCGAGGGCGTGTAATCTAGAAAATCAAGCAAAAGGTCAAGTTGTGTTCACTATTCCGATGTTTAACTAAGAAGCTGCAGGAAAAGGAAACAGGACACACCACCTGATAAACAATGCAAAATTTGAAAATTTAAACTGAACAAGAAACCAGTTTTTTAAAACATAGAAAAAAAAACAGCAGCTTACGTCGAATACACCCTTGCTATGTACTCCAAGTGAAGTCGTTACCGCAATGCTTGGGCACCATATGAACGTAACAATCAACAACTTTGAGCAGAATATTAACACCACTAAATGAACTGGCCTTTGAAGATTCTTGATCTGAAATCCTATCGAATTGCTATGGCGTTTAATCTTTCAAGCTCAATCTGTATTCTCAAAAGCTGCCTCTCGGCCATAATTTCTCTAAACGCAATATCAGCTTAAATCCCAAGATAGGGTTGACCTGTAAATAAAGTGGATAATGCATGGCAAACATCATGACCACTCTTACATGTTAACCAGAGGGTTCACTCATGCAGCCATGAAATTGTGATGCAGACACGATATACTGAAGCTGGTTTTGTGAAGTGTTTCATGCTTCCAAGGCTTCTTCAGTTGTGAAAGCTGTCTCCACTAGCTAAATAAGCGATGAGAATAAAAAAAGAACTTCAACATGCTCACAATACGTTGGCCATTTGCAAGTAAACAGCAGCCTTTTTGGGCGCCCAGGTTGCCTGGTGCAAGTCTACTATGCCACAGTACTTGCGTTACCCAGTACCAGCCACTTTAAAATGCAATGTGTTCAGAGCCCTTTCCCTCTGTTTTTCTGCTTTGGAAACAGTTTACCATTTGTTCAGTAGGCGTCGAGAAAGGGGACAGAAAATACTGTACACCACTGATTTCTAATATGTTTCGCTGGATGCAGCACACCGCACCGGATGCAGGTGAAGCCAGTGGAAATGCGATGTCATGCAGTCGCTTGTCCTGGAAGCAGGGCATATGGTGGACTAACTAGTGCGTGCGATCAGATAATGTTGCTGCCGAAAAACTTTTCTTTGCGGTTTTTCACATTTTAGGAGTTCTCTACATGTCTGGTAAGCGCTTTTATGAATAGTGTTCTCTTACATCGTTTTTTCTCATTTACCAGTGTTTCCATTGCACGCCACTTATGTTAGCGACACTATAGACACTGTAATGGAAAAATTCTGGACACCTCGAAACACTGCTTGGGTAGCTTATGGCACATCAGGCAGGCATGTTAGGGGAAGAAATGCCACACACCCGTGCAACAAAGTGCTGCCGCAAAGTTTTGAAGACCAACTTGCGGGACAAGGTTGGCTTCAGTCGAGGGTGCTCGATGTAGGAAAGATTAGTAGTGTAGACCCTTTTATATTGGCTGTTTTTTCTGGTCGAAACCTTGGCAACAGCTCCCACCATACTTTTTTGAACCTGCAACATTTGCAGAGAAAGTCACCTCACTGTGCACTGATTGCATGGCTTTATTGTTCTACACATTCTATCAAATCATAAAAAATACAGTTCCCACATTTTTACTACCGTATATAGACAGTCTAGTTGCTAGACACGCGAAACATTACCATCCCTTTGACAGAATGCAACAATAGAAGCGTACACTGTAAAGCTACACTAAAATTTAAATTGATGTGACACTGTATGAGCATATAGTATGCTTTCTGTATGCTCTAGCTTTGTGTCAAGTAAAAGTTAATTGTCAATCATTTATGGTGTATTTCTACTTATTTTGGGTCATCAAACTGTACAATCAATGTTCCAAGTTTACACATTGTTGGCTTTTGATTGCCTATGTGATCCGTTTCCTACTTACACATGCAGTAATCCGACTGTAATAAGGAAAAAGAGTCAGAAAAAGAAATGCCGTGATCATCTTCCACATTCGCTGAGGGCAGGAGCAATGGACAATAGCATGTGGTTGAAGCTGCATAAATACTCAGTTTTCACACAGCTTAATTGTTCAGCAAGTAATAAAGAGTTATGCTGTGCACCTCTGCATGACCAATAAAATCTGACTACTTGACACTGCACTAAGGCTGCTGCTTGGTACTTTTCGGCAGTTCGGCTTTGATTTTCTGATATACAGAACTGTTTAGGTACCAGTAGTTTACATTGCGATAACATGGAGCTTGGAGCACTGGTCATTTGCATATAAATAATGCGACAGCAAATATAATACAAGGATAGGAATATGGGTCTCTTGGAAGAAGTACATACACATTATAATTATAATGTGATGTGATGCCACAATGAAACAGAAAGCAACGGATGCAAGTGAACGGCACTTCCATGCCACCAAGGTTATTGACAGACAGTACTTCAGAAGTGCCCGCAACACAATGTGTTGGTGGGCTAGTTGGTGTGAATCCATAAATACTTTGTTAAGCGCAAAACAATGCACACAAGAAAGACGACCCCCCCCCCCCCCCCCAGCACAAAGCCTACTCTCAACTGACATCACTTTATTGCGTCACTCCTTTATAGACAGTAGAATCTAGAAGAACATGCGCAGTGAGCACCATGCGCAGGAACCACCAACAACCGATCACAAGAGCGCACTCATGCGACGGGATTCAAAAAACCATATTGAGCACTTCACAAGGTTAAAGAAGGCACACTAATGCACTGTGACCCCAATGACTGTATGAAGAAAGCTTCCGATAACTCTCGAGTGGTGGTATCACAGCACTTTTTCAAAATCGTAGTATCACGAAACATGGATTTGCACTTCCATATTTTACAATGTTGAGCCAAATGGGAACCTGTGCCTGTTGGTATGGATCGCTTATGTTCGCAATGTTTCGTGATACTATGATTTTGAAAAAGAGCCGTGATACCACCGCCAGAGAGTTATCGGAAGCTTTTTTCATACAGTCATTGGGCTCACAGTGCATTAGTGTGCTTTCGTTAACCTTGTACAGTGTGGTTTTTTTGGATTCTGCCGGATGAGTGTGCCTTTGTGATCAGATGGTGGTTCGCATGATCTTCTAGATTCTGCTGTCTACAAAGGAGGGATGCAATAAAGTGATGTCAGTGGAGAGTAGCGCCTTGTTCTGGTCGTCTTTATTGTGTCCGTTGTTTTGCGCTAAAAAAGCAATTATGTATTCCTTGTGTGTGTTTGACGACAGCTCCACACGCAGTAGCGTTTCCGGTAGTGCTGCCCAGTGGTTTAGCTCGCCGCAGTTTGAAGTGCCACAAAATATAAGGAGAGAAACCTGCATTATAGTCTTGTTGCAAACAAGAATATAACGTGAAGTGCACTCTGAGGCCAGAAACTAAAAAAAAATTTCATGATGCACTAGTGTGCAGGGTTTTATAGCAAAGTCAAATACATTTAGTGTAAATATCACACTATGATGGTACACAACGGTGGTAATCTGCAATAGTATAAAAGGTGCCTTAATGTTACAACAAATGTTCACATTACTTAATATTATCCCTGTAAAATTTAGCATGCAGGGGCACCACTTGGGTAAACAATAGTGATGTAATGTCTATGTACACAAGTATTACCCATGCATGTCTGCCATTGTCCAAATGGCATAAATGAATGAATAATTCTTGTACACATAGATATTAAATCTCTATTGTTCAACCAAGTGGGTAAACTATGCCTGCCCCACACAAGATTAGAATTAAACCATAAATTATAGTCACCCTAACAGTAACACCTCATTTGAACTTCACAGTAAGTAGACGCCTGTTAATGTCAGCCTCCCCCAATGCTAAACTCTGCTGCATGCTTTACAGAGAAATTATAGTGGTATCACTCAACCCTGAAGCTATACAGGACTGCAGCATTGTAGAAGACATCTACAAATGTCCCATTTCATGTATAACAGCCTGAATTGCTTGCACATCTTACCAAGTGCAAATTAAGATTACTTCTCCTTGTTTAGCATTTTTGCCTGCTAGACCACAATCCAATGTCATCAATATATTAACATATTACCTCAAAGAACCTAATTTGGCTTATAGATTAACACCTTCGCATACTGCCACAGCTGCACTCTGTCATATGCGTTGCAATCATAAAGGAGTGCTTGTCCACCAGCACTCCAATGTCACTAATAGTGATCACCTACACAGCTAAGTAGATGGTCATGATTCAGGTGGCAAATAGCTAAGAGAAAAAAAAATCACTCACTTTGAGAGCTACAATACTGCGATAACTTGAGAGAGATGGACCCATTGCAGGGAGCAGACCTCTTCTCAGCTCCAGCACAACAGCAACTTGCCTTTCAGTAAAAGAAAAGGATTGATTTGTAATGATAAGTTACCTTGTTTTTGCTGAGTATCGATACAATCTGACTTTCATACATATCCACTCTCCGCTTTAGTAATACACCTGAATTATTCGTAAAATAAAAGAGTTTATGATGATATCATTCGCTTCTCTTGTATGTCCAAATTTGTTGGCACTGATACCCAGTTTACTGCTTGCTTACTGACACGAATGCCTTGACTGCCCAGACATCATTCGAAGCAACACGTCTTGCTGCACCGCAAAAAGTTGCACCAAGGAAACACAGCAGAGCAGCCAGAGCAAAGAACTTTTTTCTGGTCACAATTAAAACGTGCACCCAAGCAAGAAAGTAACGAGCACAGGTAGTGAGCGATTGCTATTGCCTCGAACGTTTATTTCCGTATTTTAACAGACGTTCTTGTATCGGATACAGTATGCCCTCAAGCCAATACAAGCGTCAATACAAGTGCACAACTGAACGCAGTTTTATTCTACGCTTTTAACGCGAGTGAGCAAAAGGTTAGAAGTACCTCACGGAAATTGCGATCGAGCCGATCGCGCTACAACTGGAATCGATCTCAAAATATAGGGTCATCCCTTTCGCCATTCATGCGTCATTTTTGCCCTAAGACGTTGCATAGTGGTCTTTTGAAACAATATTTCTGTTCGCGACACCGGCTTACCACACGTGATTTTAACACCTACGTTATGCAAACCAAATAAGATTAAAATGGGCTTACCTCATGAGCAAGTTATGAGCGCGCGCGTAGACTGTTGAACACCCGTTGAGAGCAAGCAGGCTATCCGTGTCCAAGCGCATACGTGCACCCAAACACAGGACAACTTCTTCGATGCCGCAGCGTGCAGAGTTTTGTACACGAAGTGAAAGACATCCAGCGCAAATATCTCCGCGCGATGACGGCAAATGACGAGCGCACAAGCGTACACAACACAGCGACAAATTCGGAACTTTGACAAATCAAACGTGCCGAAACCCAAGCAGCGTAACCATCCATCGTTTCTGTTCTTCGCTCCCGATGCGTCAGTCTCTCATCCTTGGGGTCTTGCTCCACTCTTGAGTACAAATCAAGAGATATTTACGGCAAATTAACAACTTTGACAACACGACACGAAAAATTCCGGCTGACTACACATGTGCAGCTCCGCCTGCCACTCCTAACGGACGCGGAGCGCGCGCTGCCCCCTGGTGCCGCTCTCTGTGAGCGCGGAGAACAGAACAGAATCGGTTTCATTTTCGCATTTGAGCTCTAGTTACTAGAACTCTAATATAATTGCTTGACAATTAATTGAATTCTAAAAGAGGAGAAAGCTTTCTCTCCCACGAGTTAGTGCGTTTTATACAAAGGGAGAGAGAATGCAAGAAGCAGAAAGGCAGGGAGGTCAAGCAAAGCCTTCGCTACTGTAGATAGCAAACGCCTGTGCTGCAAGGAAGTGCAAAGCAGTGCACTGCGATGCGTCCAAAAGCTCTAGTATAGTAATAATTTGGGCTGGTTGGTGCATGTAATGAACGGGTAAATAATGAGTTGTGTCATAACATTACCCATATATAAAGCACATGGAACTAATGGTGTTGCCTTCTAGGTAAAAAAAAAAATAAAGTTTGAATCGTTACATCATGGCACTGGGCATTCTTTGTTTCCGTATTATTTTTTTCTTCTTTTTGACAGTACGCACAGTACTAGCACGCTAATAGGTCCTTCATCTTAAGTCACCTTCCAGTAGTTTACACACATGTCGGTGCATGTTCGCGTTCTTTATTCTACCGTACAAGAATGAGCGCGCTTACCGGTCTTGTTTCAAGATGAAGCGCCAAATGTTTGCGATTACACCTTATCGCAAGAATTAACACATGAACAGTGAAGATTATGCGTAATCGATTTGTCTCAATGAATGGGCAGTCATTGTCAGAGACGAGATATTTTGTAAATATTATGGGAATTAGTTAAACGAACTACATTGCAGTTCAGCAATGCCCTTTGACACTTGGGTTAAGTGCTTGCCGTATTCGAAAATTTCATCCGACCGTGGTACTTGGAGCTATAGGCCACCGGTCCCTTTCGAGACCATTTGTTGCAAAATGTAAACGCAGTAACGGTCATTATACCACTCCCTGCGTTTCGGTACTGATTTAGAGTGCGCCCAATTTTTCGCGTATAGAGCGCCAATGTCATTCCCAGTGCACCAGCACCTGAATGCTGCAAGCTTGTTTACGTATGCAGGTATGTCCACGGCTCTTCATTCACTTAAACATATATGTTGTGTTGTTAACTACAAAGCGCTTAATTTCAGAACATTGTGAGAACACGCATATATTTGCGCATATGATCAGAGTTACAAAGCCCATACGCGCGGCAAACTGCGACCGGAATAGAAGATGCGTATATATATTTATACGATCTGTTATTGTAGCTTTTGGTAGAAGGCTAGCTCTCACATTTTGTACACATCTTCATAATGCGTACAGTTTGCGTGTTCAAAAAATTATTGTTAGCTGAAACTTTATGAGTACGAGCGCTCATTCAGACAGCCTAAATTTTCCCACAATAATACGGATGTTCGCTTAACAAAAATACGGAATTCTGTCTGCTTCGTCCAAAACAGTGTATAGCCGTGATATGACTACAGTGAAAATGTCCGTAAAACTTAAAACGGAGAACACTTTCCGTATATTAACGGCAGATTTTGCCGTATTTTTGAAATATGACATAGATTCCGTATTTTTACCTACAGTTCTCCGTATAATGACGGAAATCCTCCGTATAATGACGGAAATTTTTACAGTGCACGTTGAACTGCACATTGACGCTAGCAACATCGGCTTTGGTGCAGTCCTCGTGTCCTCGGCAAGATGGCATTGAACGTGCTACTGCTTATTCTTGCCGCACTTTACCTTGTGCAGAAACAAAGTACTGTAGCACTGAAGAGGAATGCTTAGTTGTCGTCTGGGTGATAACCCAGACGACAACTAAGTTCCGGTCCCATTTACACGGCCATCAATTCAGAGTGGTTACCGACCACACTGAATTGGCTAGCCAATCTCCAAGACTCTTCAGGGCCACTCGCCAGGTGGAGCCTAAGTCTTTAGGACCTTGACGTAACAATCCTCTACTAGTCTGTCCGGAAGCACACTGATGCTTATTCTCTTTCTCGCACTCCACTTGCAATGGTGTGAAGTGATACCCATGACGACGGTTGTTTTCTTTGCGCTCTCAATCTGTCTGACTTGGCTGAGCAACAGCGGGACAATTTAGAACTGAGGCAACTTATCGACCATATTGAAGCCCAAAGTTCGCATCCTCCACGGACGTTCGTGCTTTCACCGTCTTCGTCCTGTCTTCAGAGCAAGGTGTTGTACGAAAATAACTTCTACGCATCGGCGACTGGATCACCTCCGTGTTCCGTGCGCCCTGCGTGCCGATACTCTGTCCGCCTATCACGATTAACTTTCTTCGGGCCAGTTGGGATTCGCGCTTACCTTGGCCCGTGTTCGTCAAACAGACTACTGGCCTAGGGTTGGCCAGAAAATCAAGCATTACGCGAAAACTTGTCGCTGCAGCCAGCGCCGAAAGGCTCCACATAAGCGCCCAGCCGGTTTCTTGACGGCTGTTACAACGCCAACACAACCATTTCAACAGGTTGTCATGGACTTGCTATTGCTGACTTTTTCATGTCTTGCTGGCAACCACTGAATCGTGGTTGCGACTCATTATATTACGCAATACTGCGAAACTAGACTGCTTCAGCTAGCCACTGTCACTGATGTTGCTCACTTTTCTATCCGCGACAACCTCCTCCGGCATGATGCACCAGAATTTGTCAAAACAGTTCGTGGCAAAGTTTTCACAGCAAATATGATACAAAACATCCGGACGCTTATTGGAACAGCTCATCGCCGAGCGTCTGCATACGATCCTCTGACCAAAGGTCGTACGGAGAGTTTAAACAAGGCAATTGCTGACATACTTACCATGTATGTCGACAGTGACCACAAGAAATGGGACGATGTCATATATCGTTACGACAATCCATGATGCAGTACTTAGGCATACGCTACCGTCAATTAACGACGACCGTCCTATATCAACTTCATCTAAACGCTGCTAATTGCACTCCAGAGCACGTGAAGATTATTTGGGTACAACAAGGCACGTGGGATATGTACAATTGGCCCGCTTGGTTGATGTCGACTAAGAAACGCCACAAATTACAAGTAACAAAATTAACAAAGCTTAAGTAAATGCACACGCGCCACACATGAAAAGAACCGTGAGAAAAAAAATCACACATGAGAAGACTTATAGTCTGCTCTGCACTATTTCTCGTAGTATTGCCATTTTCTTGGCCCGGATACTGTAATTTTGTACTTCCATACGGGGGCATCTTTCCCAGAATGATTCGGTCTTCGCTGGCGTGGAAAGATGGAAAACCCTGTATTCCGTATGGCAGGGAGGTCCATTCTGAAAAGCACAAGGAAAGGGTACTCATTTAAATCACGCAATACAGCTCAATGATGATTCGCGCACTAGTCACCGATGGAGCATCAGGTCGGTGGTTGGATTTACGGCCGAAGTGGCGGAATATTCAAATAGGTTCTGATTTCAAGAGCGTTCATCTAGCAAGCACTCAGCAGTGCACTCCCTGGATGGCAGGGTTTGTGCACCTATACACATGTGTAGAGACTTGTGCACCTTGTAGTGCCGTTCGCCGTTATAGCATACACAATGAATGGAATAAATGTATCGCTGCTTTACTACTAAGAGATATTATTTTCTCTTCGTAGGCTACTCAGTGTTCTGGATAATTTACAACCCTTGTCTCATTAGTGACGTATTTTACACACTATAGCGCATGCAAGTGTCCTTACCAATGAGCGCACCTTCTTGAGTTCTACTACCCCTCCGAGCAAGCAACTCCTGATAAGCCACCACTTAGCACATACACATGCTTTAGGCGTAGTAAGTATTCTTTAACTTTCGATGACTTGCTCGTCTTGTAGCGATGCTAAGCTTTATACCGCGGTGTAAGCCCCGCTTATCCCAGTCGTCTGTCGTATAGATGTACCCGGTCACCGGAGAGCCAATCTGTCCGAGCAGTGTGCGGGTTTGCATCAATGGATGTGTACGTGCTCGCACACAGTGCATCCATCTGGCCTTGCGCCACGTGCAAGCAACGCTTTCTCGAATGCTATTATAACCAATACACCATAATATGCATGTGAAGTTATATGCATGTGCAGTATGTTATATGTAACAGGTTCGCTTCTTTCATTGTTCGGCACAATGTAATGTACCAGGCATAATTTTCAAGAGGCTGGATAAATGCTTTACAAGCATTGCAAAACGCGAAATAGTTTATGTCCTCATATTTGATGTTCTTGTAGCGAGTTTTCGCATGGAGTCTAAATTTTGTAAACTTGACAAAACTCACGACAGAAATGAAAATTCTTAATCTTTTCAGCAGCTGTACGCTTTCTATGATTCTGAAGAAGCAAGATATATGGTGAAAGCAAGTTTTCAATCCATGGGTTAAAGTGGCGTCTTAAAGGGTTAATATAGTGTGACTGACAGTGGTGTGCTCCAGAGCACCGTCAGTTATACTTCCCTCATCGATGAGGCAGGACATGTATGGATTCAGCTGCTGAACACTACTTTGCAATGCGGTGAACGCACTATAAAGGAACACTCTGGGTTGCCAGAGAGCTACGAGGTAATTCTCACGCATTTCTCTAGCAATTACTACTATGTTGCCTCCGAACAATTCATTAAAGGCAAGAGCGCTAAGAACGCGACTAAACCAAAATACGCTTTCAAAATCATACCAACTAGCTCACCAACGTGTGTTATCGCTATATTATAGCGGCGGACAATATTACGTGGCAATAAAAAAGAAAGTTACCAGGGCGAAGTTCGTTCACATACGCATACTTGCCAACGTGTGAATTTTGAAACTTGTAATAACCTGACAGCGGGGGGTAAGGGGATGAGGGTAATAGCAAGCGTATTGTTTCAGAGCTTTTCCTCTGCCCATCACCGTTCAGGCGCCCATACGCGCTTTGTTAACACTCATTGCCGAAGCAGCGCAGCCTATTTAGACCACAGTTGCTTTTTTCCAGCGACTCTGGTGCTGCCAATTTCGCTTGCTTCAGAACTGACATGTAAAAATGGAAATGTGGTTGCACTATCTTGGATTCCTTCCAGCATCACAGTACTTCCAACGGTATGGGATCGTTGAGCGAAGCGTGTTGGTGAACACAGTTTTCGTAAAGCTTGACGCAACGTCCGTGCAATCGTAAACCTGGCTGTAATGATGCGTACATGCTACGAAACTTTTGGCAGAGTATGGCAGGTATGCATGTGTTACTTCACCAAGTAGTCGGGCTGCGTTTGACAGCGCTTTCGACTTCTTGTACCAGATACTTATTTGGCGTAGCTCCCAGGTGCGACAGTTTCACATTTGCCCAAACACGGAAGTGAAAAGGAGAAAAATAAGTCACATTCAACAGTCACTCATCTATTCTGTCTGTAACTTGCGGTTCTAAAGCAAGAAAATAATATGCTTTTTCTTTCCCAGCATGAGGCAACGCGAAGGAGCATGTATAATTGTTTAGCATGATTGTTATTGCTCGTGCGAGCTTCACCTCCTTAGTTTTTCTGCAATGCCAGGCAATCGACAAAATATACCGTTGCGAAAGTTTCCGAAACTGAGTAGACCTTGTGTACCTAAAATAGCAAAAGCTCTAAATGGTGTATGATGAAACATAGTAAAACCCGCATATATCGCCAATTTTAGAATGACTCCTAATATGGTAGGCAGGAGCTGCAAACGCCGGCGGATACCCTTCTCAAGGTGAACAGCCATCTTCAGTTGCCTCTGTGATTACTGGAGAAGCTCCTAAATATTATATTTTGAATTCCTTGTGCGCGCTTTTCGAACTCTGGTGTCAACTGTCGCTGTTCTCGATCAATGCCTAATAAGCGTTTGCATGCATGTCTGCTAAATTATTTTGCTAACTAAAGTGCCATACTAGGCACTGGTGCATTTTTTGAAATCTTCTAGTAATTCATACGCTATGTTGCTTCCCCATGCATTGCTTTGCAAAAGCTCCCGACTGTTTCCGAACCGTTCAAGCTTCAAGACACATGTTATGACACTCAAGGCTTATGACACTTAAATTTTGTTGCATATGGACCATAAATATTCAGCACGTGAACACACGTCCCTTTGGCTTTAGCGCAATAGAAATTTGTGCCTTGCGTACATGAGGGCGTTTCTAAGGGAAATGGGGGGCATCAAAACAATCTAGCCAGCGGCCACAATTGGTGGAAGCAGGGGCAGTGAGCTGCTTTCTATTACGATACCGATCTCACGAATTCTACGAACGCCCCTCGTGATTATTGTGCATGTTTTTCAATCCCTGCGTTTTTTTTATCGTTTTAGGCGAAGAGCATGTATTTCGTGTTCCGCAATGAATGATCGTAGAGCCTATTTGTATGCACTCAAAATTATGGAGGTGAAAATTCTCTGAAATCTCACCATTTTCGACTAGGAGTCTTTCTCCATAGTATTCCGACGTGTAGAACATTAGCTCAAATTTCCTGAAAGAGCCATCGTATAGGTTAAAGATCGTACCGATTTACCACAGGACTCTTATCTGCATTGCTGTAGATCTTCGGATCCTTTTAATAAAGCCCGCAAATGCCCGCAAAATTGCCTCGCAACTTTGCGTGTATTCTTTACGTGTATTTGAGGGTTTTTTCACGCACAGAAAACACTATTCTATAGCGCGTATTGAGCAACATAAAGCTGTATAGGAAGTTTTTCATGCCTCACCAGCGTTTAGTCATACATTTTTCATGTAACCATAACATTTGAGAAGTTGACTAATTAATCAAGACTAATGATCTGATTAGACAGAATGGGCATAAATAGTTTGAGTATCTCGAAGCCATGGGAAACAAGCATTACCTTGGTTCAGTCCAGCTACGTGGCCTTCGCATATTTTTATGCTCTGGCATAATTAGCTGCGACACCTGTGTATTCATGTTTGTTTCTAATGAACGCTAGATGGAAGTCAGTGCTTGGTCTTCTCGTTTCTTTTTGTGTTTCGTGTCAACTTTCGCATTGGTTATATCATGAAACTCACCTCGCCCAATCTCACAGCTTCAAGTTTGAGGGTGGGCTAAGTTGAAATTTTGGGGTGGGCCAACTGGAAGTTTGTGGAATGCAAAGTGAAATTTGGGGGTATGCTTATGCATACTTAGAAAACTACACCACAGTTTCTGCATACCTTTTTGCTGTGCGCACTGGGGGTTCCCACTTCCCCGCATTGTGTGAATAAACTTCACCTGACTCGGAGCAGTTTAGGAGAGAGCAATACACTCAGCGTAGACATTGGCTTAGATAACGAAGCTAAATATGTCGTCCAATAATTATAATACTTAGTTGATTTGATAATGGTATTCCTGGCATATTGGCAAATGATAAGACCTTCATTATTGCCCGTTGGAGGCGTTTGTATTAGTAATCTATTAATAATTAAGATTACCTAACTTAATAAAACTAATCTCTAGTACATATAATTATTCTTGATTATATTCCTTTGATATAACCTTAGTTACCCTTGTTTAGTGTAATAATTTAACAGAAATTATTTTATTAGCCTCACAACAAATAATTATCGTCAATTAATGCTATTGCTTCTAGCTAATTTTATCGTAATTGTTGTTATTAGTCTTTGGTAACCTCAATAACTCTTACACCACTTTAGTACACATTATATCGTCACAGTGTCAGGAGAGCGGCAAAGAAGACGAACACAAACTAGACGAAGGAGACGACGTAGTGGGCCTAGCCTACAACAATACCGATTTTACCGGCCATATCTTTGTAATAGTAGACATCGTCCCATTAAACATTAAATTTTTCCTTGTTTTGTTTCTGGTGGACGTGCTGGTACTGCACAAGAACGAACTCCGTTGCGGGCTTGTGCGCGGCCGTCCTATATTTCTGACAGAGGACCAGGCAGCTGGGTCGAGCACGGCGTCAGCACGCTGGCCGTCAGCATCCTTGACGCCGCAATCGACCATCCACCCGACCTTGGGTACCAACAGCGTCGGCATCGAAGAATGATCTAGCACATACGAATGCGTCGCTGCACACAACCGATGGGACCCGACAGTGATGCTCGCAAATCATTCTTACTCCAGGGACCATCAATCACCTGGTGTGACACACATGAAGAAGAGCTCACCAGCTCGGACGCATGTAAGCAAGCACCATGCTACATCTTAGGCAAGCTGGCTGTTCGCAAAATCGCCACTACGAAAGACCTATCCGGTCGGTCTCAGATACAGAGTCGTCCGTTGCGTACATCGTTGATGTCCTAGCTCTTTGCCACGGCATCGATTCCCATATGCCCGAGGCTGACAAAGGGAGGCATGTTCTTAAAGACATCACAGATGACGCCTTTAACTTCCTCTATTTTATAGATTGCTCGACGATTGACGAAATTATCTATGAGTGCAGGCGTTTCCTAGAGTTAAAGAGCTGTCACATTGGCCGGAAGCTCGTGCGGCTTGCCAACACCACTGCTACCTGATCGTGCGAAGACGTTCATTCATCCCTTCAGTCATACACTACGGATAGCGCTGTCCGAATCGGGCGACACGAAATCGAGGCAGTGTCAGCATCTTCTTTTGTACGCCCTTCGGAGGAGACTCAATCGACGATCTCCCTCATCCAGGTCCGCGAAGAACTTCCAAACGCTGGTATTCAATCCATGTGCTCCGTAAGCGGCTCCTAGTATAGACCTAGTGCCGCTCTTCACCGACCTCGGCCGGCGTTTGGACGCTATGAGATTCAGCCCAATGACGAATAGCTGAAGACATGCACATAAGCTTCCAACTGTTGGCCTATTCACCAGCCCTCGTCTTTGCGCTTCACGTTTTACTACCGCCTCAATGACAACCTACGTCCGCGATTTCATGCTTCCCATGAACCAACATACTGTGACCGCTGCTCTTCTGCGTCCACGAAGCAGTCCAGACGCTCGCCAAGGTAAATATACCTGGTAGCGAAGCTTCCATAGGAGCCCATACGTTCAAAACATGGCGGTCCATCGCCGGTTCATGGGGCTTAGCGCCATCTATATGTGGTGGGAACACTTCCGGGGGAAGAAAAAATAACGTGACGCCATGTCCGTTAAAAGTAGAAGTGACGTCATTTTGTTTTCGAAGGCGCGAAATTTGTTTTGTTGTTCTTCCTTTGGAGCTATATATTCAAATGCCCCGCCATTCGACTTGATGGGCGTTTCGAGCTTTCAGCGTGGAAAGCGATGCAGGAAAAGGCCAGCCGTACGGTTGTCGAAATCGCATCGCTGCACAGAACATATGGAACATACTTTTTTTGGAGGCCGACGAAAGCTTTAGGTGTCGAGTGCTGATCCTATTGTCGGATGCCAAGCCTGTCGGCCAGCGCAGTCGCACGAAAACAACTACACAATTATCTAGCGGTCGTAACTCACTACTTTTGACTGAACAGATTAAGAAGCAGTGAAGCTACCCGCGTTACCAAATTCAGACAAACTTCGACAAGCAAGAAAGCACAAATTGTGAGGGGGGCGTATTTCAACAGGTGATACGAGTGCGCCTTTCTGTCCATTTCAAGACGTGCATTGCACTGCGAGCGATAGTGGCGTCAACGCCCCCTGTAGCGATGGGCGCTGAAAAGAAATGCATTTATAAATAATAATAAAATTAAACGTATTTTCTTAACTCATCACGAATATATAACATTGACTAGGAATTTTATTTTCGTTGAATGAATCTAACTGTGTCTCGTTAGAATTAAAAAACGCGTTTTTCTTTCCCAATGTTTGTTCCCTCCAAACATAGTCGCGCTTCAATCGCTGCTCCCATAACCCCCCATGCTGATGTCGGTGACAATCTGTACTGAACCGCTTTTCGCCCGAAGCTTCGCGACCTATTTGGATCGACCTTGCGCTCGCCGTCAACTTGTACGCTTCATTCGCCGCACCATTCTTTACGTCACCTCCGGAAAACTTATGAATGTAGCGCCCGGCTTTGACGCTCCATTGGACCTGCAATCCTGTCCTTACCTTGCCGGCAGATCAGAACCTAATCGCTTTGGAAGTTCAGACGAAGAACAAGGTTGTTCCAAAGAGTGAGTCACGAATATATATCATTATAAGGCGATCTTGCGCGGGAAAAGAAAATAACAATCAAAGCGCTACGATTGTGCGCAAAATAGTGCTTCCTCTGAATCACCCGCCATGGTTGCTCAGTGGCTATGGTGTTGGGCCGCTGAGCACGAGGTCGCGGGATCGAATCCCGGCCACGGCGGCCGCATTTCGATGGGGGCGAAATGCGAAAACACTCGTGTGCTTAGATTTAGGTGCACGTTAAAGAACCCCAGGTGGTCAAAATTTCCGGAGTCCTCCACTACGGCGTGCCTCATAATCAGGAAGTGGTTTTGGCACGTAAAACCCCAAATATTATTATTATTCCTCTGAATCTTATGTACCAATCAAGGCATCGGTTCATCAGATTGGAATAGTCGTACATTTGAGCGCAATCGCGGGCGCTGAAATGTGATCAAGGATGTGTATGCCAGTATTCCATTCACGCGCGCTATCTGATTAGATAACTTTTGCTATTAAACACGCTACGACTTTCTGGATACTTGGAACTACATGCAGGCATGTGTTGAGCTAAGCGATGAATTTAGAATGGTGGCGAGACGCTAAAGGAAGTATAACCCGTAATAAAATAATCATGTACTGTTGCTTCAAATATTAGCTGAAATATTATGCGCGGGGTAAAAGGGGCCCACAAGACTGTAGAGCGGTGTATACATAACAAAAATTCCAGAGCTAAACACTTTCAGATTACTGGCAGTTTTTAAACGAGTATCTCGCGTGTCAATGAGGCCCTCTAGTCACTGTAGTCCAGGGGCAAGTTTCATCACGGGCACTGTGTGGTAGCGCATATTTCACGTTACCTTACATATGTCAAATATAACTGTCACCAAATCACGGTATTTACTTTTATAGGTCTTAACATTAAACAGCCTAAATATATGCAGCAAACACTCCTCCGAATACATTAGTACTTTTCATTCTGAAGTGCATGTCCACGCCGTTCCATCTGTTGCAAGGTACTGAAGATCATATATAATGTTTTTCCCCAGGCAGATGTTTTACCGCGAAAGCGTTAGTGGCCCCGTGTCTCAGAAAATCTCGTGTCGGCGTCGGCGGCGTTGTCAGTGAGTAAACATTTTCGTACATATTTCGGCATATGTATATGCCATGCCACGCAGTACAGTACACGCAGTCAGTTCTCCGACGCGATTGTCATGAACTGGTCACATACGAAATCGTAAATCTTCACCATCACGTCCAACAAAAAGGTCAAGAGGTTGTCTTTCAATGGGTACCTGGCAATTGTGGAATCAGTGGCAATGATACTGCCGATAACGCTGCTCGCACATCACTTCAAGAAGAGCACAGCGTTCCAATTCTGCTTTCGAGGACAGACGCAGCAAGGCATCTTCGACACCTGGCACACAGTCTCACATTGACCGAGCGGAACTCGCCAACCTTACGACTTACACGACTGAATCGATTAAACCCCTCACTGCAACTTCGACCTCCATTCGTACTTCTTCGACGTGAAGCTACGCTTCTTTGTCGCCTCTGGTTAGGAGTTGCCTTCACAAAGGCATATATACTATACATTACCTGGAGCGACCGACAGTACAGCACAGGAGGTCAGTGGACAGTGAGGCGCCGAAGAACATATCGAACACCTGCTGTGCTACTGTACGATATGCCCCAGAAATAACAAAAACTTGCTAAGGCTCTCCAAAAACTGGACAATGAGCCGCTTTCCGTGCAGTTGCTGCTGGAAGACCCTCGCTCATCGGCCCATTGTGCAATAACTATTAGACCACACGCATCAGTGAACTCACCGCTAATTTCCTTTCTTCCTTCCCTCCTCTCGCTCCCGGTCATCTTTGTTTTACCCTTTCTAATTCCCCCGGTGTAGGGTAGCCAAACGGACATTATTCTCGTTAACCTCCATACCTTCTGTTTCTCCTTTTCCCTCCTTCCTTCCTTTCTTCAAAAACGAAAATATTAAAATTGCGAAACAACGTTAGAAACCAAAAAAGTGATGCAATTTTCCGGGCGCGGCTGCGGACTACCTCAGGGATTGGCCCACGCAAGAGGCCGGGTTTCTACCTTCGTGGATAGCGTTCGCCGCCAGCATTTTCCGGTAAAGATTACAGTTACATAAGCTGTAGTTGCTGGGAAGAGTGAGAAGCAGTCTGGTATCTTTGAATGCTATCGCCTTCCACTCTTAAAGGCAAAGCTTAAGCATCCCCGCACTTTTTATTCCTAATGATACCGGGAAATCCGTTGCCTGATGCCAGCAACGCTCAGAAATGTAATCGGGAGCGCACACAATGTTCTCGTACACCCTCTGTGATTTACCTACAGCTAAAGTGCGTCATGTGTAAGGTAGAAGAATCCAATGTAAAAGCAGAAGTGCACGGCTGGGCACGTGCGTTTAGTGAGTTAGAGAGTGAGTGAATAAACTTTTATTGGGTCCAGCAACACGCTATAACATGCGCACCCGGCTAATCCCACGACGAGACTGACAGATCTAGAATGCTGGCCCGATAGCGGTCGCGCATAACGAGCAGGATTGGGTCCTCAAAGACGGGACTTCATAGGAGTGCGTCCCACTCTTCCTTGGCGAACTTCGGGCCCAGCGACCCGCACTCCCAGAGCATATGAGGCAAAGTAGCAACCTCACCACAGGCTACGCAAGAACAATTCGAATAAATCTCGGGATATATGCAGTTAAGGGACGCCGAATTGGGGTAGCAGTTCATTTGCAAGAGTCTGAGCATGAGCGTGCGTTTAAGTTCATGAACTTCATTTGCGCCAAAAAAGCGTGTCCATGCTTTCACTCTTGCTTTATAGGAAGCCTACTGTAATATCAATATGCCGGCTGTATTTAACTGCACGAAATAAAAATACTAACCAATGTAAGTATTCGTGAGATCGTTTTATCATTCAAGTGTTGATATTGGTAACCTCTAGATACGGTTACGTTGAGTCGTTGTGTGCGTAATTAACAAAGCTACGTTAATTATATATTCAAGTATAGATATTAAATGGCTAAACAAATTTAGTAGTTTGGAGCCCGTCCTCGAGATTATCTAGCAGAGCGAAGATATTTTGATGAAACACGCTTCTGTATGAGCTATGCGAACAAATATTTGCCAATTAAACGGTCTCGGAAAGCATAACTGACTCAGAAAGTCAACCTGACAGCACGTAGCCTTTGTGATGTCAATAATATGGCTCCCTAAGCGTGTTCCTGGTGGACAGTCCGCTTTCGGTTTTTATGAAGAGGAAGCTTTCGCTCGGGCCCAACTCCAACACCGGCTATGCAAATACATGTATACGGGAAAACGTTTTTCTGAGATAACCTCTGAACTGATTTTAATGAAATTTGTTGCATTTGACCGAGAGGGGTTAAATTCAAGACGCTGTTGGAAGCAAAATTTCGATTTAAGGCCTCAATTTTCTTACAATTATTTTGAAAATTTCAAAGCTTGAAAATATATAGAAGCACGAATTTTATAAGTTAATAGCTCTGCATTAAGAACAGATATCGCGGTACTACAAACGGTATCCATCAGATCATTGAAAGTGGACAAAGTTGACGTTCATTTGACATCTTACGTGAATTTCTTGCGTTGTGTACAATGGTTCCGCAAAAGCTGCATATACATAATACCAAATTTCTTGGATTCATGTGTAACATATCAATTTTGTCCGCTTTAGATGTACTAATACATGCAATTCACATATATGTTAGATCATTTTTCTTTGCTGAGGCACAGCATTGTTAACCTCATAATTTCGTTTATTGAAAAATTTTGACTATTCCCACTTTCTAATAAGAATTGTTGACCTAAATAAAAATTCGAAACCAACAGTCACTAGATTTTAAATCTTTCTTTTAAATGCAATACACCTCGCCAAATTTGGTGCAATGGTTGCCAGAAAACGAATTCTCCTTTTAAATATATTTAGATTGCAGCACTCGAGCTAAAGTTTCCTCTTAACGCTGTTTATTCCAAGGCTAGCAGTTCAGAGTTTCAATATCAATATACAAGCGAACGTGTGCCACCGAAAGCTTGCTTGGTTGTAGAAGCGACGCATGAAGCAATGCCGGTGCAGATTTACCGCGTCGCTGGCTTGGAAACAGTGAGCTGCCGCCGTGGGAAGCTAGATAACGAAGATGAACAGCTGGGTAGCGGCTCACGAAGCCGTGCCGATGGTGACGGTACCATCGTAACGATATTTGTGGTGGCGATATTGACGGCGCAGGTCCCTTTCTTTCTTTCTACGTTGATTTCGCGTTCAGAAATAGGTAATGCTATAAATGCAGATTCATTCGTTCTTGTCTCGTAGATTTAAATGCGGGCTTAAACTCTATATCCAATTCAAGCCGGTGAGTAGGCGTAAGCGGGGAAGTGCTCTCTCTCTCTCTCACACACACACACACACACACACACACACACACACACACACACACACACACACACACACACACACACACACACACACACACACACACACACACACACACACACACACACACACACACACACACACACACACACACACACACACACACACACACACACACACACACACACACACACACACACACACAGAGAGAGAGAGAGAGAGAGAGAGAGAGAGAGATACGACACATATTCGCCCGCATTTACATTTATGCGTGCCCACGCGTCGCACACGCGCAACAGCACGCTCGCAAAAATGCACATATGCTTGCACACGCATACATACCCTCGTGCGCATGCAAATTCAAATACGGAGACACAAACAGGCGCGCACACGCAAATGCAAGTACACACACACGCACGCTCAAGTCGCGTACACGCAGATACACTCCCTCTTCTTTCCTGCTGCCTCGCAAAAACATGCGCGTGCAAACAAACTGAATGACACACGTGCTGCAAGCACCGTTCAAACTCTAGCTGTAATAAATGGCTTTACCGTTTAAATTTGGCGCTTCTTCAAGTTAATATGCCCTCTGCCCATAAGGCACTAAACCATTTGCTCCTGTCCTGTGACATAACCGCCCATCCCCTACCGAAACACTGCTTCAACGCACCACCAGTGTTCCGACTAATGCCATAAATGCAGATGTTGCTACAAACGACAAACTATAGGCGCGACCAGTTGCAGCTTGTTGATACTCGGCTATTACATAGAAATAAAATTGTTTAAGCTTTTGCCCACTCAGTTATGCATGTGCATTGCCGGGAAGTTCCACAGTATTGTGAAGGTGAAATGTCCAGAATTCCTGAGTATATCCATGCAACAAGGCGCGATAGTATCGTTTATAAGGTAACACAAGGGCATGCGCATACTTCAAAAATAAATTGTGGGGTTTCACGTGCCAAAACCACTTTCTGATAATGAGGCACGCCGTAGTGGAGGACTCCGGAAGTTTTGACCACCTGGGGTTCTTTTCCGTGCACCTAAATCTATGTACACGGGCGTTTTCGCATTTCGCCCCAATCGCAATGCGGCCGCCGTGGCCGGGATTCGATCCCGCGACCTCGTGCTCAGCAGCCCAGCACCATAGCCACTGAGCAACCACGGCGCGTATACTTCTTATTACGTTGTCAAAAAAATCTGGTGGAAGACTATCTAACTGAGTCCGTGGCGTTAAGAGGAAGCTTTAGCTCGGGTGCTCCTATCTAAATACGTGTAAAAGCAGAATTCGTTTTTCTCTGTAACCACTGCACCAAATTTGACGAAATTTCCTGCATTTAAAAGAAAAACTTAAAATCTAGTGACTGTTGGTTTCGGATTTTTTATTTAGGTCGTCAATTTTTATTAAAAATTGGCAAAAATCGAAAATTTTCATAAAACGAAACTATCAAGTTTACAACTCTGTAACTCAGCAAAGAAAATTGATAATACAATTCCGTGAACTGCACCTAATAGTACATCTAAAGCGGACAAAATTGATACGTTACACATGAATGTCAAAAATATAGTAAAATGGAAATATAGGTTTTGCAGAACCCAATGTAAACAACGTAACAAATCCACCTAAGATGTAAAATGACGTATCGAATTTGTCCGCTTTCAATGATCTGATGGATCTCGTTTACAGAACCGCGATATCTGCGCTTGATGCAGGGTTATGAATTTGTAAACTTCGTGCTTCTATTTTCTTGAAACTTTCGAATTTTTGAAAATCTTTTTAACAAAATTCAGGACATAAATAGAAATTCCGCGACCAACAGTCACTAGAATTTCACTTGCCCTCTCAAATGCAACAAATTTAATTAAAATCGGTCCAGGGGTTACCTCAGAAAAACGTTTTTTGCGTTTTTACATGCATTTGAATAGGCCGCGTCGGAGTTGGGCCCGAGCTAAATCTTCCTGTTAAATAAGAATGCGATATCACGCAGCACCGCAATGAACCACTGCCAGCATGACGCGGCACGATAGGTGCGAGCGATTAAACGAATCGGCTTCGGCTTCCAACGTTTCAGCGCGTGGCACGCGCGGGTTTTTATAGATATCACGTGAACTTGAACGACTGTGTTTCAAAAATTGTTTTCGGGAACAGTGTTACGCCATGTGCAGAGAGTCGAGATGGACGTCAATCGAAAGCAGAGTTTCCGCACTACATAAGATACAGTGACTTTTACGATAGACGTCGTTGTTTCATCACAGGTGCCGTTTTTGTCTCGAAAATCGAGCAGAAATTTTCGGCGTTTCCATAGGCTTCCACTGCAGATTCTTTAACTGCTCTGGGCAGAATTCTTGCTTGCCACAGCGTGATCACTGCATTTGGCTCGTGTGGATTTTCTACTAGAACATGTCTGTCACCTGCCTTTTTCAATAATCGATCTGGACCTTTTGTTATTCGCGAAAAACCCGCTCGATCCACTGAAAACGCGCTAGCTTCATGCCGGTGCCGCTTGAGGCGCTGTTGGTACGTGTCCAGAGAAGCTCGATATGCGTCGGCGTCACGTGTCCTGAGGGATCACTTGGACACAGCGGCCGCGTCGGCTGCTACGGAAGCGCCGAAACGAGCTGGCAACGAAAGTTATGCCCCTGTCACACGGCAGATACAATGTCATTTCCAACGAATGACATTTGTTGAGGTTTAATGTCATTATCGCCGCGCGCTGTCACACGGCGAAAACGAATGTCATTTGAATATGATGACAATGACGATAGTAAAAAAAAAGAGGCAAACATAGCGTTATACCTAATGTTGTTCAGTGATTCTTTTCTAATATGCTAAAATACGTCGGAATGGGTGACTCTCCATTTCACACCGTACTTCGGATCACTAACTCGTCGACACTGGCAACTAAAAGTCGAGTCAAGCCAAGCCCAAGATCAGGTAAACAACATGGCGGAAAGCACGACGGGCGCTACCGCTACCTCTGCTGAAGAGGCAAGAGAAAGGCAATTACGTGTCATCGCTGCTCTGATGTGCATGCGGGCCAAGCATCGTAGCGAAGAAAGGCAGCTTACGCTGGAGTTGGAAGCACAGGAAGCCATTTCCAGGGAGTATGATGAGCGACTTTGCGCAAACTGGTTAGCAATGGCTGCCATTGTGGCTGCTTCGTCTCCGATACATCGGGAAGGATGGGCTTTTCAGCGCAATGAGAGGTGGTTCGAGGTCACACTACCGCACTTGGGCGAAGCGCACTTCAAACAGTCGTTCCGCGTGACACCTTCCACGTTCGGCTACCTTGTGGATTCATTGCGGGGTGAACTGGAACGCCAGGACACAAATGTGCGTCTGGCTGTGACCGTGGACAAACGAGTCGCCATCGGATTGTACCGTCTTCGCTCGACAGCAGAAGATGCTACCATCGCACATCTGTTTGGCGTCGGGCGTTCTACAGTAAACGTCGCTTATCGCGAATACTTTCCGGTGGTCATTAAGGTGCTGGAGCATCGCTGGCTTCGTATGGTCCGTCGCGAAGAAATGCAAGAACATGTAAAACGGTTCTACGCTTTGAGCGGATTTCCACAAGCCATCGGCGCCTTGGATGGCTGCCATATTGCTATATCGCCACCAATGGAGCACGCCGCTGAATACTACAACTACAAAGGGTGGTAAGCTTTCTTCATATATTTCGTCCACCTTTGTGCACGTTAAAAAGCACTACATACCTGTTTCAAAGCCAACTATTTGCTGTTTTCAACAGCCTTGCTACTATGTATTCACCAGTACCTGTGATAAATAACAAATACCTTTCTCCCCGCAGGGGCGTCTGCGTCAGCAGGCGTTTGGTGCGTTGCGACACCACGTACCCGAGCACACGAGGGTTGGACCCTCCCGCGTGTAGCCGTGCGCGGCTTAGCCGTGTCCGGGGAAAGGGGGATCCTGGAGGTTGAGCCGATGCCGGACGTTTGGACCTTTAAGGCCCCTCGGCGGAGGCAACACACCTCTTTGGCCTCTGCTTCACGTAGACGGCACCCCCGGACTGACCCACCCGGGGGAAATCGGCAGTCGCCTCTTCCTGTCTCTCTCTCCCCAAACCTTCGCCTTTATCCCTCACTTTTCGATCTTTCCTGTCTTCTCTCTTCCATTTACTTCCTTTCTCCACGGTGGCAAGGGTTAACCTTGTGTGGATATCCTACCTTGGGTACACCATATTTGGTTATAGCAACGGCGTACGGCTGGCGTCGTGCAGGCTTGTACACAAGCTCTGCCGCGTCCCCTCGTTGGGCTCCGTGGTGGGCGGCCGGCGCTGTTGCCGAACATACTCATTTTCTATGGCAGCACAAACCTCTCTCGTCTATGATCGGCGTCTGAAAAGATGCCGCACCGAAGTACCATTCCATTTCTCCTTTCGGAGCAACGCTCCATCCTTCCCCAAATACTATGTAGTACATAGCGAAAGCAACATGCCAGTAAGAAAACTCTCACCATTCCTTGTAGCCAAATGCTTGAAAGAAAAAATCGGACCGACGTACAAAGCCTCCAAAATGTCTAGCGGGGACCTCCTCCTAGAACTGAATGATAAAGACCAAGTAGAGAAGCTCACTGACCTCACCAGTATTGGCGACGCCACAGTGACAATTTCACCACATAGAACACTGAACACAAGCCGGGGAGTGATATCTGAAGAAGACTTTATTGGACTGAGCGATGAGGAACTCCTTGAGGGTTTCCAAGAACAAAATGTAACAAAAGTACAAAGAATAGTAATCCGTAGAAACGATCAAGAAATCCCCACTAAACACGTTATACTCACCTTCGGAACAAGCGTAATGCCTACCTCTCTCGATGCCGGTTATGTCAAAGTCAATGTGAGACCATATATCCCAAACCCCAGACGATGCTTCAAACGCCAAAGATTCGAACATGCTTCACATGCATGCCGAGGACAAACAACTTGTGCTAAATGCAGCTCCAACGATCACCAATCTGAGCATTGCACCTCTCCACCATTTTGTGTTAACTGTAAAGGAGACCATCCAGCCTATTCGCGTTCGTGCCCATGCTGGAAAAAGGAAAAGGAGATCATTGCACTAACTGTAAAAGAAAAAATCTCGTTATTCGAAGCCAGAAAACGACTGTCGTACCTTTCGCGACGCAGTTATGCCGATGTGACGCAGGCGGGGGCAGCGTCACAGAGGCCTCCGGAGTCCTCCGAGCCCACGCGCAGTGGTGCCGCAGTGACTCCTCCCGCCCCCGTGGTGGAAGCAGTCAGTACTGCTCCGCCCTCTTCAACGGCCCTGCAGACAGCAGTCCCGCAAGGCCCTAAGATCAAGCGCACTCCAAGGCCCGAGACACGTATCTCGGCGCCAAACTCTCGGTCCTCCAGCGCCTCAGAGAGAGCAATGGAGGTCGAAACAAAAACCCCGGTGTCCTCGACACCAAAGGACACGCGCTCTCTCGAGCGCGGTAAGAGGGACAAAATCCCAATAACAACTCTAAATAAGAAGGCGATAACCTAAGGGTTATCGCTCTGTTGTATCCGCCTTATTCAGATCCATGTCACCTAACATCTTTCTTACCTCCCATTCACTCGTTAATATCATTTTTTACCTTTCAATTTTACAATGGCTTTTATGATCCAATGGAATTGTAGAGGTCTCTTACGTAACTTAGGTGACATAAAAGACCTGTTAATAAACTTGTCTCCTGTGGCCCTGTGCTTACAGGAAACCAACCTAGGCGATAAACACAAAAACATTTTAAAAGGCTTCACCGTTGTACGGCGCGACCGTACTCAGGCGAACCGGCTGTCAGGTGGTGTAGCCATTGTTCTTCCAGGTGGTATAGCAGCCAGAGAAGTTCCCATTAACACTCACATAGAAGCCGTTGCTGTCACCGTTTTAGCTCACAAAACCATCACCATTTGTTCAGTATACATTCCGCCGCATTCACATTTTACCGTAAGAGACTTAGAGTTAATTTTAAACCAGCTACCTGAACCATTTTTAATGGGCGGTGATTTTAATTCGCATAACACGTTATGGGGTAGTAAAACTACTGACAACAGGGGTCAAACGCTTGAAGATTTTATCCTAACAAATGACATATGCCTTTTAAACACAGGTGCGGCTACTTACTACTCCCCAAGCACAGGAGCTATGAGTTGCTTAGATCTCGCACTGTGCTCTCCATCTCTTTTTTGCGATTTTCAGTGGAATGTTATTCAGAACCCCTATGGTAGTGACCATATGCCCGCTATCATTAAAAGAACATCTACTTTTCCTACCATCCCACTGAGGCCACCCCGTTGGAAACTCCATCTAGCAGACTGGCCCCTCTTTACCGAAAAGGCCACTCTGGATAACATATCACATGAGCTAACCATAGATGAAAGGAACGATCAGATCACCGCCTGTATACTTGCTGCAGCAGCAGAAACAATCCCACAATCGTCAGGCTTCCTAAAAAAAAACCTAAAACCCTGGTGGACGAAAGAATGTACGCAAACAAAAAAACTACAAAACAAAGCGTGGGGTATCTTTCGGCGATACCCATCACAAGATAATCTACTCTCTTTCAAAAAAGCAAAAGCGAAAGCCAGGTACACACGCAGACAAGCAGAAAGACAGTCATGGAAAAATTATGTATCGTCTGTAAATAGTTCAATAACATCCAAACAAATGTGGGATCAGCTTCGCAAGTTTAGAGGCGATTACGCTTCTTATACTATCCCCATACTGTCACCTCCAGGCACACAAACAAATATAGAAGAACAAGCAGACATATTAGGGCAACATTTCCATGATATATCAAGCTCGAAAAACTACTCTGCTGCATTCCTGAAACATGAACAATTAGCAGAAAAACTAAAGCTTCCGACCACAGGAAGTTCAGAAAGACTGTATAATGGCCCTCTAACACTTCCAGAAATCAACAGAGTCCTTACTAGTGGCAAAAAAAAACAGCACCCGGTCCGGACAGGGTACACTATGCAATGCTAGCTCACCTATCCCCTAAAGCAGTTGAGACCCTGCTTCATTTCTTCAACATAATCTGGGAAACGGGGAAAATGCCCAAAGAGTGGAAGAAAGCTATCATAATCCCGTTCTTGAAAGCCGGAAAGTCTCCCACAACAGCAACCAGTTATAGACCCATAGCACTCACAAGTTGTCTTGCAAAGTCCTATGAGGCCATCATCAACATAAGATTGACATACGTCCTTGACACAGAAAACATGCTAGATAATCATCAGTGTGGATACAAGAAAGGTTGCTCCACAACAGATCACCTAGTCCGGCTAGAAGACGAGATACGTGCGGCCTTCCTACACAAACAATATTGTCTCACTGTTTTCTTTGACTTAGAAAAGGCGTACGACATAACATGGAGGTTTGGTATATTAAGGGACTTAGCAGATTTAGGAATCCGAGGTAGAATGCTGAAATGTCTAGCCGATTTCATGTCGGACCGAACATTCCAGGTGCGTTTAGGAACGGTGCTGTCACGTGTATTCATTCAGGAAAATGGTGTGCCACAAGGATGCGTACTAAGCACAACACTCTTTATAGTAAAAATGAACTCTGTTAACAAAGTCATTCCCCCCTCTATTATGCACTCCATATACGTCGATGATCTGCAAATAGCGTGCCGCGCCTCAAACTTACATACATGTGAAAGGCAGCTCCAGATAACAATTAATAAACTAATGGAGTGGGCTGAAAAAAATGGCTTCCGTTTCTCTACTCAAAAAACCGTTACAGTGCTATTCTCGCAAAAACGAGGATTGTACTTAGACCCGCTTCTAAAATTGAATGATATCGCACTGCCGGCAAAACAAGAATGTAAATTCTTGGGAGTAATGTTTGATAAAAAACTAAACTTCCTAGCCCACATTAAAACACTAAAAATTAAGGCAAATACAGCATTGAATATCCTAAAAGTTTTGTCTCATAAGCACTGGGGTTCCGACCGAACCTGTCTTTTACGTAGTTACCGGTCTCTTGTGCGTAGCCTTTTAGACTACGGCTCCGTGGTTTATGGTTCAGCCAGGCAGTCCTACATCCAACTACTTGATCCAGTACATAACCTTGGATTGCGACTGGCAAGTGGTGCCTACAGAACGTCACCCATTCAAAGTTTATATGTTGAGTGTAATGAACCCTCCTTACAGCAGCGCAGAGCATTACTCACTTTTTCCTACGTACTCAGAATTCAGTCATCACCTCAACACATATGCTACAACATCCTTACGCAGTGCAACTCACGCTTACACTACACAAATAAACCGAATATGATTAGGCCACTTGTCCTGCGGTATGAGCAGTACTGTCGGGATTATGACATTCCCCACGAAGTCCTCCAGGTTGCCAAGAAACCACAACGGTTGGCCCCATGGTACCATTTCACACAGTTGTGTGACTGGACACTAACACATTTAAAGAAAAGAGACACTCCACACGAACACATCATACAAGAATTCCGTGCTCTCCAGGAGAAGTATCAAAATCACATGGAATTCTACACGGATGGCTCCAAAACAAAAGAACACGTGGGCGTAGGGGCCGTAACAGACAATTGGGAAATAAGTATTCGTCTACCAAAACATGCTTCGGTTTTCACTGCTGAAGTTTATGCTGTATGGGTAGTAGTTAAAAAGATTATCACTGGCAAGCACAAAAACACAGTCATATACACTGATTCCTTAAGTACACTGAAAGCTCTAAATCTGAAATCTGAGTGTGAACCCCTGTTAGGGGATATACTAAACATGGTCGCGCTTAATAAATATGGGAGATCAATTCGCTTCTGCTGGGTACCAAGTCATGTTGGGATACCGGGGAACGAAGCAGCCGATAGATGTGCATCGATGGCAGCGAACAAAGATATAACAAACACAACACTTCCATACAAAGATAGCATCCGTGCGATTAGAAAAGCCTTAACGGCGAAATGGCAACGCGAATGGGACCGTTGTGCTGACAACAAACTACATCTCACGAAACCCATAGTTGGCGAGTGGAAGTCATGCTATCATCAGGAGCGGTTCCTCGAAGTAGTTTTATACCGACTACGCATTGGGCACACACACCTCACACACAATTACTTACTTACGAAAGAAGACACACCAACATGCGAGAAATGTCAACAGCCACTAACAGTTATACACATATTACTCACACGTACCCAGACTGAAACACACAGACGAACACTTTTGCACAAACTATATCAACTACACATACCTCCACACCCTTCTCTAATTTTAGGTGATAACCCACTAGTGACATTATGTGACATCCGTAAATTTCTAGACGACACTGGACTTTTACATAAAATATAGATTATTAACAAAGCATTTTCCTTCATTCACTGGATTTTAAAACACCTCGTGTTTGGCGCAGCATAGCATTAGCCGCTTTTGCGCCATTAAACCCCATTTAACTAACTATCTAAATACCTTTCTGAGCAAACTGTGACACTCATTTCTTCATTTAAGGTGGCTACAGATTGCTTATGAAGGCTTATTTTTTTCTTTTTCCTTTTATGCAGGCACAGCATCATACTGTTGGCACTGGTAGATCATCAGTACCTGTTCAGATGCATCAATGTAGGGAGACCCGGCAGGTACCATGATGCCTATGTTTACGGCCGCTCCGAGCTCCACAACTTGGTGGAAAGGGACTTTTTGAAGTCACCTGCATCACGAATTGAGGGCACAAGAGTGGGTCATCTAATACTTTGTGACCAGGCGTTCCCTTTGACCTCGAACCTCCTCAAGCCATTTGCAAATGCCGTTGCAGGATCTCGGGAAGCAGTATTTAATTACCAGTTGTCAAAAACAAGGAGGATAGTTGAAAATGCTTTTGGACGACTGAAAGCCCGTTTCAGATATACTTCAAAGAGGATCGAGTGCAAGATCAGGACGTCGAAACAAGCCATCCGAGCTGCTTGCGTTCTCCACAATATTTGTGAAATGCTGAAAGTCCCGATCGAACAACAATGGGAGCAAGAGCAGCACAACTTCAACCAGCACTACCCGCAGCCTATGCACAGCACTCAAGCTGTCAGTGGTGAAGGTAGAGAAGTCAGGGCCGCGCTGGCAAATTATTTTTGCAAGCTGGCCCAATAAAATGCACACTGCAGTGATGGTGTTGCAACAGGCGTTCCGTTTGATGATGAACAGCACTTGTTGGAACAGAAGGGACCAAGTGGACTAGAAAATGTCATTGTTTTAGATGTTCTGACAACACCTAACCCACCGTCTGTGTCTAGGTCTGCAATGCTGGATCTACCATTAACAGTTCACTTGTCCCCAGAATCCCACAGTGCATTGGATCTAAAAATTTTTGTAGCAACTAAAAACATTGTATTGTGCAAATGTTTTTATTTTTCGAGTGTTTTGCAGGTCAAGAGACCATCCAGAGAGAAGTGTAGTTTTTAACTTCCAGTTGTCACTATTCTGCGGTCTGCTTGGTTGTTTGTTATGGTGCACCACTGAGTCTACAGGCTGTATCAATGTCATTGGAACTGAAAGTTGCACTTGAGCATAAAAGTTTGTCAGATGGGGAAGATACAGCAGCAACCAGTGTGCGAAGAGTTAACATGTATAAGACGGGTAGTTGAGATCTGTTTTTATGTGAATATCGCCTGGTATTCGCATTAACAACGCACCAGATCTCAACTACACATTTTATGCTCATTAACTTTTTGCACACTAATTTCTGCTGCATCTTCCCCATCTGGCAAACTCTTGTGCTGTAGTGCAACTTTCAGTTCCAATGTGAATATCACACGTGCACTCACCATATGCAGTCATGGATCTTGACACCTTCCTTCCGAACGTTGTCACCAGGACAAAGAGGAGACGATGTCTTAGATGCCGTCCAAAGCTGGGGTCTCCAGGGCAGCGTATCCCTCCGCTGTCAACTAGTTTTTCCGACGCCTGTTTCTCGAAGCCCGACGGGCGTTGCTATTGGGTAGCCTAGCGTTGTCGGCGGGGTGCAGGCGTCCACTAGACCATGGCGACCAGGCAAGGACGAGTCGATATCTAGTGCGAAACGTGCACTGTTTACTCAATGGTTGGTGAAGGATATGAATAAAAGAATGAATGATGAAAAGTTCATTGTGGAGCAACTTAAACAGGCCCCGTAAAATTGTAGGTGAGATTTTGCTCACGTCCACGTCACGGGACAAGCACTGCGTCTGGTTGGGGATGGGCGGCTGATCCCCTTTCCCAGATGACTTTTCATGAATTTCCCTCCGCTGGTGGCAACCCGCGGGTCCCGGGGATCGTACCCCGCAGGGGCATCTGCGTCAGCAGGCGTTTGGTGTGTTGCGACACCACGTACCCGAGCACACGAGGGTTGGACCCTCCCGCGTGTAGCCTTGCGCGGCTTAGCCGTGTCTGGGGAAAGGGGGATCCTGGAGGTTGAGCCGATGCCGGGTGTTTGGACCTTAAAGGCCCCCCGGCGGAGGCAACACGCCTCTTTGGCCTCTGCTTCACATAGAGGGCACCCCCGGACTGACCCACCCGGGGGAAATCGGTAGTTGCCTTTTCCTGTCTCTCTCTCCCTATTACCTTCGTCTTTCCCTTACTTTCCACCTTTCCTGTCTTCTTCTGGTTTCCTTTTACTTCCAATTTTTCCAGGCAGCAAGGGTTAACCTTGTGTGGATAGCCAACCTTGGTTATTTCATATTTGGTTATAGTGGTAATGTACAGCTGGCGTTTGCAGGCCATGTTTCACAGGTCCTGCAGCGTCCCCTTGTAGGACTCCACGGTGGGTGGCTGGCATTACTGCCGGAATCTCTCATATCTTTATGGCTAACTCCTTCCCCCCACTCCCTGATCGCCCTCAGAAAAGAGAGGCGCACCGATGAAGTATTCAAATTTTTTGGTCGGCAAAAAGAATCTTTCCCTCGTTCCCACGGCATCCATTCTGAAAAACCAGCTAAACCAGTGCGAACAATTTCCCCATTCCTTGTATCAAAGTCCCCTACCGAAGTTTTTGGACCAGGCTATAAGGCGTCGAGGTTGGCTAGCGGTGACCTCCTCTTGGAGTTCCGCGATCAGAAACAATTTGAGAAAATGCCTAAACTAGTATCATTTGGGGAGACCCAAATAGTAGTAACCCCGCACCGTACGATGAATACCACCAGCGGCGTTGTCTCGGACGATGATTTGCTGGAGCTCTCAGAGGCTCAACTCTTGGAGGGCTTCAGTGAGCAGAGTGTTATAAATGTCAAAAGAATCAAGAGGAGGCGAGATGGTAAAGAAATTGCGACCAAACACCTAATCATCATCATCATCATCATCATCATCAGCCTGGTTACGCCCACTGCAGGGCAAAGGCCTCTCCCATGCTTCTCCAACAACCCCGGTCATGTACTAATTGTGGCCATGCCGTCCCTGCAAACTTCTTAATCTCATCCGCCCACCTAACTTTCTGCCGCCCCCTGCTACGCTTCCCTTCCCTTGGGATCCAGTCCGTAACCCTTAATGACCATCGGTTATCTTCCCTCCTCATTACATGTCCTGCCCATGCCCATTTCTTTTTCTTGATTTCAACTAAGATGTCATTAACTCGCGTTTGTTCCCTCACCCAATCTGCTCTTTTCTTATCCCTTAACGTTACACCTATCATTCTTCTTTCCATAGCTCGTTGTGTCGTCCTCAATTTGAGTAGAACCCTTTTAGTAAGCCTCCAGGTTTCTGCCCCGTAGGTGAGTACTGGTAAGACACAGCTATTATATACTTTTCTCTTGAGGGATAATGGCAACCTGCTGTTCATGATTTGGGAATGCCTGCCAAACGCACCCCAGCCCATTCTTATTCTTCTGATTATTTCCGTCTCATGATCCGGATCCGCCGTCACTACCTGCCCTAAGTAGATGTATTCCCTTACGACTTCCAGTGTCTCACTGCCTATTGTAAATTGCTGTTCTCTCCCGAGACTGTTAAGCATTACTTTAGTTTTCTGCAGATTAATTTTTAGACCCACTCTTCTGCTTTGCCTCTCCAGGTCAGTGAGCATGCATTGCAATTGGTCCCCTGAGTTACTAAGCAAGGCAATATCATCAGCGAATCGCAAGTTACTAAGGTATTCTCCATTAACTTTTATCCCCAATTCTTCCCAATCCAGGTCTCTGAATACCTCCTGTAAACACGCTGTGAATAGCATTAAAGATATCGTATCTCCCTGCCTGACGCCTTTCTGTATTGGGATTTTGTTGCTTGCTTTATGGAGGACTACGGTGGCTGTGGAGCCGCTATAGATATCTTCCAGTATTTTTACATATGGCTCATCTACACCCTGATTCCGTAATGCCTCCATGACTGCTGAGGTTTCGACCTAATACTCACCTTCAATTCACGTGTCCTGCCCGAGTCAATCGAGGCCGGGTACATCAAGCTCCGTGCAAGACCGTATGTGCCAAATCCTCTGAGATGTTTGAAATGCCAACGTTTTGGCCACAGCACGCAGAGCTGCCCAGGCCGCCAAACATGTGCAAAATGCAGTGCCCGTGAACACACGTCTGAAGCTTGCGCGAACTTTTTGCATCGTGTAAACTGTGTTGGAGAGCACGCCGCGTACTCGCGGTCGTGCCCATCTTGGAAAAAAGAAAAAGAAATTGTCACGATCAAAGTGAAAGAAAATATATCATTCAAGGAGGCACGTAGGCGGGTGGCATACGTGCCTAAGAACACATTTGCCGAAGTGGCGCGTCAGGGGGCTGCGGCACAACGGCCTCCGGCGGCTGTCCGACCCACACCCAGTGAGGCGGCAGTGACGCCATCCACCCCCTCGGCGGCTGCAGCCAACGCTGCTACGCCAACACAGCAGACGGGGCCATCGACCCCGAAGGTGGGCTCAGCCGAGGCTACCCCAACCTCCCCGGCCCCATCCATCGCTGGCAACAGCCGGCGCTGCCAGATCCCCCAGGGAGCCCGATCGACCTCCGGGCTGGTGGGCGCAGGGGCCTTGCCCTCCAAAGCGGGACTCTCTCTTGTAACTGCTCGCTCGCAAGGGCACGTGTCCGGCGCCTCGCAAGAGGCAATGGACACTACACCTGTCCTCAAGGCGCACCAAACGCCTAAGGAGCGGTGAGGCTCCCTCGAACGCTCCAGAAAGGGCAGAACCCCCGTTACAGGGCCTCGAAAGAGCTCTGTAACCTAAGGCATCACTTCCGTTTCCGAACACAAAGCACCAATTTACTCTAAATATGGATACACAAATTATTCAATGGAACGTCAGAGGTCTTCTTAGAAACCTGGATGACGTACAAGAACTCATACACAAACACAATTCAAACGTGCTGTGTTTACAGGAAACACTCCTAAAATCAAAACACACGAACTTTCTCCGACAGTATATCACTTTTCTCAAAGATCGCGATGATGCTGTCGCATCATCGGGAGGTGTAGCTATTGTTATCCACAAAGCATTGCGTGTCAACATTTGCAGCTCCAAACGCCTCTTGAAGCAGTGGCGGTTGGAGCTGTTCTCCTAAACAAGCTCATCACCATTAGCTCGCTTTACGTACCCCCCGCTACAAATTAAACAAACATGAATTTCAGTCATTTATAGACGAATTGCCAGAACCTTATGTTGTTCTTGGCGATTTCAATGCGCACAGCTCCCTGTGGGGCGACTCTCGTATAGATGCGCGAGGTCGTCTCGTTGAACAGTTCCTTTTTTCTTCTGGAGCGTGCCTTCTAAAAAAGAAAGAACCCACAACTCTCTTGCAAACAATACCTTTTCTTCAATTGATCTCAGCATAGTTTCTCCTTCTATTCTGCCTGAACTCGAATGGGAAGTTACAAACAATCCTTACGGAAGCGACCACTTCCCCATACTGCTAAGAACACCTAAAGAAAACGAATATCCACCACAGGCTCCCAGGTGGAAGATTGACACAGCAGACTGGGAGAAATTCCGAAACTTAACTAGTATATCACGGGATGACATGTCTTCTTTAGAAATCGATGCTGCTGTGGAGTACTTCACAGCCTTCATAATAGATGCCGCATCTAAATGCATACGTGAAGTAAGTAGTTCGGCATGCAAACGGCATGTCCCGTGGTGGAACGATGAATGCAGAATCGCACGTAAGAATCAGAACAAAGCGGGGGGGGGGGGGTTGCTACGCACTTCCCCCACTGCAAAAAATCTTGTCAACATTAAAAAAGTAAAGCCCAAAGGTAGGAGAACGCGCCGACAGGCCAGAAGAGAAAGCTGGCAGAAGTTTTTATCGAGTATTAACTCGTTTAGAGATGAGGCCAAAGTCTCGAACAGGGTAAATAGAATTATAGGGCGACAAACATATTCACTCCCTCTAGTAAATGCACAGGGAGATACACTGCAAGATCAGGCAGACTCACTTGGGGAACACTTTGAGAGCGTATCAAGTTCAAATCATTATTCACAATCCTTCCTGAAATATAAACAAATAGAAGAACGTAAGCCATTAACAAGAAAATGTCGAGAGAATGAGCCTTACAACAGTCCTTTTGGTGTTGCCGAATCGAGAGCTGCCTTGAGCGCATGCAAGAGCTCCGCACCAGGATATGATACAGTCATGTATGAAATGCTCAAAAACTTACACAAAGACACGCAAGTTACACTACTTACACTTTTCAACACCATCTGGGATGCAGGGTACCTTCCAACCGCATGGAAGGAAGCCATTGTGGTCCCTGTTTTGAAACAAGGCAAAGACCCTTCCTCAGTTGCAAGTTACCGCCCGATATCCCTCACAAGTTGCATCTGTGAGGTGTTTGAAAAAATGATAAATCGGCGACTTATTCATTTCCTTGAACAGAGCAAAACGCTTGATCCTTATCAGTTCGGCTTCCGAGAAGGGCGCTCCACAACCGATCATCTCCTACGTGTTGAAGGAAATATCTGGGACGCATTTATACATAAACAGTTCTTCCTATCGATATTTCTCGATATGAAAAAGGCTTATGACACAACGTGGCGGTACGGAATCTTAAGAGACCTGTCAGAAATGGGCATCCACGCTAATATGCTTAACATAATAGAAGGCTATCTGTCTAATTGTACCTTCCGGGTAAAAGTCGGCAATGCACTCTCACGTCCTTTTACGCAAGAAACGGGTGTACCCCAAGGAGGCGTGCTCAGCTGCACGCTCTTTATCGTGAAGATGAACACGCTTCGGGCTTCATTACCACCGGCCATCTTTTATTCTGTCTATGTGGACGACATTCAAATAGCTTTGAAATCTTGTAACCTCGCAGTGTACGAGAGACAGGTACAGCATGGCCAGAACAAAGTGTCATTGTGGGCAGACAGGAATGGATTTAAGATCAATCCTAACAAAAGCTCTTGTGTTCTTTTTACGAGAAAGAGAGGACTTATCCCAGATCCTTGCATAGAACTGCGTGGACAACAGATACCTGTAAACAAAGAGCACAAATTCCTACGTATTATACTTGACGATAGACTCACTTTCATTCCACACATGAAATATCTAAAATAAAAATGTCTAAAAACAATGAACGTAATGAAACTTCTATCTAAGACTACGTGGGGCAGTGACAGAAAGTGTCTAATGAATCTCTACAAGAGCCTAATACGGTCATAATTGGATTATGGCCCCGTAGTGCATAACTCTGCCGCCCCGAACACGCTAAAAATGCTGGATCCTGTTCATCATCTAGGTATCCGCCTAGCCGCTGGCGCTTTCAGAACAAGCCCGATCGAAAGCTTATATGCTGAATCGAATGAGTGGCCGCTCCACTTCCAGAGATCATACATCAGCTTTACATATTCCCTTAGGGCGCACTCCAATCCTGAACACCCATGTTTTAATACCGCTACCGATATGACGTGTGCTACACTTTTCCGCAATCGTCCATCTATAAGACAGCCTTTCTCGTTGCGTGTGAAGGAGCTTAGCGATGAAATGCAAGTCCCACTCCTCGAGCATCGCTTAATCCACCTAACCAAGCTCTTACGTCCTTGGGAGTGGCAGGTGATACAATGTGACATATCCTTTGCAAAAGTTACAAAGCACGCTCCTGAGGCCGAAATCCGAATACATTTCCTAGAACTTCAGTACAAGCACTCCTGCGCAGAGTTCTACACAGACGCTTCGAAGTCAAATACCGGGGTATCCTATGCAGCCGTCGGCCCATCATTTTCGGAATCCGATCTACTGCACCCGGAAACAAGTATCTTTACGGCCGAGGCCTACGCATTACTCTCTGCTGTGAAGCATATAAAAAATCGAAACATTTAAAAGCAGCGATCTATACAGAATCTCTAAGCGTCGTGAAGGCCTTAATGTCACTCAGCAAACATAAAAATTCCGTATTTAATGAACTATATTCGGTCTTGTGTAAAGCGTACTCATCTAACCAGAATATCATAATATGCTGGGTCCCTCGCCATAGGGGAATCGAAGGTAACGTTCTGGCAGACCAGATGGCTACGTCAATTGCACCCCCTGTTGGTAATAGTACTGCTTTGGTGCCTCTCACAGATCTGAAACCTTACATACGGAACAAATTGCGAAACCACTGGCAACGCATGTGGGACGCAGAAATAAATAATAAACTACACGTTATAAAGCCACAGTTAGGTTTCTGGCCCTCCACAACAAAATATCGGCGAACAGATGTCCTATTCTGTTGCCTCAGAATAGGACACACATTTGGGACCCATCAATTTCTACTTACTGGACGGGAACCTCCAACCTGTGGTAGATGCGGTGAGAGCCTGACCGTCCTCCATGTCCTCTTGGAGTGTCGGAAAGCCGAACCTGAAAGAAAGAAACATTTTTCATTTGCATACCGTTATTACATCCCTTTACACCGGGCTATGTTTCTTGGTAAGGAACCGCTTTTTAATACCAAGGCAGTCCTCGACTTCTTAAAGGATGTAGTTCTACACGTTATAAGCCCGTTAAATTCGTAGAGCATCCTCGCTCCAGAGGATGCCACTGCGATAACAGTTTTACGTAGCACATGCCTCCAGGCGCTTGTTTTTCAAGGGCTCTAAGGAGAAAGTAGTGCTCTAGCATATCTTATATATAACCTTATATATGTTTACACATCATATCATTCTTTTTAAATGCATCCTAATGTTCATGGCACACGTCATAAGTCATCGCCATTATCTTATCATACAGATTTTACGCACTTCAGCGCCACCATTTTTAAGGCCCCTCTACAGCACGACACACCAACTCCATCGAACTCATGATTACACTGCGCAGTCATTAACACGGACATGGCGCTCTTTGGCCATACTTGGCCCTTGCGCCATAAAACGTCAAACATTCATTCATTCATGGGGATTGTAGGCAGCTGATCCCTTCTTTTCTAGGCGTCGTTGGTTCGCGGAAAGGGCCCTCCCCTGGAGTTGGACAGTTTGTGGAAACGGTTTTCAAGCACACACACAAAGGAGACTGTAAACACTGCGCGGCGTCTGCCAGACCGGTGACCACTCGAGGCAACTATAACAAATTAGGAATCAACCCTCCGTGTCAATGAGTCATGGTGGTTGAGCATCCTTCCTGCCCGGGGTGTTACACCCCTACCGTAACAAAGCCCACCTCACAAGCCAACGAGAATGCCTAGCTCTCACACCAACAGGAAGAACAGTCCTAGCACGCCTGGGCTATCCTACACACGGCAAACGCCACGAAGAGGCAATCCAACTGGCCCCCAACTCCAGGGAGCACATCAAGGTAGCGCCTATCCCCAGAAGCCTGCAGCCGGAACATCATGCTGGTCGTCGCCAACCTCGCGCAAAGACTCTAAAACAAAATGTGACAAAATATGACAGTCTCCCTACCACACTATGCACAGGTGCGGCGCAGTACCCACAAAAAGCAGCCATGATGACCAGCCTGGTCGACCATAACCTACAAGGTCTTCATGACGGTCCGCACTGCCAGCGCCCTCGTAGCGGAGGAGACAGCCATCGCCTTGGCCATCGCCTCTAATCTGACCAATGAGTATGTCACGATTATTACTTACTCCCAGACAGCTTACCCTAGCTACGCGAGAGGCAGGATATCTTCAATCGCCCGCTGACTCTTCAAACAAGCCCCCCGATTCCCGGTCGTTAAAATAGTATGGATCCAGCACGACAGGAGCCCTTCCGTGGAAATCAGCGGGCGCACGCTCTATCCCGAGCTCATGCCTCCCGGGCGCCACGAGACAGGGATACGGCCGCATCTGTGGAGCCCGTGCCTTTACAATACAACATCATACTACAGCACCATAGATTGAACAGACGACCATACCCACATCCACACAAGACCCTCTCATGTGAAGACGACGTAACATGTCGACCATTACAAACCAATACACACCCCCATTTAAGCAGACTCCACGCAATACACTCCACACTATACTCATACAAATGTCCCGTTTGCAACGACTACGCCTCCCTATATCACACCACACGGGCGTGCACCAACGTCAAGGCAGCCCCGCAAAAACCCAACCCCACGCTCGAGCAGTGGGATGCCGTGTCGACTAGTGCGGACCCTCGTAACCAGCAGTAACCGGTGCGGCGTTCCCGGGAGACAGCAAGAGCCGCAGTAGCCCTGGACTAAGGACGCCTCCCACACAAGCAGAAAGACACCTGTTTGTCCTTTTTTTTATTCAGTGTTTTTCCTCCTCCTCCTGCCGTTTTTTCACATGAATATTTCTGTGAGAATGCCGGTCAAGCGATTTCTGCAGTGTTCAATGAGCGCAAGGATGTCTTACCTGCGAAAGTAGCAGCGAGAGCAAGTGAATTTTGCAGGACATTGAACCTCGATAAACCACAGAAAAGTAGATTGAAACCAGATGAGAAAATCTTTGAGCCATTTTCTAGTGCTAGGGCACAGAAGGAAGATTATTTATTCATTAACAGGATACTGCCGGCCTTAGTCTTAGGCCTTGGGATGGAGTGTACATTGTGATATACAGATGAACAAAAAAATAAACAGCAAAATTCATTACAAGAATCCAATACGTTGCAATAGGTATATTTCCTGAAGCGCACGAGCCGTACAGAGCATTCTAACGAAAACGCTTTACGAAATTTCAATATATTTTGGAATACGGACATTCGCTTAACCGCACGAGCTGTACAGTGCATATTGATAACAAAGAGATATTGGTAACACGGAGTCGCACTCCTACTGGTATGCCGAAAGACATCGCGCATGCTCGGTTGGTTGAGCAGCAAGAATCTACAAATTATGATGACAAAGAAACGAAAAAATGCACTTGGGTGTAATGTAAGTCAAAAACAAAAAGAAAAGAATGTTTCTTTTCAAGTTATAATTCCCTAAAGGGGGCACCTGGCAGAAGCAAGCTGCCGTGTACCTTCTTTAAAAGGTAAACGTTCTCTATCTTTATTACCCGTTTCTCGTAAACGGTTCTGAGACAGTCCTTGATTTTGTTAGGTGTCACGCCAACAAAAGCCTGAAGGCCTTCCCTCCTGATGTTAAAGAATTATTTTATTCTATCCCGCGCAGTGACCTTTTTCAATGTGCCGAGGATTGTATTAACAAATATGGCGCCATTAGGTTTTCATAGGAAGCAGGTGTTTCCTTGGAAGGGTTTTTATAAATTTCGCATTTTTACGTGTGAGTTTTTGTACAGTGGAACAACAGGCCACATCTGCACAATGAAGGCATTTGTATAGGGTCGTGTCTAGCTCCCCTTAGAAACCTATACTGGAGCCATTTAGATAGGAGCATGTACGTACGCCTCACGGGCACAAAGGGTTTTCAGGGAGCATGTAGATTTGTCGACGACGTTTTGGTGTTTCTAGATTGCCCTAGTAAGTGTTTCCAGGAAAAATATTCGCAGGCCTTTACAATTTTTCGCGAGTGTCTGAGACCTCTTAACGTGTCTTTAGAAGTGCCTGTCGACAATGAGTTTCGCTTTCTTGACGTTCAGTTCATATCTACTGATAGTATGACCTGCTGGTATTACGACCACTCAGATAATAAACCTGTTCCCTTATTTCATTCAGACCATTCGACGTTGGCGAAGAGGCGCATAACTAAGGCGTTTCAAAAACACCCTTTAAATATACATGCCCACATCTAATGAAATCCAGCCTCTAGAAGCAGCCTGCGTGTCTTAAAAAGGATAGTTATGCAACTCATGTGTTGGTATCGGTGGCTAAAACAGGAACGTTCGAGAAATTGTCGCCTTTAGAGTACGACAGCTAGTGGCCGTAAGCAGCAGAAAACCACCGTGATTCCGCACATAGACCAGCTATCACATATCGTGATAAAATGGGAAGTCGCGCTAACGTGCTGGTTTTTTTTTTTTCACCTCCAAATCAGCTAAGTACCGCGTGCAATACGGCTAACCCAATGAGGAAAAAAGGCTGGTGTTTAGTAAGAATCGCAAAGGTCCGTAGCCTATCGTATTCCGCTGTCATCTGTCAGGTGGACCGAGGGCCTGGTATTGTAAGGACACGTTTTTTTAAAGAACGCTCGTACAGTTTTGTTGTTGAGAAGCATATGCAACCTACAGATAATAAATAAAATAAAGAATAGCAGAGATTATTTTTAGCTTTAACTGAAGTATGAAAACTAGATGCCAAAGGAAAATGGAGGGAAGAACAATTGCTGTTGGCGGGAGCTGAACCCACAACTTCGCATTATGCGCACGTTGCACTAGCAATTGCGCCATGGCGACCGAGATTCCCACGTCCATGCATTCTTGTATTTTTATGCATGCGTTGAAGACCTAACGCAAATAGTATTGACACAACGACACAAATCCGCCGCAAAACGGAAAACTGAGCTTGCATTGCCGGTTTGTTTCTACATTGCTTTAGAAACATTGTTGCTGTTGAACATTTGATCATTATAATCTTACGATACTTTGACCAGGCAGGGGGATAGCAGCGCAATTTTAACAGTTGTGTGTTGCAAAATGATTGGTTCGTTTCGATTTTCTAAAATACCGAATATACCATTTTTTAGCATGAACAAAATTTTCCCCACACACTATTCGTATTCGTAACTTCGAATACTCGCCTACCCTATAGTAAACACATTAGTAAAGTTAAAGCCCTCTATGCCTTACCGGTAGATTCACTATTTTCATTCATCTACACGAACATTAGAACAACATGAAACGTCTCGGCAAATGATTCTCTTCGCGTTAGCTTCTGTTAGGGTCTTGTAAAATACCTGTGTTCTTAAAATCGACTCCACAGTTTTAGCGAGAATTTTTGTGACATTTATGTCTCACTAGAGGCGACACGCTTCAAAAGATATTGACAACACTACATCGTAGTGGTTTATAGTCTGCGACTGGAAACAATGCCTATCAATGATAAAGATAACTTTCACAGATTCCCGCAGGGGCGTCTGCGTCAGCAGGCGTTTGGTGTGTTGTCACACTACGTACCCGAGAACACGAGAATTTGACCCTCCCACGTTTAGCCGTGCGTGGCTTAGCCGTGTCCGGGGAAAAGAGGATCCTTGGTTTTGAGCCAATGCCGGGTCTCTGGATCTTTACGGCTTCTCGGTGGCGGCAACACACCTCCTTGGTCTTCACTTCACGCAGATGGCACCTCCAGATTGACCCGCCTGGGGGAAAGCGGCAGTCGCCTTTTCCTGCGCTCCTCTTCGGCCTTCGTCTTCCTCTATCACTTTTAATCTTTGCTGTCCTCTTTTCTCCTCACTTCATACTTTCTGGGGGGCAAGGGTTAACCTTGTGTGGGTAGCCAACCTTGGGTACACCAAATTTGGTTATAGCGATGGCGTACAGCTGGCATTTGCAGGACCTCTCTCTCCAGGCCTTGCAGCGTCCCCCGTTGGGCTCCACGGTGGGTGGCTGGCGTTGCTGCCGGACAATTTCCCTTTACACATGAAAAAGCCGTACCCTCAACTCTCTGATCGCTCTCAGAAACTAGGGCGCACCGAAGAAGTTTTCAAGTTTTTTGGCCGAAACATTGATAACTTTCCATGATGTCATGTAATACATTCAGAGAAAATGAAAAGGCACCGAGAATGACCACACATTTTATGGTTGCAAAGACACTTACTGAAGCTTTTGGCCCAGATTATAATATCTCCAAGTTCGCAAGCGGCGATCTCCTATAGAACTTCGCGAAAAGAAAGAGCACGAAAATCTCTCCAATCTGGTATCTTTCGGGAGTCTTCCAGTGACGGTCACACCGCACCGCACAATGAACACCACCCGTGGAATCGTTTCCGATGTTGATCTCATTGAGGTGACTGAAGCCGAACTAATGGAGGGCTGGAGCAATCAAAATGTTAATAACGTCAAGAGAATAAAGATGAGGCGCGACGGGCAAGGAGATTGCAACAAAGCACCTAATTCTAACATTTGCATAAAGTATGCTGCCTTAGACCATTGAGGCTGGGTACATAAAGATCCGAGTTAGACGGTACGTCCCCATCCTCTCCTATGCTTTAACTGTCAAAGATTTGGCCTCAGTTCACAGAACTGCCAAGGCCGCCAGACTTGCGCTAAATGGAGTGCCCAAGAACACCCACCTGACAATTGCGAAAATGCTCCACACTGCGTGAACTGTGAGAGGGAGCATGCCACGTACTCGAGGACCTGTCCATCATGGAAGAAATAATAATCATCTTTATTTCATCGGGATGATGGAGGAGGTTGTGGGTAAAAGCTGCTCGTAAACGGCAGCTTGACAAAGGCCCACAGCCCCCTTCTACAGGGCAACAACAGCAAAGCGGGGAAAGACACACACACGCATACATAAAATCTCTTCGCAATTTAGCAGAGCCAAAAATAACAGGATGATTTCATAAATGAAATAAAAATAGAAACAAAGAAAATAGAACAACAATCAATACTATAAGTACACAGTGTATAAAGCTGTACAATAAAACAGGATTACGTATACACATTAGAGGAATACAGGTACAGTTACTAAGAATGTGTGCAGTGGAGCTGTCGTAATTCACGTTTAGATATTTTAAGTAGGTCAGTCCCGGATTTCTTAGTTGTTTATTAGAGATGGAAGTGTGAAGGATAATTTTCCACTCTGTAATTGGATCTAGGTGTTGGTACAATCCACTCCTCTTTATGAAGGGTAGGGCGAAGCACAGTGCTCTATTTCAGTAATGACAACTCGTGCAGAGATTCAAGATGATATTTTAGTTCACGCTGGAATGCAAGTGCTAGCTTATAATTGTAAAAATTGAATACTGGTATTATGTATGCTTTGGAAAAAGACCTTGCGAGTGACTGTTGTATGGTAGATTAAAAAGTATTCTGAGAAGCTTTTTTGAAGTATAATGATCTTTTGCAAATTTGTATACGTGGTGGTGCCCCAGACCAAGAAACAGTAAGATGAGAGTAAAACAGGGAATTATAAACCAGGATCTTTACTTGATACGGGAGATATGATCTGTAAGGGGAAATAATGCCAACTGCTCGAGCTAACTTAGAACAGCATCAATGTGACTATCCCATAGCATGCTCTGAGAAAATGTAACACCCAGAATTTTAATATTATTTGTGATTTCTATTGGTGCGCCACCATAACCTAAGCTTACATGAGAATTTAGCGGCATCGATTTAGGTCTAAATATTACCGCTTTCGTCTTATTAACTTTTATGTTTAGAGGGTTCACTATTAACCACGTTTTAAGCTTGGTAAGGAGAGAACTCGCGTCATTGTGTAAGACATAGCAATCTGGAGCAGATAGACATATACTACGGTCGTCGACTTAGAACACATGTTTAGGTTTAGTAGAAACGTTAGTGAGATCACCGATGTAAATGTTAAAGAGAAGCGGACCAAGAATGCTGCCCTGAGGAACACCTTTAAGTATGGATTTTAAATCAGAATGATGCATTTCGATTTGAACGAAGTGCTGTCGAAAACTGAGATATGATTTGATAAGTTCAAGAAAATGACCTCGGATTCCATAAATTTCCAGTTTCTTCAGCAAAGTTAAGTGATAAATACAATCAAATGCTTTAGAAAAGTCGACATCAATACCTAGTACAAAGTCCTTTTTTCCGAATTCGGACAAAATAAGTTCTTTCTGTTCCAGCAAATCTAATTCGGTCGATTTGTTCTTCCTAAATTCATATTGAGCATCTGAAATAAGTTTGTGTAAATCAAAGAACGAGCAAAGCTGATAATGGATAAGCTTCTCCAAACCATTGGAAAATATGGGCAGGACGGAGATGGGTCCGTAATTATTCATATCATTAGGATCATCCTTTTTGAAGAGCATAGTTACTTTAGCGATTTGCATTCGCTTTGGAAAGCATGCACGTGTTAGGCAAAGGTTAAAAATATGGGTTAAATATGGACATAAGACATCCAACATATATTTCACCGGACGTGTCTGAATTCCTTCAGCTTCGCAACTTGAACTCTTATTTAAAGAAGAAAAACTGATGTAACTTGATCCTCTGTTAATGGGCTTAGAAAAGCAGATGAATTATTCTAAGGGGCATATAATTGTAAAAATCTTCAAGTATACCATGATGAGAATAATGAAGTAAATACTCATTAAAGGAATCTGCAAGGGCACAGCCAGACACTTCACAGTCATTTATGAACTTTTCAATTCTAGGTGAAAGTTTCGTGCGTTTAAAAACAGTGTTCAACTTTTTCCATACGAGGTCACTTTTCTTTAGGCAACTCTTGAATTCAGAGTAAATATAACTAGATCTACTTTTTTGAAACTCGTTTAATTTATTTCGGCACGCCTTAAATTGCTTTAAGGTATAAGGATCTTTTGTTTCAATAAACTGATGGTAAAGCATATTTTTGTGGTTGATTTTTCCGGGCAGTTCTGGAGTTATCCAAGGTTTGCAGATTTTTTTACCTAGCTTAAAAGTTGTTATTGGAAAATGTCGCTTGTAAACCTGCAGCAACTGGTTCATAAATTTTTCATACCCTTCGTCGGCATTTCTCATTTTCATTACCCATGTAAAATCTCACTTCAGTAGTTCAGTCCTAAAGCTGTCAAAATTTGACAGAGTAATAGATTGAAAAAAAAATGGGTGGTCGGCTTTGGCATGCTTATAAATTCTGCTTCTTTACCATAACAAATATCGCAATATGGTCGCTAAGACCACATGATATATCTCCTGCTGTGATTTCTGTATTATCAAAATTTGTCACAAAAAGGTCCAGCAGTTTTTTATTGTCTTTCGTAATTCAGGTCGGTAGTGTGCTTGCATTATCGCAACCATTTGAAGTAATACGCATTTCGATTTTTCTTTGTTCGTTGTAGTGTTTGCTAACATATCTATATTCAAGTCGCCGGCTGACGGGACAGGGTAACCATTTGCAGAATCAAAATCGAGAAACTGCCCGTAAAACAAAAAAAAAAAGCTTGACACATTCCATGTGGGGGCCGGTAACAAACAGAAAACACATGCTTATTTACACGAACTGACAATATTTCAAAATCATCACATAGCACAGAAAAAGAAGGAAGCAGTTCACACTTTACTTTCGGCTTCATCAATAGCATGACTCCAACACCACGACGATTTTTTGGATTTAAGCAAAAGGATTGATAACATTAAAACCGAAAGTTATCCTGGTCGTCTTTACACCAAGTTTCAGTTAACAAGACAGCGTCGAACAAAAAAGTAAAACTAGGAATAAAACAATCCAGTTCTGCTTCCTTGTTGTAAAGTGAGCGAACGTTTAAATGAAGCCATTTTAGAGAATTTTTGTGCTGGTTCGTTGCAACTGCGTTTACATCCTGTGGAAGAAGGCCATTGTCATTAGCCATTTCAAACTCCGACGACACATTTTACGCCCATTTGTTGGACACATTGAAATATCGTATGACGGAAGGTCACGCATATTGCGAACTACGATTGCCGACTGGCCATCTGTTTGGCGCATGATGATCTTTCCAATCCTGTGCCAGACATACTGATATGCATTTTGTTTTGCCCAGTCTTTCGTCAGTCACAACAGATGTCGGTTATGACTAGTCATATTTTTCATAATGGCAATGTTGCTTTTTTCGTACCTCAGTTTATTCCTTTTCTCGAGCCACTTATCTCTGACAGCTTGCCTGGTGTATCTATTATTCCTGGGATCCTATCGTGCTTTGCAGGTAGCCGGTGAATTGCATCGACGTCTGCGCTCGAAAGCCTTGAAACTCCTATCGTGTCAGCCACAGCGTTTACTTTGTCTAGCAGATTTTCAGTTCGGTGGACTGAATTTTAACGGAATTCAGTGTTCAGCTTTCTGCTACTCCATTCAATGTCACTGACGTAACTTCGGAGCGTTTCATTTTCTTATTTTTTCGACCTTTCTCTCTAAAATTTCCAATCTCTTTTGATTATTCTTTGTCTCTTTTTCTTGAGTAGTTAGCCTTTCTAGCACTTCATCATACTTATCTGACATTAGCTCTACAGCTGTTTCGATGCTAGCTACAGTTTCTTTAAGCGGCACCAGCTCGTCTAATTTTCCCTTTATAGTAACCAGTAGGGTTTTAATTTCGGCTATCTCGTCATTAAACAGCTTTTCACCTTGATTGTCTTCTTTGGTGTTTCCATTTTTGCATGTGGGGCATGCCAATTTTTGCTTGGCTGACTCCGATTTACTTTTGTACTGCGTTACGGTAAGCCCAGCACAGGTTCCGAGATGGTACAATTTGTTGCATACAGTACATTTGGCAGAATTTTCCTCGGGCGTAAACTTGTTATTGCATGAAGAACAAAAGTCTGTCGACATCGTGCGTTACAGACAGCAGTTTCAAGCAAAACAACAACAAAAAAAGAACGATAGCAGAATACTAGGGCGGCAGCAGTGGCAGCAAGCAGCACGTATTCTTAAAACCGATCGCAAGGAACGACACCAACCTGCGAAAAAGCAGAGCGGTGTTCAAGCGATGGCCTTTCGTGCTGCCGCTTCCACCGAGTGCTCGTAGATCCGAGCAGTCCGTCTTATATCTTCAGAGAAGGTCGCTTGTCGCGGCGCGGGTGGTTCCAGGCAGTGCGCAGATCGAGGTAGTTCAGCCGCACTTGCGCAGTCGGGTTCCTTCGCCAGGTTCAGCGTGGCCAACCAAGCCGCGGTGGAGGCGAAACTGCGAAAAAGCAGAGTGGTTTTCAAGCGATGGCCTTTCGTGCTACCGCTGCTGCCGAGAAAGAAAAAGAAATACTCACAATCGAACTTAAGGAAAACATATGCCTCGAAAAGGCATGCAGGCGGGCAGCATACCTACCAAAAAACAGCTTTGCTGAAGTGGCACATCAGTTGATAGCGCCGCAACGGCCTCAGGTGCTTGTCCGACCCACATGCAGTGAGGTGGCAGTGACGCCATCCGCCCTTGCCGGCCGCTGCTGCTAAGGCTGCTCTGCTGTCCCAGCAGAAGAGGCGATCTACGTCTGGAATTGAGGCCTCAAAGGTTTCTTCTACGAAAACGAGGCCTTCACACCAAACGCAGTGCTCGCAAGAGCGCCTGTCCAGCGCATAGCAAGAGACGATGGACGCAACAACCAGCCAGGCGGCACCACCAGCGCCAAAAGAGCGGCGGGCCCTCTCTAGACGGCTCCAAAAAAGACGAAACTCCCGTCACGGCACCTCCAAAGGGCATGTGAGCTAATCTTCATCTCTTAAACACACAGCACAGAACATATTTTCTATAATAGAGACATAAATACTACAATGGATTGTACGAGGACTTCTACATAACCTCGACGACTATGAAGGTCTCCTACATGAACATAATGCAAAGGTGCTGTGTGTTCAAGAAATGAACCTCAAACATACGCAAACTAATTTTCTCCGGCAGTACGTTATTTTTGGTAAAGACTGTGATGACACGGTCGTGTCGTGCGGAGGTGTGGCTACTATAGTTGAAAAAGGTGTTGCCTGCCGGGAATTAAAACTCCGAACGCCCCTAGAGGCAGTTGCTGTTCGAGGGATATTGTTTAACATGCTAGTCACTATTATCTCTACATACATTCCTCCTATTTACCAACTTCACGAAACAGAATTTCAAAACTTTATTTATTTATTTATTTATACAAACATACATACTGCAGCGCAATTTGCGCTATAGCAGGAGTGGGTTAAGAAAAATGTACAGAAAATGCATTGGAGTATACAACGGTAAACACAAGTGAACACTTTTACAAAAGAGCACTGATGAAAGAATACACAAGAAGTTATACAAATGCTGCCAGGCATACCCATGCCTGATTATGCCCATACCCATACCCATAATTATGAATCTGGGCTGGAGGTTGCAAAAATTTGGGATGAGCATGAGCGAATAGATCCAGGTAATGAATTCCAGTCTTCGATTGAGCGGGGAAAAAAGCTGAATTTGATTATGTTAGTACGTGCGTAGTAGGGTATTAAGATGAACTTCCGGCGCCCTACATACTTGTCGGCGACTTACACGCCTATAGCACTTTGTGGGGAGACTCTCGTTGCGATGCGAGAGGTCGCCTAATTGAAAACCTTTGCTCCTGCTTAGGAGCATGTACAATTAATAAGAAAGAGAGCACGTACTACAGTGTGCAACATAACAGGTACTCATCCATAGACTTAAGTATAGTATCGAGTACACTAATTTTGCATCTTGAGTGGACTGTTCTGAAGAACTCCTTTGGGACCGACGACTTTACTAATATTTTAACGTTAACGAAACAGAATGGATGCTCAACACATTTACCGCGATGGAACATGTACTCATGCAACTGGGAACTGCTCCGAGGAGCTGACGTATTTAGGGGGAAATAGCATTGCTGGTTACAGTGTAGTGGACACTGTGGTATATCTAACAGATGTTATTATTGACGCTGCAACTAAATGTATCAAGCAAACTAACCGACTGGCAAGTAAACGTCGCATCCCATGGTGGAACAACGAATGTCGGAAAGCACGAAAAATCAAAATAAGGCCTGGAGATTGCTTCGAAATTGTCTAACCGCCGAAAAGCTTATTAATTTCCAACAAGTCAAGTAACAAGGCCGGAGAACACGTCGACGTGCAAAGAGAGAAAGCTGGGTTAAGTACATCTCTAGTATAAATTCGTACACTGATGAAACAAGAGTAAGGAATAAGGCAAATAAGTTAAGAGGAAGGGAGTGACATCCCCTACCGTTACTAAGTAGCCAAGGTGGTAGCCTCGAAAATGAGGCGGATTCTCTAGGCGAACACTTTCAATATATCTCGAGTGCATCGCAATATACGGAAACATTTCTACGACACAAAGAACGCGAGGAGCGGCATCCGCTGAACCGCAAAGGGTCATCGAGTCTTGCTTAAGATTGCCCCTTTACTTTGGCGGAACTTATGGCGTCTCTCGGTTCTTGCAACAACTCGGCGCCAGTTGGCGATTGAAATACATACGAAATGATTAGGCACATACAGCCTGAAGCACTGGAAACACTCCTATCTCTATTCAATACAATGGGGGCGGTGGGATATATTCCATCGTCCTGGAAAGAAGCTATATTCATCCCCGTACTCAAACAAGGGAAAGACCTGGCCTTAGCCCGTAGCTACATGCAAATATCGCTAACAAGCTGTCTGTGCAATGTTTTTGAAAAACGGTAAGCTGGCGCTTAATCAGCCACCTAGCAAGAAACAACAAGCTAGACCCCATTCAATGCTGTTTCCGAGAGGGAAGGCTTACAATAGACCACCTTGTTGGCATTGAGGCAAACATTAAGTGCGTTCATTCATAAACACTTTTTACTTTAAGTATTTCTAGATCTAGAGAAAGCGTACGACACGACTTGGCAATTTAGGATCCCCAGCAATCTTTCTGCGATGGGTGGCCGTGAGAACATGTCAAACACAATGAAAAGCTATTTGTCTAACTGCACTGTTCGCGTAAAAGTTGGAAATATCTTATTCACCCAAGAAACTGGTGGTCTCAAAGGGGGGCGTACTTAGTTGCACACTGTTTATTGTAAAAATGAAAAGCCTGCATGCAGCCGTTCCACGCTCAATGTATTATTCTGTTTATATTGATGATTGAATAAGTTTCAAATCAAGCAACATTGCTGCCTGCGAACGATAAGTGCTGGTTGGGATAAACAAATTGTATAAATGGGCGGATGAGAACGGTTTCAATATAAACACCCAAAAAAGTACCTGCGTACTCACCTCAAACAAGAGAGGGGTAGCACCGCTGCATAGTATTACGATAAAGGGAGACCAAATCTCTGTAAGCAGCCAACAAAGATTCCTTGCAGTCACTTTAGACCGAAAGCTCACGTTTATTTCCCATATGCAAAATCTGAAAATAAGATGTCTGAAAACAATGAACCTTCTCACCTTTGTCACACACTACATGGGGTAGTGATCAAAAATGCCTTCTAAACTTATATAACAGTCTTGTACGCTACAGCCTTGATTACGGAGCAATAACTTATAGTTCTGCAACACCAACTGCACTAATGGTCCCGGACCCAGTCCACCATCTACGTATCCATCTCGCGACCGGTGATTTTAGGACAAGTCCTATTCAGAGCCTCTACATACAGTGAAATCAGTGGTCACTTCATATAAAGTGGTCATATAGCAGTTTTACATATTTTCTCTAAGTACAAGCGAACATTGAAAATCCTTCTTATTCAACCATAAACGATGTCGCCGCTGCTAAGCTCCTCCATAACCAACCTGCAGTGAGGAAGCCGTTTGCTTTGCGTGTGAGGAATCTTACTGAGGAAATGGTTGTTCTACTTTCTGAACATTGTCCTACGACTCAAGCGAAACTGTTACCGCCATTGCAGTGGCAGCTCATAGACTGTGATATGTCGTTTGCAGATGTCACGAAACATGCAACCGAGGCACAAATTAAAACGCATTTTGTAGAACTCCGGTATAAATACTCTTGCACTGAGTTTCATGCGGGCACTTCCAAGTCGGATGCAGGGGTTCCTTATGAAGTCATTGGCCAATCTTTTTCAGAATACGGTGCACTGCACCCGGAAACTAGTAGATTTACGGCAGAAGCCCATGCACTATTGTCGACAATGAAGCATATATTAAAATCACACATTCGAAAAACAGTCACATTTACAGACTCTCTAAGCGTCGTAAAACCATGAAGTAACTATGTAAACACAAGAGCCCTGTACTTATTGAGCGCTACTCCGTTCTGTATAGAGCATATATATCTAACAAGCATATCATTATACGCTGAATACCTCGCCATAAAGGCACTGATGAAATGTTCTAGCTGACAAAATGGTCAGGTCAATTACATCGCAAGCTGTTTTTACCACTGCGGTTCCTACTACTGATCTGAAGCCTCCCATACGAAGAAAACTGCGGAACCACTGGCAACGCTTGCGGGAAGCGGAAACAAATAATAAGCTGCGCTTGACAAAGCCATAGTCCGCAGGCCCTCCGTAACAACATAATGTCGAACAGAAGTCCTAGTCTGTCGACTCAGAAAAGGACAACATTTGGGACCCATTATTTTCTACTTTCTAGAAATCAATCTCGAACCTGTGGTAGATGTGCTGAGAGCCTGACTGTAATCCACGCGCTCTTGGAGTGTCTGAAAGCCGAAGTTGAGAGAAAGAAACATTTTTCTATTGCATACCGTTATTAGATCCCCCTTCAAGCGGCTATGTTTCTTGATAAGAAATCGCTTTTTAACGCTAAATAGGCCCTCGGTTTCTTAAATGATGTTATCTCACATGTTATAAGTGCATTAAATTCGTAGAGCATCTTCTTTCTAGAGGACGCCGCTGCGATAATTGTTTTACATGGAACATGCCTCCAGGCCCTTGTGTTTCAAGGGCTCAACCCGGCAGTAGTACTCTAGCCAATCTTAGAATGTGATATATTTTATACATCGTATCATTCGTATTAAACGCATGTTAATGTTCAGAGTACACGTCATATGTCATCGCCATAATCTTATTATACAGATTTTACTAGCTTTAGAGCGACTATCCTTAAGGCCCCTTGACAGCCGCGTCCCACCGACTTCATAGAACTCATAACTACACTGCGACCCCATTACCACGGGCATGGCGCTCTTTGGCGAAACTCCAACATTGCGCAAATAAACATCAAACATTCATAAAACTTTCACACACGAATTTTTCAGCCTTTCTTGCCGTGGTAAGAAGGTAATCTGCAAGGGAAGCGATCTTTAGAGTACGGACCCCTGCGCCCACTCTGAATACGTTAGGCTCAGTCATGAACATGCACTGCATAACCTACAATGAATGTTTTACGATGAATAAACGTGTTATTAGCACAATAAATAAAATAATGTGTCATTGTTTATTGGTCTGCCTCCGGCGGTTACCTAACCCCCTCCAAAGCGCACTGCGTATCGCTTGCTCCACTATCCTTAACAGGAGCCCTGCGTGTAAGACTTTGTGGTAAATAATACGAAAAACGAACACGTGCTGCAGAAGCCCAAAGAAAATTACGTATTGGCTTGCAGAAGTGGGGCTCTTGTTATTGTCGTGGCGTCCGTGCCGACAGGGTAGAGGTGGCAGAGCAATCCGAGGCGGCACGCATTGAAAAGATCAATTTTCAATGCGCAATCCTCACGAACGTTCTCTCTCTCTCTCTCTCTCTCGCTATATATAGCTGCACTATCATCGTCGTGTCGAAATCCTCCATTCACGTTCCGAACGAGCCAGAACTTAATGTTCACGATGATTGTGTCTCTTTGACGGCGTTAATAGATGCTTGATCCAACGTTTACATAATTAGTAGTAACCTCCGTCGTCGACTGAGGAATGTTTTCATGTCTGCTACTACACGAGTAATACGTGTGGCCGATAACAGTAACTGTTGACACCACTGGAATGTGTACTTCCCGTATAAGTATCGCCGACTGCCACGTTCCTGTTCTTTATACAGTGCTTACCAGTTGTCCCCATGACCTAATCCTCGGACTCGACTTTTCTACGGCGCATTCAGATTTGATGGACTGTTCTGCCGGTACTCTATGCCTCGAACATCCTCTACTCTCGCATATTCGTGCCGAACTGCCGAACAACTTTAGTACAACCACTTTCGTCCGAGTGCCGCCTAAAGCAATGACTTTCGTCGATTTGCTGTCATCGTTTCCTGAGCCCGATGGTGATTACGTCGCCATACCTGTTCCTGATGTCCTTTTGATGCGCAATATCACTGGTCACCACTCCGTCGTCACTGACCCCGATAGCCGGACATGCCTCCCCGTCGTCAATTTTGACCTGACGAAAGAAGTTCTACCCTAAACCATATCGGTTGCAACGCTGTCTGCTATAGGAGATGACCACGTCACGACGTTTTCAGTAGATGTCTGCTCAGATTGTTCACCATGTCCACACGACGACATTTGCCCTGACGCCTCATTTCTGCCCATTTGAGAATTTGAATATTTAATACTAATTGTGTAATTAGGCGGAATAGAAAAATAACCTGAGTATCTCTACCCAACGGCAAACAACATTGCCTTAGTTCTGTCCAGCTGCGTAGTATTTGTATATCTTTCAAAATTGGCGCAACTTACGTGGCACGCCTATTATATTACATCAAGCACGAATAAATACGCGTGCAATGAATTCCTGCGATGATGCATGAGTGTGAACCATAGGGGTGGAAAAATTGCAGACGTTGAAAGAAGTATTTAATTTCGCAGAGTTGAAAAGGCCCGCACGCGTGCTTTCTGCAGCGAGGCACTGCAGTTTTATTTTGCAGTCACGTGAAACTTAACCTGGCCTACGTTACCGCATTATTGGCCAACAATGGCGAAAAAAATCTTGAGGACGCTTAAGCTTCGCCTTTAAGAGTGGAACGCGATAGCTTTAAAATAACCCCTGATGCTTGTCACGCTTCCCGGCATCTGCAGCTTATGTAACCTTAATGTTTACCAGTAAACGCTTGCGGCGAACGCTATGCACGCAGGCGATCTTTCTGGTAGAAACACGGCCATATACGTGCGTCGCGATGCTGTGGAGGCGAGCGCAACGTGGAGGTGTTGTAAGGAACCGGGCGTACCACTCCGTGGCCTCAGAGACTTGCGCACGCCGGAGCGCGTGAATCTCAGACGTTGTGGCTGGTCTGTCGACAGTAGAAATGCTAGAAAAGGAGTTTGTATTTCAGTTTCCGCGTAACCTAATTACGTTTTCCCGTATTTTCAAATTACAACCCAACGCTATCATGTCTGTAAGTTGTGTGCAAGTTGTACTTTATTATTTTTCTAGCGTATTTTACTTGGAGAAATTCAGTTCAGTTACTTTTTGGCGCTACATCGAGGGTCTGCGTGGTTAGTTATGCATGGTTGGGTTTGCGTTGTTCGCTATTATTTCTGCCTATACAATAGTCGACGCTGGACGCGCGACGCCGACGTCGGATTTTCTGTGACCCGGGGCTTTTATCGCTATCGTGTTACATTCAAGCGCGTAGCAGACGCCCGCTGCTAGACCGACCGGGAACAATCCTCCAGCTTACCACGCAGCGCCTCTGGCTGCTGCTACAGAAAACGCCTCACTTTCCTCTATGTATTCGCGCGCCGCTTTGGCCAATCTGCCACTCTTTTCAGGTATACGCCGATACTGGCTGCAACCCATCGACTCCATATTCGTTTACAGGAAGCAGAAAACTAGATGTAGACGCCATGAAACCACACCATCAAGAACTAGAACAATAAAAATTTAATTGAACTTTTTGTCTGACGCTTAGTAGACTACGAATGTTTGCATTCGTGGTGTACTTGCAGCGTATAGTAAAAATTAAAAAATTCTGGCAAAGGCCATCTAATCATGTACAATTTAGTAAGATGAGCATTTAAGCAATGGAGTAGCACAACATATTGCTGCAGAAATGTTTATTTACGATCTGTAGTGGTGATTCTGAAATTTCCATTGCTTCTCCTACATGCGACATACAGCGTCTTAGCGATTGCCGCTCTTTCTATGATGCTAGGTCACTAGAGTCGGCCATGACAATGATGGCATGGCAATGGCTGTATGATGACGACGCATTTCAGGCCGAAAGGCCTTGTCTGGTTTAGCAGCCTCCCTTGGTGCTTTCCTGGGCGACATGTGTTTTTCCAGCAGCGCATGGAAACACTCCTGCTGGGAATTTCGGGAATCCAACTGTATTTTAACGACGCCATAAACGCGGAGAAGTGTCATGATTGAACAGTTTTTCGGAAAGTGTTGCGGAGGTTTCGATGTGGTGGAGAACCACGGCAACTCGAAAAATCGAAGTTTCGGCAGAAGAAGGTGACCAGCGACGGGAGTGGCCTGCGACGGAAGAGTGAAAACCTCGATGCGGTCCTTGAAGCACCACCGCGTCAGAACGTACCATAATTGAAGTTGTTTCTGGACCTAGTTACCTATTATGACAAGTTCATTCTGAACTCATCCGCAGGAATGGCTTCCTTGTGTGAGCTACTACGCGCAAGTTTCAATAGGGGACCGAGACGACAGCAGACTTTCGGAGACGGAAAGTGGCTTCTGGAGAAAGTGAATTTTCTTCCAGATTATTGCCCTACTAAAGCACTTAGCTTACAGTGTGATCCTTCGTCGACGGGAATCAGGGTGGTATTCTTTCACGACATATGGGTTAGTGTTGGTAGACCGATAGGCTTCTATTCACGTGTCCTAATTACAGCATGGCGAAATTACTCGCAGCTGTAATAGCAGGCTCTTATCTTAGCGTTCGAAGCGTGCTCGTTTCTGGCCTACATATTGGGCAGACCATTCACTTATTCACAGACCGCAAGCAGTTGATTGTATTCTTCAGCCTGGACCCGTAAGCTCCGAAGGTTGCATGTTATTTGTGTGATAGTTAACCAGTCACGCCGGTGTTCGACTGCGTTTGCTCACCAATGCCTTGGACGTGTAATCGCAGGTCTTGGGCTCGGGCTTAGTTGCTGCCTGTTATTTGAATGACATTTGACACCTACCACGCCGCGAATTCGGCTGTCAGCTTTGTTCACCGCCGAACAAGAACCGCTGTCACACACCATTTGACAGTTTTGGTGTCATAAAAGCAGCAAGCCTTATATTTTTGAAATGTCGTTAACACTGAGGAATGAATGTGCCAAGTTTATCCGCGGCAAGTCTGTTTTGTGATATTTTCTAAGAGCGACAAGTGGGTGGGCTTGTTATAGCAGTGACACGCAATGTGCACAAAACAAAGACGAAAACAAAACGCATTGACTCAAAGCACGATATATAAAACTGTCAGATCGGTTGCCTAGTTGAGAACAAAGTTTCACAACTTTTTACATTGTCTGAGAGGCGAACTTAATTTTTCTCAGAAGTCCCCATTTTCAACGGAAGACATTTATATCAATGTCCGCACCTAATATAACGCCTGATTTTCGCTAATGCTGAGTCCTCAGAAGGTTGACAGAGCAAAGTGATTCGGGAGAATTTTAGAAGGTTCCTTTTGCGTGCGTATGTGGCTGGTGTACACAGGGTGAGCTGCAGTTTTTCTGAATTTCAGGTATCAAGTTTTCGTATCAATGACACAAGTTGTTTAGAACCGACAGCATTGAGATGTTCGCTCCTGTCGGTGACGAAGTAGGTAACACGGCGTCCCATATCCATGTTTCATAAACACCTAACTTTAGTCTGTCTCGGCCAAATCCTGAAATTTCTGCAAGCGATCATGAACTGGTATGAGTTCTTGGCATGTCATAATGAAAATTAAGAATTTTGACAACCTACTCTGTTGCAACTGCGCTGTAAGCTAAATTTGAATTTTAAGCATGTAGTGTAACAGAAACAGGACAGCACCGGTAATGATAGGAACGAAATAGAATGGAAAGTTATGTGCTCTGTGGGCATGTGCTTGTCATTGAGAAGCACACATTTGGACTTTTCATTTCTTTTGGCAATTATTGACAGAACATGCTTACTCTGAAGAACTCACAAGTTGCTGCTGTAAAATCTGTTTGTTTTTCATGCAAGAACCATAGTGTAATTTTGCTTTACTGTCACAACATAATTTGTTAAATATCAATACCGAATTTCAATCTGAGTCGTTATTGCGACAGATGTAGCCGCTTGAAGCGCCACATCCAGATTGGTGCTTGAGAATGTTGAGACTGGTGCTTGAGCTTGATGTCGTTTTTGAAAGAATGAATGTGAAACAGCAGCTCTGTAACCGAACATGTTTGTCCATAGCGGTAAATTAAGAAAATGATCTCACATTATCGCTGATTACCACGTGCTTGAAATAGGCGCAGTTTCTACGGGAGAACAGCATATTTAGAGTAGCTGTTCAAGCGCTGTATGATACTATACAAATTATGGCAGAAGAAAATGAAGCTCAATCCCCTCATCCAATTAGAACGATATTCTTTCTAGTGGGCAGAAAGCCGGCTCCAAGTAGCATGCAAACTTTGAAATCTGTAAACCTCGACCACAATATACATTTACAAGCATTTTTAGGTTTGGAAAAAATGCGAATAAGATGCTTTATTATTACAGCGAAAACTACTCAAACACGCGCAAAGAAGAGAGACGTAACGCGAGCGCTGACTGACGACTACAGCTTTGTTGCTTACCAACAATCATATAAATAGAAAAAGGCGTGCATGTGTACGCCCGCGCATCACTGTGTCAATTACTACTCTGTATTTTAGGAAGTTTCGTGTGTTTTACAAGCTACGAATACTACACACTCAGCTCGTCTGAACAGCACAAGTTAACGCAAGCGAAATGCGTTAATTCGACTGAAAAAGTGAGGAAGCCAGGTAGACGCACCATTACTGGAAGCGTGCTTGCTTCCTCTAATGCTATGAGCATTGTGTGCGCCTATGTAAGCGTTCCTGCTGAGGAGCTGTGGGTAGCGAACTCCAAACCAGAAAGGAACCTATAGAAGGGCCCTGTGGGTCAAACGAAATTTGTGAAATTCTTGCTTTCAAAGCTGACCGACGCCGTCGGTGTCTTCGCTGCAAAAGTGACAAATGGCCTGTTGAGTGAAAAATCCTAGCGGCTGTCGTCTATAGTAGCGAAACAGCACCTAAGCTGCCATCGCCACCAGTTGCGACGCGACGTCCCGAGTGTGTCTCGACGGAGTTCCCGTTCGCTGCGACGCCACAGTACGAGCGGGTCACGACAGAGCAGGGCGGACGGAAGGGTACACCTGATGCCGCGCTGGCTGTCCGGCCACGCCAGGTGTTGCGTGAGAGGAGAGGGTATCACCGCGACGCGCCACCTCACCCTCACTCTCGCTCTCGGAAGCCTGTGTCACCCATGCGTTCCTTGTCCGCGCAAGGTCTCACCTGCGTTATACCTGCGCCTCGATAAGCCCAAATCAAAACGCGCCAAGTGTCTCACCTCGGTCGTCCACGAAAAAGGACCCCTCTGCAGCGTTCAGTTTGACATTCATTCTTTCTTTTTTACAACTCATAAGAAGTGCTTAGGTGTCTCAAGACGCTCCGAGACAGAGAGAGAAACGTTTATTTCTACGCCAACGTCCGGCGCTCCCCTCTGGTCGGTCAGCTACCAGTCCTCACCCAGCACGTCTCCAACGTGCTGGATTACCACCCGCAGGACAGTGTTCGGTCCATCGAGTGGTGGAGTGAGGTAGTCTGTCCTTGACCGTAGCTGGATCTTTTAGAGAATGGTGGAGAGGGCTGACTACAACTTGGGTTCAATGTGGTCAAAGCCGTAGGCAATGATCTAGGGACGGATATTGCATGTAGTTCGGGCATGTGGACAACCAGGTAGCCCTTGAATATAGCTATAGAAAAGGCGAGTCACTAAAGAGTTTGTATGAAGTCTTCGTAGTATAGCATTCCCTTTTCGCGAAGGGCTAGCAGGAGCAGTAATAAGAACCATGCCTTTGGCGCGAAGTTCTTTTTGAAATGATGTGCTTTCCTTGTGCAAAGTCTTTCTCTATTACCTTGGGTTAAATTAGGATGGCCATAGGCACGGAGCACCCGGAAAGCTAACTACGCAGGTGAACTGATGAGCTCGGGACTTTGCCCACGTGTCTTGGTACCCAGGTATGCAATACAAAGAGCACATAGGAAAGGGTGTGCATCCAAGCAACATTGAAGCCATCGTCATCATCATCGTCATCATCATCGTCATCCTATTTTATGTCCATTGCAGCAGGAAGGCCTCTCCCTGCGACTTACAATTACTTCTGTCCTGCGCCAACCGATTCCAGCTTACGCCCGCGCATTTACGAATTTTATCACTCCACCTAATCTTCTGCCTTCCTCGACTGCGCTTCTCTTTCCTTGGCGCCCATTTTAAAACCCTAATGGGCCGCGGGTTTCGCAGCACGTGGTCTGCCCAGCTGCATTTCTTCCTCTTAATCTCAATTATAATATCGGCTATCCCCGTTTGCTCTCTGATCCACACCAAACTCCTCCTCACTCACTGCGTATATTTCTTCGTTCCATCGCTCTTTCATGGTCTTTACCCGGTTCTCGAGGTTCTTTGTCAATAAGCAAGTTTCTGCCCCATAAGTTAGTACCGGTAGAACGCATTGATTGTACACCTTTGTTATTAATGACAGTGGTAGGCTTCCAGTCAGGATCTGACAATATCTGCCGTATGCTCTCCAGGCCATTTTTATTCTCCTTTAAATTTCCTTCTCGCGATCAGAATCCGCGGTGAGCAATCGACTTAGCTAAACGTACTCCTACACAGACTTTAAAAGATGATTGGCAATCTTGAGCTCTTGTTACCTTGCCAGGCTATTAATCATTATTTGTCTTGTGCATATTAATCTTCAACCGCACTGTGACACATTCACTGGCAAGGCCCTCAATTATTGGTTGTAACTCGTCTCCAGTGCTGCTGAACAGAACGATGTCATCTGCAAACCGAAGGCTGCTGCGATATTTGCCGCTGGTCCTCACTCCTAAGCCTTCCCAATTTAAGAGCTGGAATACTTCTACCAAGCATACCGTGAATAGCATTAGAGATATTGTGTTACCTTCCCTGATCCCTTTCTTTATAGGTATCGTTCTACTTTTCTTGTGGAGAATAAAGGTAGGTGTGCAATCTTCGTAGATAATTTTCAAGATCTTATATCGCTAATCATAAAAGGAGCCTCTGTGGAGGTATCGGGGCTGCTCTGGGTACCCTACAGGTCACTATAGAATTCTTCCGCTGAATTCTTCCTCGCATACTCCTTGATTACGTAATGCATCTATGGCTGCAGCTATCTCCTCTGAATCAAATGTCTTTTTGTAACCTATGAATGTTATGTAGAGAGGCTGCTTATACTTGGCAAATTTCTGGAATATATGATGGATGACATGTATGTGATTCATTGTTCAGTATCCCTTACTGAAGCTAGCTTGTTCTCTTGGTTCACTGAAGTCAATTGTTGCCTTTCTTTTACTAAGAATTAGCTTTCTGAATATTCATACAATACTGGATGCAAGCAAATGGGTCGATAATTTTTCAATTGTTTAAGGTCCCTTTTGGTCGATTAGTATAATTTTGGCATTCTTCCAGTTCTGTGGGACCCTTGAAGGCCTGATACATTTCGTCTAAGGTGCCACAAGCTTCTCAAGCATGATATGTCCTTCATCTTTGATTAAGTCGGCTGTTATTCCATCTTCTCCTACCACTTTTCCCCGTTTCATGTCTCGCATGGGCCTTCTAACTTCACCGCTAATTATAGAGGGAGACTCTGGAGGTATCTTGGCTGCTCTGGGTACTCTACTGGTCAGTTTAGAATTCTTCCGCTGCTTTTACTATATCTTCGAAATTGCTGATCATGTTACCCTGCTTATATTTCAGTGCATATATCTTGGCGTGTCCTATGCCAAACTTTCCTCTCGCATATTTCATTCTGGGGCCATGTTTTGCGACGTCCTCAGTGTTTCTTAGTTTACAATTTCAAATTACCCTACTTACTCCTTGTTGGTCTGTATTGACACTACCGCTAATTCTATCTTGTCTTTCGAGTTGGACACGTTCAATCTTTGTCGTTTCTTTATTAAGTCTTTCTTTACTAGGCAGAACTTGCTGCCTTACCTTCTACTCGAATGGCTGCTTCTGAAGCCCCTTTAGTTACGGTTTCATTCACTACCGCTAAGTCATCTTCATTCCTCTGTTTAAATTCAGAATACTTGTCTGCAAGCACTAGCCTTAAATCATCTGCTTTTGCCCTCACTGCGTCTAGGTTGGCCTGTTTCTTCTCGACCAATTTTCTTCTTTGAACAAGATCTATATGCCAACATGGCCTGTTGTCGAGAAACATGTGACATGCATCCTGGCTATCGGTGCGGATATCTGTTCAGTAGGACAGTGAGACTGCAGGATTGATTCGAGAATCGCAGGAACCTCCGCGTTGGATGAGTTAGGAACCGCTGTGTATGATTTTACATGCTCGTAGTCAGGGCCAATTACCCCAGTTAGACATCTACACTCCAAATGACTACCATAAGTATAGTAATACGTAGTGTGGTGTTGTGGGTTCTCCCTATTTACTAGTTCAACCAAAGTTGAGCGGCAAGCTTGGTGTTTGCGTGGCTGAATATGTTGTAGTATGGGTAGGAATATGAATCTTTGTAGTGGGCCCCATGGTGGCGAATACAGGGGTGAAAAATTGGGTAGCTTGCCTGTCTGGTATCCTTGATGTCCGAGCAGTGCGCGCCCTTGTGGAAATATTATAACCGTTTGAACTTGCTCCTTTGAGCAAATTGCCAAGGTGTTCATCAAGTGTGCTGAAGAGCCCAGTGGAGACCACGAAGCCATTTGCGCCAAATAAAGGCACTCCTTAAGCTTAACTGGTGTACTTGTGAAGCGCCGACTCTAACTTATAGTGCTGTGTTCTCGTGAGATTGATATCGAAGTTAGTGGAGCACGGGGGAGCAGACAAGCGTCTGTATGATCTTTCGACCCAAATTTGTACAATGTGCACAACAAGCAATCCTCTGGTTGCCAGAAGCTGTAGACTGTTGGAACACGACACAACCTGGCAGCTTCCTTCATAAAGTAAAATTAAGGTTATATGCCTTCATCCCACTAAATGTGCATGTATCGTGCAGCTGCTAGTATCATCATCAGACATTCTTGATTTGTCAGCATTAGATATGTTTCATAGTTATTGTTAACCAGCTTCAAAAAAATTCCATATTGATCATTACAGCTTCCCATAAACAAGTAGTATTCAAGTATCTTTCTTGACACTTGCAGTCGTGTCTACCATGTACACTTGCTATCAGCTTGATTAGGGATACTGAGGGGACTTATTCTTTCTTGGAATCGGCCGATAAAGTTCCTCAAAGGCCAGTCAACAACCAACCAATAGCAACACAGCTTCCACCCAGAGGCATTTACAGTGATATAGACACAAAGGCAGCCAAGAATATGTGCTTCTCAAAGGAACAGTTTGCCACTATTGAAAAAGAAACTCGTTGTGAGTGCCAATGTCCAAGATGGATCCAGGAACGTCAGGGTCGAATAAAGCTTCTGTGCTGCACCATGTTCTGGCATGCAAAACTGAGGCCAGTGCATTACCCGCAGAAATTATGATTTACATAAAGGCACCCCGAGTTGAAAGCATTCGATTTAGATGTGATATGGGGCATAAAGCTAAGCAAGCCTTCCTTGAACATGAAGCCAAGAAAAATGAGGATTTCCAGATTCACGAATGTGGGCACTTTATGGTAGAGAAAGTTTCATTTCTGATTGCATTAACTGATGCTTTTTTCGTGAGGCTGTTGCTCGAACGCAGTACTGGAAGCTTAATTCGGGTTCTCATTCAATGGTGCTTTTCTGAGTGATTCACCAAAACGTTTGCCTTTTCTGGACGAACAAATGAAGCTGAAGAACAACCACGCGTACTACACGAAAGTACAAGCAGAGATGGCTGACACAGAACTGAGTAAAGCATATATTGTTGGGTTTACTGGATCTGCCTTGACACTTGAAATAATAGTTTGATAAAATGTTCCGCACAAATTTATTACCAAAGGCAATGTTTTTTTCTTTCATCAGGCTTATCCTGAGATTTAATGCGGGCAATTATTAGAAAAAATTCAATCTGTCAAGCTAACACGTCATTGTCGTGGTTTCAGATCAGGATGTGTAGTAGGCTACTTATCTTGCAGTCCCTTTGAAATGTCTGAAGCAGAAGCGGGTGGCCAATATATAAAAGTACTTTAAACGCCAAGCCAAATGCGAACATTATTTCAAGCAAGCAGGCAACCTGCCTTTGTAATTTGGTTCATTATGGTTCAATAGAAGGAGTTATGTTAACTGATGGCAATAATTCAATTAGGAAATATGGTAGAACAAAGCTTTGCTGTTTGCCGAAGAAGCTAAACATTTTGTAATTGAAACCTATCGTACTATTAAATGTCACATTTGCTGCAGACTGTATGATTCTTCAGGTTTAATTCCAAGATGTGCGTGTATTGGATGCTGTGGTACACTTGAAAATACACATCATATTCAATCAATCTTTATTTACTCATAAACAAACAGAAGCATAGGGTCACCGTATGGTTGTTTTATGTTACCAATGGCAACAATGGTTCCAGTCAAATTGGTGTCAATTTTCTGAAAATCTTGCTGCAAGATTATGATTTCTCCGAAGGTTACTTTAGAGATTACTAAGGAACACCAATTACAATGAAAGGATTTACTCTCGTACGACGGCGAATCAGCATGCCTTTGCCCCATTTTGTTAGCGATAATATGGCCGGAAATGCGAAGTCCAAATATCCATTGCCAGTGGTGGACCTTTCTTGGACTGACCCGGTCTTATCTGCCGGTAGCTTCACGCCATGGCGCTGCTGTCATTTCTTGAAGACGGCGGTTGTGTTTGTCGCGTCCATTGTGTACTAGAAAGGAAGTGTGATTCGCTTTCTATGGAGCAAGGGACGAACGCGCGAAGGGATACACAGGGAAATGCAGCCTACGTATGGGGAAATGTGTCTCGTTTTGAGAAGTGTGAGGTGACGGTGCTGCGAGTTCGCAAAAGGCCGTGAAAATTTGCAATACAATGAGCGCCGAAAGTGGACGTAGAGGAGCCCGAACGGCGAGACTAGAAATGAAATAGACTTCATACTCTGCGCTAACCCAGGCATCACACAAGATGTGGACGTGCTCGGCAAAGTGCGCTGGAGTGACCATAGGATGGTAGCAACTCGAATTAGCCTAGACTTGAGGAGAGAATGGAAGAAACTGGTACATAAGAAACCGATAAATGAGTTAGCCGTAAGAGGCAAAATAGAGGAATTCCAGATCAAGCTACAGAACAGGTATTCAGCTTTAGCTCAGGAAGAAGACCTTGGTGTTGAAGCAATGAACGACAATTTTGTGGGCATCATTAAGGAGTGTGCAATAGACGTCGGTGGTAACTCCGTTAGACAGGATACCAGTAAGCTATCGCAGGAGACGAAATATCTAATCAAGAAACGGCAATGTATGAGAGCCTCTAACCCTACAGCTACAATAGAACTGGCAGAACTTTCGAAGTTAATAAGCGTAAGAAAGCAGACATAAGGAAGTATAATATGCATAGAATTGAACATGCTCTCAGGAATGGAGGAAGCCTAAAAGCAGTGACGAAGAAACTAGGAATTGGCAAGAATGAGATGTATGCGTTAAGAGACAAAGCCGGCAATATCATTACTAGTATGGATGAGATAGTTCAAGTGGCTGAGGAGTTCTATAGAGATTTATACAGTACCAGTGGCACCGACGACGATAATGGAAGAGAGAATAGCCTAGAGGAATTCGAAATCCCAAAGGTAACGCAGGAAGAAGTAAAGAAAGCCTTGGAAGCTATGCAACGGGGGAAGGCAGCTGGGGAGGATCAGGTAACAGCAGATTTGTTGAAGGATGGTGGGCAGATTGTTCTAGAGAAACTGGCCACCCTGTACACGCAATGCCTCATGACTTCGAGCGTAAGAAATCTTGGAAAAACGCTAACATAATCCTAATCCATAAGAAAGGGGACAACAAAGACTTGAAAAATTATAGACGGATCAGCTTACAGTCCGTTGCCTACAAAATATTTACTAAGGTAATTGCAAACAGAATCAGGAACACCTTAGACTTCCGTCAAACAAAGGACCAGGCCGGATTCCGTAAAGGCTACTCAACAATATACCATATTCACACTATCAATCAGGTGATAGAAAAATGTGCGGAATATAACCAACCTTTATATATAGCTTTAAATAATTACGAGAAAGCGTTTGATTCAGTCAAAACCTCAGCAGTCATGGAGGCATGGCGGAATCAGGGTGTAGACGAGCCGTATGTAAAAATACTGAAAAATTGCTATAGCGGCTCCGCAGCCACCGTAGTCCTCCATAAAGAAAGCAACAGAATCCCAATAAAGAAAGGCGTCAGGCAGAGAGATACGATCTCTACAATGCTATTCACAGCGTGTTTACAGGAGATATTCAGAGACCTGGATTGGGAAGAATTGGGGATAAGAGTTAATGGAGAATACCTTAATAACTTGCGATTCACTGATGATATTGCCTTGCATAGTAACTCAGGGGACCAACTGCAATGCGTGCTCACTGACCCGGAGAGGCAAAGCCGAAGGGTGGGTCTAAAAATTAATCTGCAGAAAACTAAAGTAATGTTAAACAGTCTCGGAAGAGAACAGCTGTTTACAATAGGTAGTGAGGCATTGGAAGTGGTAAGGGAATACATCTACTTAGGGCAGGTAGTGACCGCGGATCCGGATCATGAGACTGAAATAATCAGAATAAGAAAGGGCTGGCATGCGTTTCGCAGGCATTCTCAGATCATGAACAGCAGGTTGCCATTGTCCCTCAAGAGAAAAGTGTATAACCAGCTGTGTCTTACCAGTACTCACGTATGGGGCAGAAACCTGGAGGCTTACGAAAAGGGTTCTGCTTAAATTGAGGACGACGCAACGAGCTATGAAAAGAAAAACGATGGGTGTAACGTTAAGGGATAAGAAAAGGGCAGATTGGTTGAGGGAACAAACGCGAGTTAATGACATCTTAGGTTAAATCAAGAAAAAGTAATGGGGCATGGGCAGGACACGTAATGAGGAGGGAAGATAACCGATGGTCATTAGGAGTTACGGAATGGATTCCAAGGAAGGGAAGCGTAGTAGAGGGCGGCAGAAAGGTTAGGTGGGCGGATGAGATTAAGAATTTTGCAGGGACAACATGGCCACAATTAGTACATGACCGGCGTAGTTGGAGAAGTATGGGAGAGGCGTTTGCCCTGCTGTGGGCGTAACCAGGCTGATGATGATGATGATGAGCGTTTGGGGAGGTTGCGTTAGGATGAATTTTCCACAGTGACATCTAAAATTTAGTGCTGCTTTGGGACAAATGTCTCAACCAGTGCGGGGACTATGTGGAAATGTAGCCTCAGATACGTAGAATAGTACTTATATGTGCAATTACCTGTATCCACCATATTTTGGCCAATATAATACAGAGGCAATGACTTTATGATGCGCCCTAATATATTTTCCACGGTTGCTTTGTTCTCGAAAACCTGACACTGTGTCATTCAGACAGTGTGCCATTCAGACATGCGCAGAGTTGCCTTTCCCACTGCTATTTAGAGTCTGCATACTTACAAGGCTACAGCGCAGAACAACCAACTTGTCAATCGCAGCATAGCCTTCGTAGCTTACTCGCTTAACTAAGCTAACAGGCGTCACAGTCTGAAAAATCCTGAAAACTTGGAGCCTTTGTATGACTCCCTCTCTATCTACGCGTACACTACGCAGCTTCCTTGGCGCCATGACTTCAGCACCATGAAGCTGGTTTCACTTCTCTGTAACTTATGGAATCCCTATGGATGCTCCTTTTGCGGCAAAGATTTCCTTACACTTGAAGCCTGTGTCCACCCGGAAAACGTCACCCTCTTCGACAAGATCAAGCAGACCACTGTGCAAAGTCAGTTCTTCTCCCGAAACTCTTCTCCTCCAAGCTTTCGAAATAAATGTTATTGCTCCAGAAGGAGATATCACAACAAGCAATTTGCCTTTGTTATGATGGTTGCTGCTAGAAAACGTCTGCCTTCTTGTATCTATTGATGCTAGCCTTTGAATGAATATATCCGTGCAATGTATTATGCCTCTGACATTGTCAAACACTTTGTCTTTTGAAGGAAGGCGGGCGATTGGCTTGAAGTACTTGTCGGGATGGCCAAATTACGGACTTGTTGGTACTTACTGCTAGGGCGTCCTATACCAAAAGAAATATGGTGCTTATAGTAGCCGACGACACGCCAAATCTACCACCTAGGTCTTGTGTCAGCAAGCCCATCCGCCGCCTCTCTAAAAACCAAGATTATATGCTCGCTGGGGTTGAGACAAGCCCTTAATGGTTCATTTAAAATATGCAACAGCATTAGCAGTAATGAGTTAACCATGTCTAAAGATACTAATCCAGTGCGAAAACTCGCAGAATCGGACAGCTGGTGGCCACGTCGTTACCCGACTGGGCGCCTTCGCGACTAGAGTTTAAATTCCAGGTTCTACATAGCGTGTTGCCTTGTGTTACGCAAATGCTCCCGCGACGCTATCCTTGGCGCTGACTTTCTGCAGGAGTATGGCGCTATTATTAATCTTCAAGAGCATCGTATTACATTCTCAGCTGACCGAGCAAGCGACGTGCATGGCGATCAACGGCGTGCCGACGTACTTCGTGTTTCTGGAGACAGTGTAACGCTTCCTCCGCGAGCCACTGTCCTCGTCAACGTCACATGCTGTGACTTACAATATGGCGAAGCGGTGGCCGAAACTAATTCCGAACAACTCTTGCAGCAAGGTGTTTGTGTGGCTAGAAGTGTTATACAGCTTCGTGATGGCCAGTCGCAAGGTGCTTGTTACCAAATTTAGCAACGAGCATGCACATCTTTTCCGCAGCAATACGATAGAATTTGCAGAGGAAGTATCAAACATTAACAACTGTTTCACGTCGGAAGTAATGGCGTCAGCAAACACGTCTCTGGGCTATATTGACATCACTTCTCAACTGTCTACCGATAGCCAGACAGCAGTGCGCCAGCTTTTGCGTGAAGCTTAAGAACAGGACTAAAAGGGACGTGTATACGCTGCTGCGTATCGACGACTCATTAGAGAGGCTATGGCGTGCCCACTATTTTTTTTCACCCAATTTAAGAAGTGTCTCCTGGATACTCGGGATAGACGAACGAGATCGCGAGAAAACAGCCCTTGAAACTCTAGGTGGTCTCTACGAATTTCCAGTCCTTCGTTTTGGCTTGCTCTCCGCCCAGGCTACTTAACAGCGAATGATGGGCTCTGTCCTCACTAGACTGAAGTGGCAGATTTGTCTTGTGTATCCTCATGATCTGGCCGTATATTCTGAAACGTTCTAGCAGCGTCTTCAGCGACTACGGAGTGTGCTAGAAGCCAGTCGATCAGCAGACTTAAGCCGGAAAAGTGCCACTTCGGTTATGATGGGCTCAATTTCCTCGGGCATATAGTAAGCGCCAAAGGCTCCACCCCGATCCAGACAAGCTTGCCGCTGGGGCCACATTTCCAGCTTATGCCGCTAAGAAGGCCGTCCGGCGCTTCCTGGATTTGTGCGCCTACTATCGCCGGTTTATTAAGAGCTAATCAAAGATAGCGGAGCCTCTGCCTTGCCTTAGAAGGGAAGACACGCCACTTGTCTGGCATAATGAGCAACAGGCAGCTTTTGCTGAACTACGACAGCGCCTACAGGCACCGCCTGTTCTTCCACATTTTGGCGATGACGCCTATTCAGAGGTGCCTACCGACGCTAGTAGCATTAGAGATGGCGCAGTGCTCGTCCAGCGTCAGGGTGGAGCGGAAAGAGTTATAACGTATGCCAGCCGTTTACTGTCCTGTGTCGAGGTGTATATTTGACTACGGAGAAAGAATGCCTCGTAGTCCTGCGAGCTATAGTCAAGTTTGGCCCTCAACTCTATGTTCGTCCCTTCAAAGTAGTGACGGGTCGCCATGGCCTGTGGTCGTTGGCAAGCATGCACGACCCTTTAGGACGACTGGCACTGTAGAGCGTGCGGCTACAGGATTTTGACGTAACTATAGTTTATAATTCTGAGCGTAAACACGAAGGCGCTGATACACTGTCCCGCCCATCTATTGATCCTGTCAGCCAGGAAACAGAGGACGATGACTGCTTCTTGGGCACCATTAGCTCGTCGGACTTGATTAGACGGCAGCGTGATGACGCTGAGGTTGGACCGATCATCGCTTATTCAAAGGGCCGCGGCACAGCCATACCACGCGCCCTGTGCCGTTCGTTGACATCCTTCTGTATACACGAGACAACGTGCTGTATAAGAAGAATGTCCGTTCGAGCAGCCGTGCATACCTCCTGGTGGTGCCAAGAGAAATGGGATCGCATGAACTCTTCGCTTGCCATTACAAAGCCACATCTGCCCATTTAGGCTTCTCACAATCACTCGCTAGAATAAGCGAGATGTACTATTGGCGCGGGCTTTCGGCAAACTTAAAGCGATACGTTAAAGGCTGTCAGGAATGCCAGTGCCGAAAGACGGCATCTGTTAAACCGGCTGGCTTGCTTCAGCCAATCTAAGCACCTCACACACCTATCTACCATTTCAACATGGATATTCTCGGACCGTTTCCTCTTTCTGCAGCTCGCGCGGCTGCACATAGGCCAGCGGCAGCAGAAGGACACACGACACTAAAACATCCGCCAAAGGGACGCGTCCTACAGCCACGAGACCAAGTTCGGGTGTGGACCCCTGGTCGCCGGCGTGGCCTCCATGAAAAGTTGCTGAGCCGGTGTTTTGGTCCATATGAAGTACTACGCCACGTCAGTAACGTTAACTACGAAGTGGTCCCGGGCACATCATCACAGACACGACCCGGACTCAAAGACAACCGAGCTCGGGCATAGTTCATCTTGTGCGCATGAAAACGTACACTGGGCGTTCGTAATTTTTTCTCTCATTAACCTTTCTTTGTTTGTGCTTTTCGTTATCTTCATGAGCCTGCCTCTTTGTTCATTGACTGTGCCAGCGGAACGTTTCTTTTTTGTGTATTTTCGCTTTATCTGCGTTGTGCTATCTTTTTGTTTGTTTTGTTTTTATTGCTTACACGCATTTTATAGCATCGAAACGATTCTTTTGTTCGGAAAAGCCGAAAATTCCACATATAGGCGGTGGCTCGAGGGCAAAAGTGGGCCGAGACCACAACAACAAAGAAGACAGCGCACCTTCCCTGCTCGCGAGTGAACCGCGACGGACTCGCTTTCCAAGAGCCGGCGGCTCTGCTGCTTATTAAAAACCTCAAGATTACATCTGAAGGCTCGTGACAATATGCGACCGCTTGCATCATAGCACAATGCGTGCAATAGCTAAGTAGGAGACAGGGCAGGCGGTTCGAGGTAATTATCCAAACTGGTTTATAAAAGATCTGCGCAACTCCAGAAGCATGCTGTTTTGAAGAAATGACAGAAGGGTGGAGGGGAACTCACCCAGAAAATTTTATTGAAACCCGTTGACATCAAAAATTGGCGGGAGTTGCCTGTTACGCCGTTAAAAATGATCTAATTCATGGATACGTTAGGGGTTTAAAGCCGTTTTATTACTAGTTACTAAAGTTGTTTACATCTGAACTTCTGAATATCAACTTCAGGGACGTCCACAGAATATAAAGATGTCAAATCTGACTTTTTTTACTCTACAAAGAAAAAAAATGAAATGCATTTTGGAAAACTACATCGCAGTTACACGGAGAAACCTTTCAATGCCCGAACATAGCGCAATGATCGGTTATAGTGCTTTGAACGTTATCAGCATATAAAGTAACTAAAAGATTGTACAATGCGTAGTGTACAAGGTACCTTGACCCCTGTAAGAACAGCGGGTAGAAAAAGAAGCAAGGCGCTTAAACCAATAACCATTCACCAGATTCAAATATGATTAGAGGATAGGTTACTGACGTCGAGTAGTATTATGTTCATATCACCCATGATAAGCACATATCTCTGTTCCGGAGACAACTTATGCAGATCTGTTTCTAAGATGAAATGAAATTTATGCCTTGGCGATGAAAGAGAATGATAGATACATCGCACTTTCAAATGATTTTTCTCTTACCAGCAAGTTGCTTCTGAAGCTTAATCCAGACACATTTGAAATCGGATGTGTTAAGCATTAAATGGGAACTTAACGGCATGCTCAAACTGAAAAAAAAACGAATATGGAAGTGCCGTGATGGCTACTGACGATTACAGTACACAGATGAATGTGATTGAAACTTGAACAGAAATTTTGGATTATCACTTAACAATGTTTAATTAACACATTCAATCCAGAACACGTCACTGAGTTTACGCTAGCTGTGTGCACTAAAATGGATCATGAATCCTTTGCGAGAAAAAAAGTACGTCGTGAGTTCTGGCAGCAGTGAATACTACTCTTTTCAGTTCTAATCTTTTCAGTTTAGAGCTGACAATGAATTTCAGCAACAAAGTTACGTGACGATTGACAATTCCGATTAATAAAGAATACGGCACACACGGATGTCATTGCTTTTCCGAGCTTTGATTTGACAATTGCTTTTCCACAAATGAAGCCAACACCTTTTTTTCTTTGAGCGCCAGTGTCATTGGAAACCATTTCTTGTGTCCACAGATTAATGTTCATTCGCAAATACAGCCCTTGTCCTTTTACATGAGAACCAAAGACTTATGTAGTTCCTTATGTACCTTATGCACCTTATGTAGTTCTTTGTAGCATAAATTTTCTTTTGTGTTGTAATTAGAGCCTCAGTATTATATTTCGCAGGTATTTCCTCTCTTTTCTACCTCCTTTCAATTTATGTAGTTTAATAAACCAATTAGCACAACAACGAGTGTTGTCAAGAGAGAAATTGAACGGTAGAAAAGACATCACAAGTTAACCAGATGGGAATTTCTGGTTTGCTACCTGGCACTGGTATAAGGGAATTTTAGTCGAGAAGGAAAAAATTAACGAAAACGTAAAAAAAACAATAAGGACGTTTACATCATAGACGTGAACAAACCAGTCGATCACAACAGGCGCAGTATTACTTCCATGAAAGTTTGTTATGATTAGCTGCGTCTACGCTCTCCCAATTACTCGTGATGTTAAATCCGTTGCCTATCTCAAACATATATTTTAGGATATATCACTCTTTTCCATTTTCAAGGTTTTTGCCTATTTGATGTCAACAGCTATCATATTCTACAAAAAGCATGACCACATTCAATCAAGCAAGGATCATCTTCCTTTTAATATGTGCCGAATGGTGCATTGTTCAAGGTGAGTGCTGTTTTTCTACCAGCGCCTATTCAGCATTTATTAGGAATGCTATTCATATTCAGATTTATTGGTTCAAAAAAAAAGTAATTACATGACAAATATACAGACGAGGGTCCCAAAGTGAAAGAATTGTTGTGGGACACTCGTTTAATAATAAGAACATTGATGGTGGTACCAATAGTCAGCAAATTAGCGTTATTATAAACAACACCTGCAGATCAGATACATCATTAGACATGTCATTTACAATCAAACACGAAAAAGCACGTTATAAAAGAAAGTCGGAAAAACGCATGGATGAAATACAAGAAATGACATGCGAGAGAAAAGGCAAAGGTACACCGCCAGATCGTAGTTAAGTTATCGCAGGAAATGATGCTTAAGGTGATTTTTAAAAATTTCAAGGGAAGTGCAGGACATTATGGTGGATGGTAATTCATTCCAAAGAGAAATTGCAGCGAAGTAAGATGTTTTTTTGCCGTCATTGGTACGAGTCATGGGTAACTAGAAATTGTTGTTAGTCGCAAATCTCGTCATATTTTTATTCTGCAATTGCTCAACTGCAATGAACGGGAACGTACGGTTATTATGAAGCAACTTGTGGAATAAGACGAGTATGTTAAGCTGGAACAAATTATTAATAGGCAAGATATTATACGCACGAAGTAACGAAGAGGCATTGGATTGTGTGGAGCTAGAAGTGATAATGCGTATTGACTGAGTTTGGATATGTTGAATTGATGATAGGCGTCAAGCGTACGTGTTGCCCCATGAAGCAATGCCGTAATTAATGTGACTATGAAAGAACGCAAATTACAACGCTAGCAAAGCCTCACGAGAAAAAGAGGGATAGCTTTGATTAATGCACGTATACCAAGCGCAGCCTTGTGTTTGAGATGTTGGAAGTGAGAGCGAAATGTAAGGTTAGGGTCAAGATGTATGCGAAGAAAAGTGACACCAGCGCTAACGGGAATTGAATGAATTCCAAGCTTTACTTCAAGAATAGAAGTTAAGGCCCTTTGAGCACTATTGAATAACATAAATTTAGTTTATAGAGGATCAAGAACTAAGAAATTGTTGCTACACCATTTTATAATGTTACTTAATGCAATATTTAACTTTGAAGTAAGAGTAGCAACAGATTTATCAGATGAAGATATGGTTGTGTCATCTGCGTATAAAATGTAATGAACGTAGTTGTTGGAGTTAAGAGAATCCGCAAGATCATTAATATATAAAGGGAAAAGCAAAGGGCCCAGAACTGATCCCTGTGGTACACCTTGGTTAATACATTTTGTTACTGAGAAAGTATTTGCTGCATGTACTGTCTATGGCCGGTCAAGTAAGTAATTTTTTTAGGATGTTAGCGCAGGACCGGTTATACCATAAAAGTCAAGTTTATTAAACAGTACTTGATGGTTAACCGTGTCATAGGCTTTACTGAAATCTAAAACTACAGACCCGACTAAGTTTCCCGAATCAATACATTTTTTATGTAGTCAATTAGAGATAGAACAGCTAGATTCGCGGAACTTTCAGGGCGGAAACCGAATTGATTTTTCTTTAGCAATTTAAAATTTGTTAAGTAGTTATTAAGACGTTTAAGAAATAATTTCTCAGTGAGTTTACTAAGGCAGGAAAGAATTGCAATTGGACGGTAATTATTAACTGTATGTTTCTCGCCTTTTTAAAAACAGCAATAACTTCCTGACGTTTGAAGGGCTCCTGAAGGGCTGACGTTTAGTTTCCTTGTACATGTTTTCCTTCTCAACTTTCTAGGAGACCATCCGTCATCCATGGGTTGCGCGAATATTTATACTTTTTCCCACATTTTACGTTGCTTGTGTTAGTCGAAACGGCCAATAAAAATAAAGTGCAGAATTGGTTTAGTGCTTCTTCGGGGTCAGACATAGAAATAATTGGCGACCAATCAGTTTCACTGATGGCTTCAACAAAGATATCTGAACTAAATACGGAAGTAGCTATAATCACTCTCATGTATTTCATTGTTAAATGAAATAACTGAGCATGTGTTGGCGGGCTAGTTGGTTGAAAAATTGAAATGAAATGAAAAAATGAAAGAAAAACAGGAAAATGATCGGTTATGTCAGTATTAATAACCCCGGAGCAAGGCGATGGTGATATGTTAGAGAAAGCGTGATCAATAAGCGTAATGCTCCCACGAGAGGCTACTCTAGTTGGACAGTCAATGAGTGATTCAAAACGAAATCCAGCAAAACATTATGTGTAAGTTGTGTACTAGGTAGCCTCAGCGTCAAGTAAGTTAATATGAACATCACCTACAATAACCACATCCTTATTTTCAAAAGCTAGCTTGGACAATACTGCATCAAGAGAAAGCAAGAATTCGTTAAGGGAAGATGACAGTGAGCGATAAATGCAACCAAGGATCAAGTTCTTATTGTGTATAAGGAATGACCGGTCGACTTCTATCGACACTGACTCACAATGCTTCACGTTCACTCCCAGATTTGATCTGGCAGTTTAGGTGACATCTTGTGAAACAAAAATTGCGGCGCCACCATGACTGTTAGTTGGATGATGCCAATACTCTGGTTGATAAGATGGAAAGCCGCTCATGTTGTTGTCGGAATCAGAAAGCCAAGTCTCCGATATGCAGATAAAAGTGAAGACATGGTGAAGTGAGGCAATGGAGTTATTAATTACATCTATGTTCTTACGAAGGCTACGAGCATTGAAGTGAATGAATTATCATTTATTTGCGGTAAGACGAGATTTTACGTCAACAGGGTAGAGGAAGGCCCCATGAAAAAAATGGAAAAAAATATTAACAGCTAATCACGTGAACCTTCGAAGGTCGGACTCAGTGATAATGCGATAGACCCTGCTATCATCAGTTTTGCGGGCTTTTACCTGGCAGTTTTCTGTCCATAAGTATTTCCACTTATTTTCTTTTTTGAGTGCCAGCGCCTTCGAGAACATCTTCTTGTTATCAATGGTCAAGTGGTCATTTACATAGACAGGCGTGCTAGTGCCACCTGTGAAACCAATGTGGTCAGTGCGAAGCTTAGCTCTTCTTGCCTTCCTCGTGAACTCGTTTTTTTTATCGCGTGAGCAGAAGCGAGCAATGATGATCTTCTCATTTGACTTAGAGGCAACACGGCGAGCGGTGTCGATATCAACGGGTAGGAGTGGGTACTCGATAGCATCGCCAATTCGCTTCAGAATGACTCCGCCGTCTTCACCCTGCGATGTAGGGATTCCTTTAATTTCTACATTATTCATTTTCGAATATTGCTCTAAGCGAGCCACTTATCTTTCGAGTGCTTCGTTACGTGACAAGAGCGCCTTGTTTGAGGTTACTAGTTCTTCCTGTTTTAGTTTTATCGTGTCGAGTTCCTTGTTCATGAACTGAGCACTTTCACAGAGGGAAGCGTGCTCACGTAGTCACATTCTGTAGCTTGATGTTAATTCGTCACACTAAATCATTGATCAGTGTATCCAACTTCTCGTTCAGCACTGCTTCAAGAGATGCAATTTTTTTCGCTAGTTCCGCTGTGGTAGGCATAGTGAAGTATATACACCAAGACCAGTTAAACAAGAAGTATGGGCAGCAGTTGCGGCAGAATAATTTTTATATAGTGTACAGCAGTAATAAACCGACCTGTTCGCAAGAAGAATTTTCTTAGAAGGCGGACATGCCGCCGCAAGTGCTGCCGCCAAATTGAGTCAGTGCCGTTGCGTGCGTCCTTCCATGGTCCTCGTTGAAGTCACGTGCAGTCCGCGCAGACGCAGCATGCAGTACGGGGCTCAGACGCTTGAAAGCACTCGCAGTGAGTGCAAGCGCAGGTGGAAAAGAAACCACGGTGGCCACAGACGACGCAGGAATCAAGGACGAGCAGGAACACAGGCCACTGATCAACCTGTTGGCAAGAAGAATTTTCTGAGAAGGAAGGACATGCCGCCGCAAGTGCTGCCGCCAAATTGAGTCAGTGCCGTTGTGTGCGTCCTTCCATGGTCCTCGTTGAAGTCACGCGCAGTCCGCGCAGACGCAGCACGCAGTACAGGGCTCAGACGCTTGAAAGCTCTCGCAGTGAGTGCAAGCGCAGGTGGAAAAGAAACCACGGTGGCCACAGACGACGCAGGAATCAAGGACGAGCAGGAACACAGGCCACTGATCAACCTGTTGGCAAGAAGAATTTTCTGAGAAGGAGGACATGCCGCCGCAAGTGCTGCCGCCAAATTGAGTCAGTGCCGTTGCGTGCGTCCTTCCATGGTCCTCGTTGAAGTCACGTGCAGTCCGCGCAGACGCAGCATGCAGTACGGGGCTCAGACGCTTGAAAGCACTCGCAGTGAGTGCAAGCGCACGTGGAAAAGAAACCACGGTGGCCACAGACGACGCAGGAACCAAGGACGAGCAGGAACACAGGCCACTGATAAACATGTTGGCAAGAAGAATTTTCTGAGAAGGAGGACATGCCGCCGCAAGTGCTGCCGCCAAGTTGAGTCAGTGCCGTTGTGTGCGTACTTATATGGTCCTCGTTGAAGTCACGTGCAGTCCGCGCAGACGCAGCACCCAGTACAGGGCTTAGACGCTTGAAAGCTCTCGCAGTGAGTGCAAGCGCAGGTGGAAAAGAAACCACGGTGGCCACAGATGACGTAGGAATCAAGGACGAGCAGGAACACAGGCCACTGATCAACCTGTTGGCAAGAATTTTCTGAGAAGGAGGACATGCCGCCGCAAGTGCTGCCGCCAAATTGAGTCAGTGCCGTTGTGCGCGTACTTATATGGTCCTCGTTGAAGTCACGTGCAGTCCGCGCAGACGCAGCACCCAGTACAGGGCTTAGACGCTTGAAAGCACTCGCAGTGCGTGCAAGCGCACGTGGAAAAGAAGCCTTGGTGGCCACAGATGACGCAGGAACCAAGGACGAGCCTGAACCAAGGACGAGCAGGAACACAGGCCACTGATAAACCTGTTGGCAAGAAGAATTTTCTTAGAAGGAGGACATGCCACCGCAACTGCTGCCGCCAAATTCCTCGAGTGGGAGTACGAAAGAAGGCGCGATTGCTAGGTGTAGCGAATCGGTGACGTTGTAAAAATAGTGAAACTAGTGAACATAGTGAAACTGTCATCGGCCGGTTTTGCCTAGTGCTTTGCTGCTATACCTAAACGAAAACGGAACACAGGGCATACGGCAGAGCTAAGTAAATGGTAATGACCTTGAAGATGGACCATGAGCCTGATTTCTACCAAATTTCCGGAAACAAATAAACAACACAGGGAAGTACGCGAAAGGATAAGTGAATTCCCGAAATATACACTGTCAGATTTAAGAAGCACTAGTACTTTTAGATCTCAACTGACAGCCACTACTCGTTCAATTCAGCATAATAGCTCCTGAAAGCAGTGCTATTGAACACCGAATAACTCTTCCGTATTGCCAACAGTCGGGGACCCTCTCGCATGCAACCGTTGTCCTGACCCAACCACAGGCGGCATTTAGTTGGAGCACCAATCATGCCCTCTGAAGAGATATCATAAAATTTACGCGGTAATCAGACGGAGATTCGCCAATTTGGGCGCCTGTATGTCGCCACGCCTGGTCGTAGGATGCGTAGGTGAACGCATCAGGCAAGACCGCCAATTGTATTTCTGAGGCCGGTGATAGCACACCTTGTCGCAGAGTTTCAAATTATGATTTAGCCCTGGTTTATTTTATAAGAAGCCGGAGCTCCGGTTGCGTGACTTTGGATGACGCAATCCATCCTGGATGGTGTCTCGATCGAAGACAACGTTACGATCGACTGCGTGGACAGTAAAGTCTTTTCATGGCAGCATGGCTCCCGCAAGAGAAAAGCACTTGTTTATGGAGCACATGGTAGCGCGACGTAGAGACAGAAAATCAATGTGAGGTAGCACGAAAGAAAATAACGAGCACTAAACTTTAACTAGTTATTCGTGGAGCGAAATCATAGGAATCCACCACATTTGCATGCGCGGAGTAGTCAGGGTAAAAATGTTCGAAGGTGATTCAAGCTCCAGTAGAAGTCAGTGAAACGCAACCTCTGCCTGAGCGAGTTCGGTATGAGATAGGGGCAGGAGTCACTGCGCGCGGTTCTCTATCGCATCACGCCTCACCTGAGGTTTGCAGGAGGCGCGCCTGTCGGAATTGCCATAGCGAGTATATTGACACTGCAGCCGCATTTTCGCCCTCGCCGCACGTCGTTGCGGTATGTGCGAGGTAAAACACGCGAGGGAATGCGATGATCGCGGCTCACCCTGGCCCGCGCGCAGGAGAAAGCGGTGAGCATACGCGCCGTCTTCCGTCGCGTGTAAGTCCAGGTTGGGGGGGGGGGACGGTTGATGGGAGATATAGAGAGCAGGGTGGCGTCGGGCTGTGGCAGCAACTGCGCATTTTGCGACCGGGTGCAAGGTCACCTGTCCATCGAGGGAAGGGGGAGGTGCGGAAGGGGGGGGGCGGTGGCTTCGTCTCCGCCACCACGTGCGTACGTAGCACGGCCGCCGACTGTCGCGCGCGCCCTATCTTGGAAGGGATCTTCTGACGGCTCACACCTTTGTGCGCGTTGGGTTCTCGCCGCACTTTCGTTTAAGCAATAGACGGCACGAATGTCGCTTTGCTCGCTCCTGCTGCCGAGCGTCCGCACACCAACGCTTTGGCAGCGACTGTCCGCGCTCATCAAGTGTAGTGTGACGTGTTCGTGTCTGCTTGTGTGCGCTGACACTATACTTCTAAATTCCGTTAGTAAGCGAATGATTCCACGTTTATACGGTCGATAAAAGCTACTACTCTCAATTCGTATAGGAGTCTACTAGTGTGCTATCGCAATCGATTCTTCTCCTTTCGGGCGAAACTGCGACTTTTTTAGTGGACGTCATCGGAATCGGCGCACATTTTGACGAATGATGACGTCGTAATTATTATAAATATTATCGTGGATTTAGCGTGTTAAAACTACGATCTGATTATGTGGCATGCAGTTATGGGCGAAAAACATCATCGGCGCAACAGTTACAGCATGAACCCGCCGTGGTTGCTCAGTGGCTATGGTGTTGAGCTGCTGAGCTCGAGGTCGCGGGATCGAATCCCGGCTATGGCGGCCGCATTTCGATGGGGGCGAAATGCGAAAACACCCGTGTGCTTAGATTTAGGTGCACTTTAAAGAACCCCAGGTGGTCAAAATTTCCGGAGTCCTCCACTACGGCGTGCCTCATAATCAGAAAGCGGTTTTGGCACGTAAAACGCCAAATATTATTATTATTATTATTATTACAGCATGAGGTTTGTAAGGGTTGGGGTAAGGCATGAAATAGATGGTAGCTGGCCCATGGCGTCATCCAACTCATCCACGCTGATGAGGTTGTTAAAGGGACAGATTGGTTCTCATTAAGAACAAGGAATAGGGAATTTATTTGCAGTATCTACATAAGAACGTTACAGTTCATCAGTCTAGCATGACTGAAAGAGGATCCACGCTGAAGAGCCGAAACCGGCCACTTATAAACACTCTGTCCTCCCTAGAACCATAAGTGAGGAAAAACGGCCGTTCAACCTTAGACCGATGGGAGCGTCCAAAGTCATTGTCACCAACCCGCCTTTGAGGGTTAGGGTTTACACAAACACGTCCGCACAGGTTTCACTGAGCACACCAAGGTGAGAGGGTTCTCGAAGACAAGGGTCCTGCCCCAAGCAGGCGCCTCTTGATCCCAGAGTTGACCCCACAGACGGTGGTCGCCGCGTCTGGCCATTGACTGACGATTTCTAAGGTCCATAAGACGGCGCCGCAAAACATCTTGCTCCAGGAGTTCCCCCACTTCAAACAAACCGTGACGGGGACGGCGAATCCACTAATACTTGGTCTACCGACTGCGTCTAGACATCCCGGCGCCGCACGGCTGGGGAAGCCGCGCATGGTCGCCCTTACAAAGCGAGTCAAACGACTCACCGCAACAGGCTGGGCAGGTTACTGTATTTCTGGTTTGCTGCATTACAATTCTCTGCAGCAAGCCAATCTGTGTAACCTGAATTCTTAGGAAAGAGATTCCTCTGTGTACCCTTCTGTTCGTTTGGAACACAAACACGTGTCTGTCTGTCTGTCTGTCTGTCTGTCTGTCTGTCTGTCTGTCTGTCTGTCTGTCTGTCTTTCTTTCTGTCCAGCGGGTTAATTTGCCTACCTCTTTGGGCTACTATGTTTATACTTCGCGTAGTGATGCCGTCGTGGTCGTTGCATTGTCATCATCCTAACTACGTCATCAATTACTTTTCTCACGCCGTCGTCGTCATGCCTTCCACTCCGACCCAGAGACCCAAGTTGTCTAACTGATTGAATCACTAGGCATGGGCTAGTGGTCGGTTGCATCGTCATTAAAGCTTTGTCATCCGACATTCGTCATGCCGTCACTGTCACACAGTTAGCAGGCATTTGTTCTTACACCACCTTATTTGTGCCATCGTGGTCTGTCAATGATCATTATTTCAGCCTAGTGATCTGACTCTCGTCATTCTGTCATTCTGATGCCTTGTACTCCGTTCCATAGGTCGAAGTTGTCTAATAGCTTAGTCTACTAGGTATGTGTTCGGGATCACAATGCTATCGTGGTCGTTGCATTGCCGTCATTACAGCTTTGTGATCCTACTCGTGTCATGCCGCCATCAACAGGCCATGGTTGCTTCACAGTCGTCATCATGCCATCATCGCGATGCGGTCGCTTTATTCGTGTCATCACCTCCCTAACGTGAACGCATTGTCGTCGTCTCGTGGTCTTCGTACCGCGTTAGTTGTTTTGTCGACGTCAAACTTGTTTCATAACTGTATTATAGTCATAGTTTCGCGATTTAATCGTGGCTATGATACTTTTGTCACGACGTCATCGTTAGACAGACGCTATCATAACTCATTTGTCTGACAATGTCATCATTGTCATACCATAACATCACTGCAGCTTTGTCATCTGACTCTCGTCATGCAGCGTTCGTCACGCAGTCGTCGTCATGCATGTTTCTCAATGACGCCATAATCGCGCTATTTTCATCCCACACTATCGTCACCCCATTATAGTCATGCCGTTGTCATGCGTCGTCACGTAGTCGTCGTTACGCATTCGCTCTCATACTGTCGTAGGGATTCCGCGGTGGTGTTCCATCATCATCGTTGTAACTTTGACATCCAACTTTCATCATGCCGTCCTCGTCACACCGTCTTCGTCATATAGCTTTCGTGATACAGTCCTTTTAACGCCATTCTCTTGAAAAACTCGTCCTTACCCCATTGTCTTCACTCCGTTGCCATGACACCGTCATCCCTACATCAACGTCATACAGTCATCGTCACACATTCGTTGTCATACAGTCGGAGGGATGCCATTGCGGTCATTTCATCATCATCGCTATAACTTATACATCCAACTCTCGTCGTGCTGTTGTCATCTACACCTTTGTCGTTATGTCATCGTTTTCAGGCTCTACTTTCATAGTCATCATCACTCGAGCACCATCATCCCATCGTTGTCAGGTCTTCGTCACTATATCCCTTTGGTTGATAAATCGACATGATTCCGACTTCAATCTAAATTTCCCATGCTGTCATCATTCAACGGTGATAATACCCTTGTTGTCATTTTGTCTTCGTCACATAGACGCTATCATGCATCCTTTGTCATACCGTCGTCATACCGTCTCCCTTGTGGCATCATAATAACTACCACTCATTCATCCTGTTCTTAGCATAACGTCTTTGTGCCATCAGCGTCACTCCAGTTTCGTTGTCCGACATTCGTCACGTTATCGCAGTACCGCCATCATCGTCTACAGGTTTCTGGATGTGGTCATTGTCACGTTATCGTCACCATAGGCTTGTGGCCATCGCATGGTCATCATGCCGTCACTGCATCGTCGCCATACAGTCTTCTTCGTGCATTCGCGGTCACACCTTCGTGCGAATGCCGACGTGGTCATTCCATCGTCATCACGGTAACTTCGACAACCGACTGTCATCATGCCCTCCTCGTCATGGCGTTATCGTCATGTCGTCACGGTCTGGCTGATTTATCACCATCGTCATCACTTCGGTAACGTCATCATATTGTCGTGATGCCGACCTCGATCCACCAACGTCACTTCTTTTTCATTATTATATGGTAATATAAGTGTCATGCTTCGATCGCGATTATGGTGTCGTTGTCATGGCATTGTTGTCATTGCGTCATTGTCACATAAGAGCTATGATGCATCTTTGGTGTTACTATCGCCGTCATACCGTCTTGTTCGTCACATCGTCGTCATACCCGCTTCTTCATCCCATCATCCTCATGTCGTCGTCATCACGTTGTCATCGTTATAACACCGTCATAATTCAAGAATCGACATCTCACTGCTGACCTGCCATCGTCATTATGCGCATATTTATTATATGGTACTAAGGAGAAACTAGGAATAGGCAAGGATCAGATGTACGCGTAGAGAGTCAAAGCCGGTAATATCATTACTAATATGGATGAGATAGTTAAAGTAGCTGAGGAGTTCAATAGAAATTTGTACAGTACCAGTGGCACCCACGACGATAATGGAAGAGGGAATGGTGTAGACGAATTTGAAATCCTACAAGTAACGCCGGAAGAAGTAAAGAAAGCCTTGGGAGCTATGCAAAGGGGGAAGGCAGCTGGGGAGGATCAGGTAACAGCAGATTTGTTGAAGGATGGTGGGCATATTGTTCTAGAGAAACTGGCCACCCTGTATACGCAATGCCTCATAACCTCGAGCGTACCGGAATCTTGGAAGAACGCTAACATAATCCTAATCCATAAGAAAGGGGACACCGAAGACTTGAAAAATCACAGACCAATCAGTTTACTGTCCGTTTCCTACAAAGTATTTACTAATGTAATCGCAAATAGAATCAGGAACGCCTTAGATTTCTGTCAACCAAAGGACCAGGCAGGATTCCGTAAAGGCTACTCAGCAATAGACGATATTCACACTATCAATCAGATGATATAGAATTGTGCGGAATATAACCAACCCTTATATACAACTTTCATTGGTTACGAGAAAGAGTTTGATTCAGTCGAAACCTCAGCAGTCATTGAGGCATTACGGAATCAGGGTGTAGACGAGTCGTATGTAAGAATACTGAAAGATCTATAGCGGCTCCACAGCCACCGTAGTTCTCCATAACGAAACGAACAAAATCCCAATAAAGAAAGGCGTCAGGTAGGGAGACACGATCTCTCCAAAACTATTTACAGCGTGTTTACAGGAGGTATTAAGTGGGGATAAGTGTTAAGAATTGGGGATAAGTGTTAAATGGAGAATACCTTAGTCACCTGCCATTCGCTGATGATATCGCCTTGCTTGGTAATTCAGGGGACCAATTGCAATGCATATTCACTGACGTGGAGAGGCAAAACAGAAGGGTCGGTGAAAAATTAATCTGTAGAAAACTAAAGTAATGTTTAATAGTCTAGGAAGAGAACAGCAGTTTACGATATGTAGCGAGGCAATGGAAGTGGTAAGGGAATACGACTGCTTAGGACAGGTAGTGACTGCGGATCCGGTTCATGAGGCTGAAATAATTAGAAGAATAAGAATAGGCTGGGGTACGTTTGGCAGGCATTCTCAGACCATGAACAGCAGGTTGCCATTATCCCTCCAGACAAAAGTGTATAACAGCTGTGTCTTACCAGTACTCATGTGCGGGGCAGAAACCTGGAGGCTTACGAAAAGGGTTCTACTTAAATTGAGGACTACGCAACGAGATATTGAAAGAAGAATGATAGGTGTAACGTTAAATGATAAGAAAAGAGCAGATTGGGTGAGGAAACAAACGCGAGTTAAAGACATCTTCGTTGAAATCAAGAAAAAGAAATGGGCATGGGCAGGACTTGTAATGAGGAGAGAAGATAACCGGTTGTCATTAAGGGTTACGGACTGAATTCCAAGGGAAGCCAAGCGTAGCAGGGCGCGGCAGAAATTTATGTGGGTGGATGAGATTAAATTTGCAGGGACAACGCACCCCCAATTAGTAAATGACCAGTGTAGTTGGAGAAATAGGGGAGAGTCTTTTGCCCTGTACTGGGCGTGGTCAGGCTGATGACGATGATGATGATGATGACGATGATGATGACGATGATGATGATGAAGGAGATGTTGCCTTTACTTGGCCCCGGATACTCCTTTTCTCATAGAGCCTTAAAATAATTAACCCTAATGCATTAAAACAAATAATCAACTTCAAATAATAATAATGCCAAGTCCAGTCACGTAAGTACGCTAATGCTTCACTTAAACGAAAAGTAAACTCAGGAGCACACCAACCCAACGTCCAGTCATATAAGTGCACTGACGTGAAAACAAAGTCCGGTCACATCGCTACACTAAAATCAGGGCACACAAGAAAGCACGCATTAGATTCAAATGAAGGTAAATTATTCCAGGCACTGAACTGGCCAAAGCCGCGTTAGGCCATGGACATAAGATCTTAGGTCATGGACCTAAGATCTTCCAGAGGCTGAAGGGCCTGCGGCCTAATGTCACTATATGACGTGTTAAGCGTTGCCTGCGTGTGTCATTTCGCGGACATTATACCAGAACATGTCCTATATCTTCTTCCGCGTGGCTTCCACTTGGCCAGTGCATGCCGAACTCTCAGCTCTTGAAATGTTATGTGGAAAGTGCTTTGTGTAAGCGGTAAAGAGCCGCAGATTATGATTGAACGGTTCATAGGCTCTGTTTGTATCAAATGTAGTCGTAATTTTAAATTCAAGCGATGGGTCAATGTGAAATAAATCTCAAGCTTTCGAGTTCTGATCAAATCATCTCGCTTTGGAACGAATGACTGAGACTTAGTATGTGGCGCGATTCGCCTTGGGTTAGGGGGAGAGCATGTGTACCGTTATGACATGTCCTTGTCCATTTGCCTTGCCTGCTTAAACATTTCTGGGAATATCGCAATGGCCAGGTACCCATTGGAAGAACAATGTGCGAATCCATTCATTTGCTTTTTTGGGTTCCTTTAGTGTCTCCTAAACTAACGCCATGTTTCGCAAATTGATGATGTCGCTATGAAGTGGAAACAAAGCTGCCTTCGAATCACAAAGGATGACCTATTGTTCCCCTTTTTGCATTGAATTTATGCATCGTAACATAGGCAATTTTGCACAAAACTCCGCTGCTGATGATGATGTCGTGTGACATATTTTAAAAGTCTTTATTTGCTTCCATTCTGGAATGACAAAGGTAGCTGCAGAAGAATTTGATTGGCAAGAACCATCTCTATACGCTTTAATATAGCCAGAGTATCGAAACCATATCTGTTATAACGATAGTTGTGCTGCTAGCCTAATCATAACTTGTTTGCGAATAATTCCTTCAGTCTAAAGTTCGATCTTTGGGGAGCCGCGGTGAAGAGTACGAGAACATCTCAGAACCTAAATTCGTGATGTGGTAGTAGATGGTTGCGCATCCGTAACACCGTTTGCATAATGCTATCCAGCAATTGGTAGTGCAATTGCTAGTGCAATTGCTTGCTGGTGCCTTTTCTGTTCCAATAAAACGCGACAGTAGTGTCGACTAGTATCAACAATCCTCATTATAGAAAATGGAGGATGACGTGCCTCTGCAATTACCAGGAAACTTCAAGTTGCTCTGGAATGCCTGAACATACTCCGAGAGTCCTAGCTATTAATCGTTGAGTTCCTTCTTCAGATGAAGGGCAGATTCAATGCAGAACAGGTGAAGAACGCGCCACCTATTGTTTTACAGACAGACCTTCCCCCTGCCGTACCTGCTAGGCGGCGAAGAACATGTATTATTGAGTTTGTTTGCTCTTGGAGGGCCTTAATGTGAGAAATTGAAGAAAGTCGTGCCCCCAGCATAACCCCCTCAATATTGTGTTGTTTTACTATGTGAAAAGGCTGTACCTCAAGACGAAGCTAAATATCATTTAGATATCCTCCGGTGAAAGGCAGCACGGCCGTCTTACTGTGCGGCAGTTCCATTCTTCTTTTCCTTAAGAATTTTTCCAAAATATTTAGGATTTCGTGCAAAGTTGATTGAACAAGTCTGGTACTTGAACGAAAGGCCCAAATACAAACACCGTGCGCATATATGGAGTAGTGTAGCGCAGTTGGAAATCTCCGCTGTAAATCCGCCATTAAAGGGACACTAAAATGAAAAATGATTTCTTCTGCATCAGTAAATTACCGTTATACAACACCAAAAACACCACTCTTACAACGATAAGACGTTTCGTAAGCCAGAAAAAGCGCAAGAACAAAATACGGGTGGCGACGCCTACTAAAGTTCCCGAACCTGGGGGCTGTGACGTCTTGTATATTGATGTAGGGCCTACTAGTTATATATAGCGGTACAGATTGACTACATTGTGTTCTAAAGGAACCAAATAATAAACATGGCAAGTTTAGGGAACCTTTATTCAGCCAACACGGCCCAAATGCGAAAACATACTTTGGTACCCCTGGCGTCACGCTGACGTACCGGCACTGGGGTTTCGGCGCGACATTCAAATACTCATACTTGGACCTTCATTTTCTCATCTAATAATCAAACTATTTTTTTGAAACGACTGCCTGCAGGGTTCTCAAACAATGCTTAATTAATCTGAAATGATTTATTGTTTCGCTTCAGTGTCCCTTTGAGCATTTGAGGAGAAACTGACCAAATACATTGACTTGTGTGACTTTCTTTAATGAAAATATGCGAGCAACTTTTTCCTTCGCATGTTTGAATAAATACTGGTCTGCCATTCAAGAAGTTTGATATCCGCTGTAGCACCCTTCCAGAGACCACAGTTCTGGCAGCCCACCGCATATACAAGCCTTTTATAATGCCCCTTTTGCGTTCGATCAATATCATTCTATCTTCGTCACTGCATCGTCACTGCATCGGTGTCATGCAGTCGTCGTCAAGTATCCGTGCACTAGGTGACTTTGGCAGGCGAGTGCCCTAAGAAAGTGAGACAATATCAAGGTATGGGCATATAGTCAAAGAAACGAAAGTCCAAGTGTCACCACTACATGTGTTAAATCAATATGATTTCAGAAATATGGCTTGTTGCTTGATTGCTGGATTGCTGTTCGTATTACTGTCGATGTTGATCGTGATATAAGTTGTGACGTCTTTCTCTGTTCGCGTTTTTAGGTAACCAGCCTCGTCATTAAATTGTGGTTTTATCACGTAAAGTCCCAAGTTATATTATTGTGCGTACAAAACAAAAAACACAGACAAACGTGTGCAAGCCGGTAGTGTCTGGCACACTCAGGATTGCTGTTTGACCGAGACGAGATTACAATGAGTTTCTGTCTGTGACGGGAAATTATTGCGGCCATATGGACCAGTGCGCAGTATGGCGTGTTCCGCTGTGGTGTGGTGGGTGTGCCATTATGAACGTGCACGACACTCATTTTAAGATTGTGGCTGGTGTCATCTCCAACCAATCTGCTTTGCCGTTATGAATTTCATGCTTACATCTACTCTTCATTACGGTGGAGCCAGCATTTCTCTTTACTCTTGTGTTTTAAGCATCGGGACGACGGATTTCGAGGGGGGGGGGCATCGATGCGCGTACTGATTTAAACTTTTTGGGGGACTGCATTTTACCCGCTTACAACTTATGTTATCGCTCATCGCAAGAAGCGTAGGTATTATTTGGAACTTACGCGAATGTTATCGCTGATTCTCTTAGTTGTATATGTTCTCGCCGAACTCTATGTGATCAGATTGTATGCTCAAAACGAATAGCATCGTCATTTCTGTAAGGTGCGCGAGCACCAACGATTTCGTTAACCTCGCGGACAACTTCCTTTGGCTATGAAGGGAAATTTATGGACGTGTGGGTGCTGCACATGTGTTGCCGCGCCAAGTAGTCCGGCAGCGTTTGACAGTGCTTTCTTTGCTCAGTGCCAGACTTTCATGTTAGTATAACTAGAGGGAAATCTGGCGCTGCGATCGTTCAACCATCGTGCGAATGATGGGAAGTACAGGCTACGATTTGGCATTCTGTTGAATGGCGAACTAGTCTACAAGTATTTTTTGGCAGTTTTGGCTTCGCTCCAAGCGAAATTGCTATAACCTGCATTGGGACAGTGCGTCGCAAAGCTCTCTGCCTTTGTTCTGTTGCTCGAAGTGGCGCTAGCACTTTGGGCAAGCGGCTGAGACGGTGTTTGTGTCGCGGTGTGGTGTCGAAGCCCTGACGACAATGCGATGCCATCGTAAACGTTGAAAGAACATGCGTTGACCATCTGGACCTTGGTTTGTTTAGTTAGGCTTGCGTAGTAGCGTTACATGGTTGATGAAACTTGAGAATACCAAAAAGAAGATACTACTGATACAAGACATAGACAGTTGTACTTCTAGGGGCTTGAGAATAAAATTTTATTGAGGGCTTCATTATGCATTACTCATTTCTGTGCTCATTTAAATGCATGGTTTAGGACTTTGAGCGCACAAACTTACTTGTCGTAGGACAGGCTGCTGCTTCCTGGCTGTAGTTTAGTGTCGCAAAACGGTTATGTGCAAAGCGACGCCATAATGCTTCGGAAGCGGCACGTCGATATAATTTATAAGGAAGCATACTTGTAGGAGTCCACATGCGTCCTAGCTAGCACTGCAGCAGATGTGCTTAAAGGTACTTGAAGGCGTTCAACAATCGTGACAACCGATGCAGCCTTTCGAAAGAGTGAGAGAGTTCGCAAGTGATTCTCGTCTGCGAGAAACGTCTCGCGTTTGCAGCGAGCAGGCGTAGTAGCAGACGACACTTGTAGCATTCCTCTCAAGGGCGCAACACTTTCTGACAAAGCAACATTCTTATTTCCATAAATACTTCCTGAGTATCTTTATATAAGTACATGCACTGTTGTTATTGCTGTTGTAAAAATAAATAAATAATTATTCTCTGGCATTAAATAGGGAACACAATCGCACAACAATGCATACCCTGGTGTGCCCTGCTGATAAACCATAGTAAACCGTGCTTCAATATCAAAGTCATACAAAGTTTATGTAACGTGTTGTACACTATATAAGATCGTGCAGAAATAAAATTAGATTTTACGGGATAATATTTAGGTACAGCTTCGTTTACTGCGCCGCAAGCAAATGCCACTAGTCTAAAGATCGAAGTCAATCCGAAGCCTGTACTTCCGATCATTCCCATGTAGGTTGACGCAACGCTCATGAGAGCCCCGAAGACACTAGCGCCACATTTCCCTCTCCGGTATTTATTTAGAAACTCTATGCTACAAACAGACGCTGAATCGCCGCGGTTTCCCCGTGCGACGGTTTTGCGTTTCCCAGACGCGGAAGGGAAAAGAAGCAAGATAGCTAAACCTCTACTCTCAGTGGTGCATTCTGTCATATGAAACTGCTGCTAATAGGGTGCTTATGCTTCGTCTTCCGCAGCCTAAACCACGGAGGATTAAAACGCGGGAATTTTTTAAAGAGAGCACTCACTTGTGCGCGCTTTGCATCCGTAGCTTTCCCTTCATAGCCACAGAAAATTGTCCGTGATTATAGAACCTTAAGACGACGCGCTTGAGTCGCAGATCATACGTTCGACAGTCATCGACTGTGCTCGCCGCAGTCGTTGTGCATTCAAAGTCACTTGCTTTTAGGGGAACAAGTTTGCCCAATAAAGAGTTAGTTTTGTGATACGCAGTCTTCCTGTAATGTGCTATTCACCGTCACTACAATGTGACACCATTGACGCTGCACCGACGCAGTAGAATCTCCAGGTGATCGATCTCTGCAGTCTCAGTCACCTCTTATCGTCTGGTTTGGATTCCCGGTTGACTCATCACCAGAGATTTGATGTCTAGGCGCTACAGATTCCATTTTAGGTTTCATAACAGACATTAAACCTGTAATTTATGGCTTATATGGACGCCAGAAACTGTGAGTTAGGCATGTATAGGCTCAATTAAAGAACTCCCGCTGTGAATGTGGGGATAAATTATGATTTTAAAAAGAACACAGCCGACTAAGCCCTAATCTTATGCATTCATTTTTTGCCGATAGTATGGAGTGACGGAAAATGTGCAAGTTACAAGATTTATATGAAATATTTTGTGGATAGACGCAAGTATAAAAAATTGGTGAATTAAGTGACAAAGAATCACCATTTAAGAAATTTATTGGTTCATATTGTGTATTTTTTTGCTGAATATAAGTTTGCATGCAGAAAAGGAACACGCTCAACATCCACCGAAGTTAGTGGCACATGCACGTAGTTTTCAACGTTCAATTGTCTTATTTCCTATGGAATTGCAGAATGTTCTCAATTCAGAGCCTTCGACAGTTCTTTCAGTAACCAAAGCCTGAGGTGGCTGTCCGAGATGGGTTGATGTTGCGAACCACCTCTCAGCAGCTGGTACGATTCGGATTGCGGCGAACCTTTACTGAACGTGGAAAGTGAGCCCCACGTTGCAGGTCAGAGTTGCGCCCGAGCACTCAAATTTCTCGATAATCTCAGCAAAAAAAGTTGAGTTAGCGCACAGCTACGCTAAGCCACCTTCATCTGTTTGGTCCTGTAGAGCAGTTTGAACCCTTCTCACAGCGACACCCTCGTGTGATGCAAAGCTGTTAACATTCCGCTGCCTGAAGTCAAGTTCCCCAGCGGGAGATGGCATTATAAGCAAGATTAGGCTATGGAAAAACGCCGAAATGGGCATTTTTCTATCCTGAAAATTCAATACAGGCACCTGCATCGAAACAGGCACAATAAGGGAGCACTAAAATGTTCGAAGACCAATATTTCGGGTATATATAGTAAAAGTGCGACCGATAATTACAAAACAAATAAAACTGGCATTTTGGTTAAAGTTCCAGTCTCATCACTTAGAAGTTTATTTGCATCTTTCATTGTTAATTTTCCATGCCTTTACATAATTCCTTTCTGCTCGCTTTCTGGCATGTCGCAGGCGTTATTGTGCGAGCAATTTGCTGATATTTGCAAATAGAGTGTCTATAGGCTAACGCAAACATCCTTTCCGCAGAATGAGCCAGCCTAGTAGCGGACTGCACATGTGATAATTTAGTAACCTCTCAGAGGGCCTAAGCTATTGCGGTTGGCGCCATATATCAGAGTGATTATAATAAAAGCGCGATAAGTAATTACTTGTAGTCGTGCGATAGATCGTGCTCAGATAAATACAAATAAGCAACAGCAGATAAATGCTTCACCACTCTGATAGATAAATAAACGTGTCTCCACTATGCTTTCAAAATAATGACAGCTGAATTGTGTACTTAAGGAACAGGGTACGAATATCGGTGAAAGTGACTACGGAACGAGAAAGATGGCAAGCAGCAGTTTTCTGCTGCATGAACTGGCTTTGCGGTACTACACTGTCGCATGTTATGACAGAGCTGTTTTCTTACGCCGACGGAAATGTTAATTCCGGAAAGGTTTGTATTCCACCTGCACTGTATATAGCCACAGCAGTTGTGAAATGAACCTATGACTTCTCGGTTAACGACGGAACTCTCATCTGATAATTCGCTGGCAGAATGTAGCTATTGTATACAGTCAGCGTGTATGGGGTCTTAGGTGTTGTAGCGCTAGTCTATGGGTCTGGCACCGCGAATACACGACTGGCTTCACGGTTACAGCAAGCCCGATGACGGTTTCGTCCCTTTTTAATTACCGCGATAAAGGGACGCAATGATCATACCAATTTATAAAAACTCCTTGATTATTTTTTTTGTTTTCAGTTACTTTCCAGAGTTGCTTTAGTAACCATAGATCCACGAACTTAGGCATGAGTTGTCTGACTAAATATAAGCAAGACCCATACCGAACAGTTTGTCAGAGTGCCATTGAGTACCTGTTCATTGTCCTTATGGTGCGTTTGAGCTCGGGCGAGCCGGGCTAGGTCTGATTTCTGTGAGCTTGACCCCCTAGTGAGCCTTGGGTTAGATATATATTTTGCGAGTTAAATTATTGAACTTTGTTTACTTTTCATACTCATGGTAGTAAGTGTAGCAAAGTGTTTTGTTTTCTGCGTCATCTTCCCTTCTTGTGTACAGGCATATATTTGCGTGTACATACTACATAAGACGTTTATGCTTGCAATTTGTGCTAAATATATCATTGGATGTTCATACGTTGCAGGTATATCGCATGTTCTGAAATCGCATAGCGGGATGCCTGCATTCAACGTGTGAATACACAGTAAGAATCCAAGAATCCAGTGAAATAATCGTTATGCTTATATTGAAATGCATAAATAACAACGTAAAAAAATGAAAGGTTGTGAATAAAGAGCGGGTACCTCGACTCTCCTTATTCTTACCAGGTCATTAAACCTGCAGTCGCTACGCCTTACTTGACACTCGTCTACGCTTTCACACCTTTGTGGATTTTTGGCATTCACATTTCTTAGTCGCTGCTGCCTAAGCAAAATATTTATGTTTTTAGGGGTTCAGATCATTCAGCAATTTATTTTCGCAGGCTACCATCATTTATAAAAGCCGACACGCCGCCATATTGTGATTTATGCTTTTCTCATTACTTCAGCGTGCAGAAACACCGAATACATGTTTTGGTGCAAACGTCATCACTACATCCCTGGAGTCTTGTGTCCTGGAGTTCAGCGATGGCAATGCGAGAAAACTAAGTTTAGGTGCGCATGCAGGGAAGGGACAGCCCAGAGGTGGGACGCCTACTGCGTGCCTTACAGGGACTGTGGTAAGTACGTTAATTCTAGCTACTGCACATTGCTTTCACTCGGGCACTGAAGTGTTAGCCACAGCTTGCGTGAGCTGATTAATATCACGATTGTGTCCTTCCGCTTTCCCAACATCGTAGACAGACAAGACAAGACAGAATGACTAACTCAATAACTGACTCACTGAGTGTGACTGACTGCCTCATCGGCCAGCTGGCTGGCTAGCTGGCTAGCTGTCTAACTGGCTGGCTGGCTGGCTGGCTGGCTGGCTGGCTGGCTGGCTGGCTGGCTGGCTGGCTAATTGGCTGGCTGGCTGGCTTGCTGGCTGGTTGGCTGACTGACTCTGTTCCGCTTTTATACTGGTGCCAACAGTAAAAATACTCTACACTTCGAGAATTTCGCAGTGTACTGCTCGAATAGGCGTGACTTGTCAGGGAACATGAAGCAAACCCAAGGACGCAACTTTTTAAAAAGATTTTAAGGGGGTAGTTTCAATCGCGCCAGAAAAGTATACTCCCACTTAAAGCAAGGTAAGACAGAGTAGTCCAGATTTTGTGAAACATTTAATAGGCGCTGTTTATATCACCTTGACCTCCATTCATGCAGCAGCATCGATTTATCTGTGCAGAGAAAAAGAGCAGCATGGAATAGTGAAATAGATTGTAATCATAACCGTTTCCGATGGTTGTAACTTTCCGCATAGTTGGGCACACTGTGCCATAACATTTTGGCTAACGCCAGCGCTCGTTACTCGCACCAACAGTGCGATGAATTGTAAGTTGCTTATTTCTGTTTGTTTTCCTTCTTTTTGGCACCTCCGCTCCTAGATACGCTTACGCCTCACTACCCACACCTCTTCCACCATTGTTCTGACGTCTGGCTAGTCTGACTAGTTGACACTTCTGTATACGCAGTTTCTAGTGCCCCAACGACAGATTCTTATCTTCGCTCTGTCTTTTTTTCATAAACCTTGGATATATATTGCAAATAAAGTCTTCAGGGCCTTCAATCCAGAAAAAGTAAGTAAAATATGCTTATTTAAAATTGTCTCTTGAAAGAGAGCTCTTGTCCGTGTACCTTTCTTCTGTAGTTCGTGCCGTTTCGCGCTGTCAGTTGTTCAGTATGGAATACCAACATGTCCAAGTACCTATATGTTGAAGCATATTGATGGGATAACTCCATTACACTTATTCTCCGTACAGATTGTCGCTCATGATCCTGTTCATTTCCCTCTTTTCCTCCCCTGAGCATAGTAGCAGTTCAGAGCACTCTCGGCTAAGGCCGATTTCTCGGCTTTGCCTTAAATAAGTCCTCCCGGCACTCTGTCTTGAATACCGCCGTAAACCAAAGGTCCGCCATCAACAAACTAATTGATTGCTTTTACATGAGCAAGTGATACTATTAGAGCACGTCGGACGAGTTTGTTTCCATTCATAATGAAGTTTAGAAGCGCGAAAAGACAACAGAGATGAGATAGAAGAAAAATTAACGCTGAGTGACCACTGAAGTTTTGTGTTAGTTGGTAGTGTTCTAATTTCTGTGCGAAAGACGCGGTAGTCCCAAGTGTCTGGGTAATCACGGGCTCATTTAAGCCAACTCGCTGTTCCGTGATGTTTTGTTTCCCAATTCTAAGATATAGGTATACCTCTTGGAATAAACAGACCCTTGAAATTCTTATGCATTTAGTGTAGACGTTCAAGACATGCATTATTCTATACTTCAACATAAGCTACTTCATAGCGAAAGGACAATAATAAGCAAGCTTTGATTGGAAAAGTGGTATCTCTGCCATGGGGTTCATGTAGTTACTAGCTTTCTACATTCGATCCCTGCTAATTGGTTGGGGTACTGGAATGATCTACAGGTGTGGAACTCGCATTCGTTCGTGCGTTGCGCACATCGTAAGCAAAAGTTGTTTTGGGCCACATTAATCGACAACTAAGTAAACGACTACATGGAATGTCTCAAATGCAATGTGTGCATTTAAATATACGCCGTCATTCCACCAAGACACTTCGCTACACGTTTGATTTACCAAATGGTTGCCAGATACACCTTCTTGACGGTGACTTGAGGTGGACACTAATCACATTTGTTGCAGTTATAAGCGAAGTTTCTCTAAATCTTTAACTGGCTTTTATTAGGACCGCTCAAAAGTAGTAAAAAGTGCGACCGCTATGCCTAGCTTGGGCTCGGTTCATGGAAGTGTTTTTTGCACAGGTCTCAAGAAATCTTAATAAGCCAGACTAGGCAAATAAATACGCAGACGTAAGCAATAGGTGCGAGGGATAAGCTAAATAAAGTAACTGTTTTCTTCCTTATCATCATCGCATGCTGGTGTCACAAAAAATAATTTGCTAATTGTTATTTTGTCACTGTAGCCCTGAAATTCCTTGGTTTCCTTAGGTAGGTTTGTGTATCGGTCGACAAAAAGAAAACACGATATTCTATAAGTTATCGCATCTTGTGTAAGGTAATTAACAAGGTTAAATTCCTGCCTTGCCCGCACAGGCGGAGCATACAGAGTTCCGCTATAGTGCGGAAAAGTTCGTATTCGCAAGAGCGGACTATGCCTAAATGATCTGCTCAGAGAACAGAAACATAGCATTCGGACTAATGCCCAGCCTCATTTAGCAGCTCATCATAACACATATAGCATGTGAGCCGCTTTTTTTATGAAACAGACGATTTAGCACTAGTAAGAAGCAGCCGCAAGGCTTGTGATTGAGACCTATACCGTTGCTCGCAGTAACATGCACATTACTCAGCCTTGTGTCCGGCCCTGGAACAACGATGTGCGAAATTTGTCTGTCCACCGTCTCTGTAATTCTGATGCGACTGTATTACCATATATGTCTGTAAAGTGATAGTGTAGTAAATTCCGTTATTTTCTTGCTGTTATATTGACCAGTATATATATATATATATATATATATATATATATATATATATATATATATATATAGATATATACATATCACTTGAATTCCCTGCTAAATTTCAGTGGAGTATGAGCTCTCACCCAGTGTTTTATGTTGTCCCAGTTCCCTTTTTTCGCTCTTTCGTTTCAGTGTCTCACTGGTAGAGTACACTGTGATCGTTTTTTGTTGTAGTGCTTAGATACAAACAAGACAGGTTTAAACTTTGTCAAGCATGACAAGTACTCTGCCTGTATCTCACTGGGCATCAAACTCGATAGGGTGTAGAAAGGCTGGGGAGAAAGATTATTCAGGTTACTCTGTCAACGTGCGACATTGTAGTGCACGTTTTGTTTAACGAAGGATAAATCACGCTTAGCGTTCTAGTGGTTACTTGCGAACCTGTAGTTGGCGGGATTCCTTAGACTAACTTTCTGAAGCCAACACACGTATTAAACGTCAGTATAACTGAAGAAAAAAGATCTACAAAATATTGCTGGAAAATATCGCGTAAAATTACCATATAACGCTTTCAACACTTGCTCAAAGAATTCTTTTACAAATTGTGTCAGTTATCCTTTCGGATTTACCATGACAAACTTATTTGCCATAGTTGTTCTTCCCTCCATCCTTTTCACTAAGTATGACTTCAGTAGTACTTGTACACTCTTTAAAAGAAGACATCAGTTGCTAACCAAAAGCTAGTAAATTGGATGCCCCAAAGCTATCTAAGATTATAGGAAGGCAAGTAGGTAATGGCGCTCGTAACTGCAGTACTACCCAAATGGAGGATATTATGCATACGACTAGTACACACAGTTTACGAATCATTGGTATTATTGGCAAGGCTATAGCGGCATGTGCTACACCATTGAGTTCAGTGGGGCTTTTTACAGCGTAATCTATTATAGGCTCATTCCAATAGCTATTTCTGCCGCCGGCACCAGTGTCCGTCGCGGCTATTGCCGTGAATTAGAAAACGATACGCAGTTAACACTGGGATAGCACACGGTCCCTCAGCGTGAGTGTCAGCTACTCTGACACTGAGTCACACTAGCGGTTGAAAGCGTGCAGCGGAAACGTGCCCTATAAACGGGTCCTAGAGAATGAGGAGACACACGATGTGACAGGTGCGCCGCATAGCGTCGATACGTGCACATTTTGCATTGCAGTGGCACATTGGTACACCAGGTGGCAGGCCATGTAGCAGTTGCATATGTTGCGGCACAAGGTATATAGAGAAGTTTTGAGTCATAAAGACATTATAGAGATCTATACAAGGATGCTGGAATCAAAAACATGTATACGATACCTGAATAAATCAAGCAGGACAGGCGACTCCTTGTCACCGACCCGTTTCAAAGGAAATGCCAACAAATCATGATCATCATCATTGTCATAGAACCGTGCCATTTGTCACGCGATATGGCAGGCCCACCACGTAGTGTCAATAAGTTCAAACTTTGCATTGGATTTGCGTTCTAATGTACCAGTTGTCCCGAGGTACAGCAGTGGTATATAGAATTTGCATGCTCCATGTCGCTTTGTAAATCAAGCAGGCTAGGGCACCATTTGTCACCGCCCCTATTCAAACGGGTGCCAATAAATCATCATCCTCATCAACAGCATCGTATCGTGCCACAGGTCAAGAGACGTGACATGTGTGTCGAGTAGTGTGAATCCCTCACTACAGAACAGAAAAGCAAGAACCTCGTTGTCACACAGTTTAGTGATATTTATAACCACCAAATAAAAACACGAAAGGGTCATGATAGGAACACTAGGTTGCGTGCATGCGTCCCATAAACTGATGAGAGAGGAACAAAAAACAAACAGGAACACAACGCACCGAAAAATGCAATGATCGGGCGATTTATTTTATGTGACACGTTTGTAAAAACTACTGAATGGGCATATGCAGCGTGTCCCAGCTACCAGGTATCGCGTTTTTCTAAAGGATGGACTATTCTACGCGAAGATAACCAAGTGCATAATGTTCAAAGTAGAGTGTGAGTAGTCACCACTGATATTTTTGTTGGTGCCATTCAAGTTAATAGACTATTGCAATTATTTTTCTTTTATTTACTGTCTTGGATGTCTTGCTGTCAATGAAGAATTTGTAGGAAATTGACAGAAACCTAAAGCTGGCACGTTTTGAGACCGGTAGTTTGTGGGCCTTTATAGTTTCCGGCTGATAAAGGAAGTGCGCGAAAAATAAAAAAAGAACGAGATATTGAGTGACGAACCATCCATCCGCGTCAAAAATCAGCGCCTTCAAACAAGCTCTATAGCAGTTAGTCGCAGAGCTGTCCCGTTATATGGTGTGCCTCCTCTACGCCAGCACGGCATCTTGGTTTTGATAAGGCATCAGTGCCGATTACCGGTGGTTGATGCTTCGCAGAAACAGTGGACTTACTAACTCCCATAGAGCGTGTTCGAAGGCTTTTGGTTTTACTTACGCGATAGTTCTGATATTCCGGGGCTTTATTTATCTGCCGTAAAAAATAATCCGGCTAAAAGTACCTGGTAGAAGAATGACAGTTTTACACCTGCTTTAATTATCTACATTTTCTTCGTTGACAGCATGCCATTCACAACAGTGAGCTAATTGCAATCAATTAATATATGACATCGACAAAATAATTTCTGGCGGCCGCTCTACTCGACTGTGAATAGTATCCACTTCTTTATTCTTCATCGGTAACAGTCCAGCAGCGTTCGTCGTTTGGCACAATAGCCGTGGCATTGTGACTTGCTACAAAGAAATGAAGTGGCACAACAATGCGGCAGTTATTTGTAAAGGGTCACGGAGAACAGGACCATACCAAAAGTTGGGATCATCATAATTGGGCCAGTGTGTCTTTCAGTATTTGCCATAAACCCGCAGACGTAGTGAAGCGTTGGTGCGCTCTAGGACTTTCTTATTCTCGGCAATGTAGATATAGCTGAGCGTTTTATCGCCTTCGCGTCAGAAGAATGCAGCCACATGCACGACCTGACCTATGATTTACATAACAGGACGGAGTGCCGGTTTAGTCCGAGGACGACCGTGGGGCGGTTTGGTTGCAACGACTGCTGCCGTTACCAACTCGTCTGGGACGCAGCAGACGAGCGCGCCGCCTATCGCTTTGATTGCGCCTGCGCAGCAACAATTCACAAGGCGTTTGTGGTCGCGCTCCACAGGGCGCTGCCTGCAGCTCCCGTGTTACCGCTAGCAGTGGCCGCACCTGTACATTCGCGACGTGCATACATTCCTGTTTGATGAGGCATGCCTCGATGGCTACAAAATTTGCGACAGAAAAGGTAGTTCAGGGGGCTCTGAACCACTTTTTATCGAATTTGAGAAATTCATTCCAAGGCAAAATAGCGTACTTCACAAATTCTTTGCGCAAAAAAAGTTCGCCGACGATTACCATTCCCTGATGCTAAAATTTAAGCGCAGATCTACAAGTGCTTTCATTTCGCGATAGTAGGCTGTTTTAGTTTAACGTAAGCATTATTATGAGGTTAAGGTAAATAGTGTTACTGTTACGTAAACGAACTATGCAGAACGCGAGTTTTGGTGCAGTGTTAGCGTAATCTTAAGCGATGTTATCTTTGTGCGCATCCGGAAAGTGAGAGAGGCAGCGCGATGGAAGCGAGGAGCGCGTTTTATTTTTACTTTCCGTGTGCACCGTTCTGCGCCGAAACAGTAGCACGAACTTTCTACCACCCGCCGTGGTTACTTAGTGGCTGTGGTGTTGGGCTGCTAAGCACGAGGTCCCGGGATCAAATCCCGGCGGCTGCATTTCGATGAGGGTGAGATGCAAAATCACCCGGGTACTTAGCTTTATGTGCACGTTAAAGAACCCCAGGGCTCTTTAACCCCCAAGGTCGTCCAAATTTCCGGAGTCTCCCACTATTGCGTGTCTCGTTCAAATCGTAGTTTTGGCATGTAAAACCCGTAATTTATTTTTTAAGTTTTCTACCATAGCATCCGATATATTCAGATCTGAGAAGTCATGTGCCGTAGTCGCGCCATTTTCCGAACTTCACCGATAGGTGGCGCTGGCATCTAGGAGCTTTCTCTCGTTAGGCTTAGGCGCGTTCGAAACGATAAGAGATCTCGAAAACCTCGTAAGGTTATCCATATTGCTACGGAACAGCCGCCACAGTGTGGCTGCACTGAGGAGGACGAAGACGATGTGTGTGCCGGCTTGATATAGCGTCGCCATTTTGGCCTCCGTGAGCTTCCCTGTAAATAAAGTGTAAATAGTATTCGGCTTCAGCTTCACGTAACATTAATCGTGTGGAGGTGGACGTTCCCCGTACCCGTCATGGAGCTTCGCAGCGGTCGCAACGGCGACAATGCCACTTCGGCTCCTGCTGGCGGCACTTCATCCACGCAAGCGTCTCCGCCTGCAGCCCCGACCTACGTCGCCGTTTCCCCACCTCGGGATCCTGGTGTTTTCAACGGAGTCGGCAGTCCTGATGTCGACGACTGGCTCCGCTTATACGAACGTGTCAGCACCAGTCACAGGTGGGATCCGACTATTATGCTTTACAACGTACTTTACTACCTCGACGGAGCTCCATTGACGTGGTTCCAGACTCACGAAGAGGAGATCTAGATCTGGGATCTCTTCAAAGACAAGCTACGCGACCTTTTATTTGGGAAAGCAACACTGCTAGCACTTTCGGCCCATCGGTGGTCATGGCGCCTCCTTACACAGCGGCGCGTCATGTGACCGTGTGACGTCACGCCAGACCGAGGGACGGGGCCCCAGCTCGCGGTATTGATGGTGGAGGCGAAGCCTTGCTCGCCGCTGCTGCGGCGCTTCCGAGAGAGGGCGCTCGCTGGTGTGACGTCCCGCTAGGAGGATAAATGGGGCTATAGCTCGGCTCCTCGCAGTGGTCGGCGCGCTGCCTTGCGCTATGTCGGATCATGTATAGCCATAAGTTTAACAAAGGGAAACCATGTCCACACCATCAGCCGAACCAAGGCGCAGCCAATGGTATTAATTTCGCAATCTTCCAGCCTTAACCAAGCTAAGCTTTAAGCCAATTTTTTTGGCAATTCGTTTGGTCGACAAGTCAATGCCAAGAAAGCCCTTGCCACACGTGCACAGACGTCGACCGAGTCCTACTTGTTGTACGTTCTTGACATCTTGGCCCTTTGTGCAAGGCTGACCCGAACATGACTGAGGACGATAAGGTTAATCACTTCCTCAAAGGCATTGCTGACGACGCTTTCAATTTACTGGTGTTTACGAACGTCACCAGCATCGATACCATCCTCAAGGAGTGCCGCCATCTCGAGCATGCTAAAAGCCGCCGGGTATCCCAGCACATCACGCGACTTTCCAACACAGCTGCTACGTCATCCTGTGACGACCTCTCCCACCAGCCGTCGCGATCTGACAACTTGACCCGCATCATTCGTCGTGAGGTCGAAGCGGCACAACCGGCGGCCCCTTCATTCCCGTCACCTGATCATTCTCCGGTGAAGATCTCCTTGATTCAGGCTGTCGTCCGTCAAGAGTTGTCCAACGTCGGCCTGCAATCCATTCTGTCCATACGCTCGGAACCTTTGTCTCCACGCAAGTCCCCACCGCGCTCTTCTTACTCCTCTTATGGACAGCGCAACCCCTCCGAATGGCGAACCGTGGACGACAAGCCGATCTGTTTTAACTGCCGAGGCATTGGACATGTCGCTCGCCACTGCCGCGGCCGCTGTTCTTCTCCGACATGCTATTATCCTGATTACTCCCCCTCGCCCCTCTAGCGCATCCTTTTCCTTCGCCCCTTCGATGCCCGCTCCATCATCTGACTTTGCGACACCTTTGACACGACGCCGCTACTCCCGCTCGCCTTCTCCTTCCCGCCGCCAATCCCGCTCGCCCTCGTCACGCCGTGCTCCTCCTACGACCTACTCGCCGCACCCCCGACCGGAAAACTAGACAGTGCAGCTTCTGGAGGTGAAGCTGAGTTGACGACATTGGCACGAAATCCTCGCTTCACCTTACCCATGACAAGTATCTTTTGGACGTTCTCGTCGACAATGTTCCTGTGCGCGTTCATTGACACCGGGGCGCATGTGTCCATTGTGAGTGCTGCTCTTCGCCGTCGACTCAAGGAAGTTCTGACGCCTGCCCCGAACCGAGTTGTACAAGTCCCCGACGGAGGGACTATCGCTATTGTTGGCATGTGTTCTGCCCGACTCACTATTGCTGAGAGACACACCGTCGTTCTCTTCACCTTCATCGAGCATTGCCCTCACGAAATCATTCTCGGTCTGGCTTTTCTTGCCAATCATTCTGCCCTCATTGACTGTTCGGCCGGCTCACTTCGCCTTGACTTGCCTCTCCTTGCCGACCCTGTGGACCCGCCTTCAAGCCATTTGAGCTGCATGGATTTTATTCGCCTATCGCCTCACTCTATGACACACGTCGACTTCTTTCCTCACCAGCTGTACCTGACGGCAATTTCGTGGCCGCACCAATTCCGGCCGTTATGCTTACACATGGTGTTATCGTGCCGCACACTTTGCTGAAAATTACTGGCAACCGCACCTGCCTTCCACTTGTCTATTTCGCGCTAACCGCGCAAGTTCTGCCTCATGGATCTCCTTCGCTATAATTAGCGCTTTTGCAGGATGATGAGGTCGAGCCATTCACAGTGGAAAATCGTTACAGCTCAGCCCATACCGTGACGTCATCGCACGGTACTGACGTCGACACTAAGATGGTTTCCTCTGACCTTACACCTGCTCAAGCTGAAGCCCTTTCCGCGTTCTTGAAGACTATCGCGACATTTTTGACTTTGACAACAGACCCTTAGGTCAAACGTCCATCGTGACCCATCGCATATATACTGGCGATGCGAACCTTATTCACCGACGTCCATATCGTGTTTCTGCGTCGGAGCGAGCTCGTCGATGCGGCCTGTGCTTGTGCTTACTCTGTCGTCGATGCAGCCTGAGAGTAAGCACAAGCAATTTACAATCATGTGCTACGAACGAATTGCATTCTACTAAACAACGCCAAATTCACTTCGAAGCGGGCGGCTGGGACCGCCGCCATGATTTATGTAAACTACATTACGCGCGCTGAGACGGTAACGTTAAATCTGAGAAATAGTGTACGTACACTAAATGGCATAGGTCGTTTAGCGTTCTCCGCATGCGCATTTAGATACTGCTTTTCCGCTAATCCCTCTATTACACTCAACTAAAGCTATTATCTGGCGTTGACAATCTGGCCTTCGAGGCTCGTTGCGAACGGAGTGAAGTGTGGCGAGACTGCTTCGCTAATCGGGACATCAGGAGAGGCAGCGCCTGGGTGACGCGTAGGGGCGTTTCACAGCAGCCGCCACAGACAGAGATGCGCTCATGGAGCGCTTTGGTTCCATACATACGACGCATGCTCATGTGGCGCCACCTCGTAGTCATTGCAGCCGCGAAGCCTACCTTGCGCGACACTACGCTTGTCTTCTTACGCTTTTGTCATACCCTCTTCCTCCGCTTTCCGCCTCATGGTTCCACTGAACTCTCTTGCGCCGCTTTCCTCCTCGTGCTATCTTCGTTATCACTGTACTAACTCTCCTGCTTCGCTCTGCGTTTGCTTTCATACTTCGCTGTGCTCGTTCGCTCGAGTACGAGAGACAACGCCGACTCAGACACACACCGCAGGAACGGGCGCCTAAGAGCTGCGCTCTAAAACTAATTCAATGCATCTACCAGACGTTATTGGCAATCAAACACGTACTTCACGGTGATTCGGCTCCTTCGATACATTGCACTGCGAAGGCTACGGCGAAGCGCGGAGTGCCCGCAACTCTCCGCGTACTGAACGTCTGCGTGGCGTGCAGCTTTTCAAACTTCGTTATCGTTATTAACATAGTGCCACTACTTCCTATTTCGGCGCCTACGACGCGCCAGACCTAAACAAAACGTGGTTGTTCCCGCGCTCAATGCAGAACCCCTTGGTGGCCGCGGCATGTACGCTACGCAGCAGACCGCAGCAACATGCAACTGTAGTACATATGCGTTGCGGTTGATTTGTGGTCGGCAGGGCTTGACAGCGTGTTCACGCTCACATGCGCCTGCGTAGCTGCGCTACGTGGTGTGGACTGGCTTTGTCCTGCAATGGCCACATTTAACTTGCGCATCTTGAAGCGCTATCAGTACCTCAGTCATTACGAAGCTAAGTCTACCAAGGCGTCAAACCAGGAGCGGCCAAGACTGAGCCCGCCTTGGAAAGTGCGCATGCGGTCACAGCTTAGGTTTCGCGTGGTTCGAGGCTATCTGAACATTCCCAACTAATCGAAATTAGCGAGACCCGACGGAGACGACACCAATAAGCAGGGTGGCCAAAGTTTAATTCCTACGCGGGCGGCCGCAACCGAGCGTGAGCAGACGATAGACGGCAGTCTCCGGAAATACTTATATCGAAATTCGAAAGCAGATTTTCACTTACTTCAACCTACGTATTAAACATCTCCAATAAGTGTACACGGTAACTGCAGCAAGAATCGCACTGATCGAAGGGCAATTCTTGCTTGGCGTTGCCTATTGGCCAATAGCAGCTGCGTACGACAATACGCTATATTACAAGAAAGTCATAGTTTCACCCGAAAGGCGAAGCACCGATTCCGATAGCGAATCAGTAGATAGCTGTATGAACTAAGGGTAGTAGTTTGATGGGCTGTATAAACTTGTAAACATTCGTTTACTATTAAAATGAGCACTGATATAATGTGTAAGTGCGACTGAACGAGGACGTAGAAAAATACAGACACGCAGCGACAGCACATGGATTCCAACCAACTAGTTCGTCAACATGTCTTAATTAAATTAACAAGTACGATTTCATGCGCGCACAGGCAAACATGAAGACATCTGAGTGTGGAAAATCGCTGTCAAAATGCTAGAGAGGAATAGCCGCAGCAGCAGCGATCGAATTGACTTTCGTGCCTGTCTCGCTTCAACTTGAGGGAAACGTCGAAAGCACTGCGCATACGAAGCTACCGGCACTACGCGCACTCTGCAAACATTCCAGATCGTTTTGAAGATGAGGCCTGCGCGGGTGCGCACTTTGGCCACGTCGCAGATCGCTTTCAAAATAGGCGCACGCGAAGCCGCGCCGTATGCCGCAGCCGCCGTAATAGAACACCCACCTCCCTCGCATCACCCCCGTGCCTCACGTGCGACATGAGAGGGCGTGCTTCGGGCCCGACTTCCTCGCTCGCACACGCGAGTGTAGGCCTCATTTTCTGGCTCACCCTCGCACGCTTTCACTCGCACATACAGCGTACGGCGCGCGGCGAAAATATCATCGCCCTTGAACATCACGGCGACGCCAATGACAGAAATGCGCCTGGAGTGTCCATATAATTGCTTTCGCAATAATAAATGGGCGGCTAAAGTGCACAATTATTTTTGCCTTAAAATTGTGGACACAGAATGCAGGAACAGGCCAAGAATCTTGGCAACCAAGTACAGGCTAACTGAAAGTGTATATAGAAAACCAGCAGTTATCAGAAAGAAAGTGAGAGAAACAGAGACACTGAATTGGATACAAGAAATTGAAACAAAAAAAGAACCTTCGAGATTTACAATGTGAAAAAAGTCATTCGAAGGGAAAATCTGCGATAACATGGAGGAAAGTGCCTTGCTATTTGATACTGGGACTGTTCGCCTTACAACAGAAATATACCGGAACAAACATTCCCAACTAGATGAGGCGTGCATATGCTACACCAAAAATATAGAGCCAAGTCAGCACATCCTAATGGAATGTGACCCAGTGAGTCACGCATGTAACATACTCCACGCAGAAACGTTTGGATTTCAAGTGCACCGATGCAACAACTGGTCAGCAGTCGATATAAGCAAGAGACGTTTGGAGTATTGCTAGAAAATAGCAGGGAAGAGATTTATACGACTGTATCTGTTACAAGCATATGTAGCGGTACAAGGTAGACAGAGAATTCTCGAAGAGAAAAAAAATAAAGTAGTGTCTATAAAACGCTAGAATTAAAAGCATGTATAGTGTACCTGAACAAGTGAAGCAGGCTACGTGAGTTTGTGGCACCATCCCGTTACAAAGAGGATGTCAATAAGCCATCATCATCATCATGACAACTCACGAAAGATCCCGACAAACTAGGGGCTAACAGCTTCGCTGTAGAAGTGCAAGCCGAGTATAACGTCGTAAGAGCATTATTACAAAACAGGAAACAACACCGTGGTTAGGCTCCTCGCGATGCCAATGCGAGGGGTGCACATACCAAGCCCAGTAGGCGTTCCTCCCTCGGGGACGCGGAGGGCACTTGATGCAGCGGGTGTGAGGACTTTGTTCAGGTGCTTGCAGCAATTGGGCACTCATCACGGATATGGGTGTGCCAGTTTCAATAAGTGCAGGGACACTGACATCATACACTACAACATCCATCAAGTTCTGTTTGGTTGGCAAAGTGATCAGAAGTTTTGCGGTCGAGTCGTCAATGCAGCGTTACATCCGGGAGCTGCATTACTTTGTTTTCCAGAGACAGGCGCCGGAGCTGCGTCAGCGACGGTGGGCGATGAATCTGCGGCGATAGGCACTATTGCCAAAGAGCTAGTGGTGGTAGAATCACTAGTGACCGCGGTGTGACGACGACGGACTGGTCTAAGGAGCACGAGCGTCATTGTCTGGCTGTTGCGGTTAAAATAGAAGCTGGTACCACGCGAGTTCTGTTCTGGATGATAACTCTCGAATGGCGGTAGCAGAAGGGAGGAGACAGTGTGGTTGTTGCAATGGAGAGCAACGTGACCAATACGCCGGCGGGCAAAGCAGATTAGCCGATCGTCTGCGGTTCGCCACTCGGCTGGTTTTCGGTATGGTGCAGGATACCGTGTACCAGTGGATAGCAGTGGATACTGCCTACCACCAACCGCCTGCACAAAGAGGATTAGAGAGCTGTGAAGTGTAACGGCGGATACAGATAGAAGTCCATGAGCAGCCAGTTCTTCGAGCACTATTGCCTGCACTGTAGGCAAGTTGGTCGGCTCAGTGGGGCGGGAAAAAAGTGTGTAGTAGTAATGGCTCTGTCTCACCGCAGTATCGGCAACAGGTTGTCTTATAATGATGCTCGCTGCATTCTAAGCCTGTCCTCGACAGAAGAGGTCGCACCCTCTTTCCGGTAGACATTACAACCCGTTTTTTCCGAGCAAGAACTTGTTAACTGTGATAATAACTCTGAACTGTGATAACTGTGACGTGGGGCAACTAAGGCGCGGCAACCTCTACAATAAGCAGATCCATTTCATGGTCTCAATTATTCGTTTCGAGGTCGGCTCCAAACTTGTCTTTTTTTTTGCTCCCCTTGTGTTTTGCGTAAAATTATTTTTCTCGAACACGTGAACTTGGCTTTGAGTGGATGGGGCATTCAACTTATTGTTGAGGAAATAGTAGACAGGTTCAATTTAAGGACATGACTGTTTTATTAGGCTAGGGACTAAATGCAGAAATGCTCGTGTGCTTAGAATTCATCATCATTATAATCGTAATCATCGTCGCTGCCGTCTCGTCGTCGTAATCATCATCATCATCATCGTTATCTTTATCATCTTCTTGCGTTAGAGGATTGCAGGATGCGCCTGCAAATTTTCTAATTTCATAAAAACCCCTAATTCTCTGCCTTCCTCGACTGTGCTTCTTTTCCTGTGACACTCATTCCATAACTCTGGTAAACCACCGGTTATATGGTCTCCACATTACATGGCCTACCCAGCTCAACTTTTTTCTTGCTTGGTGCCGAATAGAACATAAGTAACCCGATCGCTCTCTAGGCTGGTAGAACGCAATGATCTACATTCTTCTTGTAAAGGTTAGCGGCAAGATGCCGGTCATGACTGTAATACGTGCCTTCTGGGCTCAAACACACTTTTATTGTGCTTAACATTTCTTCTCATGATCTTGATACTCTGAGTCACTGTCGCTCCCCGCCTACAAAACAACGACCGCCCACTAATCCGCCAAACTAATGCACTCATGAAGCACAATGAGGAGACTAACTAGCTCAACTCATTAATTTTGAACTTAGAGCACTTGCACAAGAAGGTTGACACAATGCACCACGCAGAAATACACGAAGCACCGCACGAACACTTAGCTTGGGACGGTTTCCACTTAAACCGCAGAGGAATAAAGCTAGTTTCCCAACACATCAAATCCTTTATTAAGCACAAGTAGAAAGTAGGAAAAAGTTTTCAAATGTGCAACAAATGCCACCCGCTTCCGACTCTGCCGACCATGCCACCGAGAACAGAACCCCGACAGCTACCTCAAGAACACTCGGAAAACAGACGGAATGTGAAAATAGCCAAAGGACACACACTACATCAAAAACGACATCAACCACAGTGCAAACAGACAAAACTTTAATGGACAACAGAAAACCCACTACTGCACTTTTCACGCAGACCCCCACACGCCTACCAGCACACGCACAAAGTCAAACAGAAACCGAGCTCGAATTAAGCCAGGCATGCGGTAATAAACCTGCCAAACAGAAAAATACAGCACGGAAATCTACCCTCAAAAAGACAAATAAATGGCAGACATTGCAAATCAGTAACTCTTCTCCGCCACGAAGCACCGAATTCCTGCAGCCTAGAAAACTTATCTAAAGACATGAGAGCTACACCTTCCATCTGAAAAGCTACACAAACTGCACAGAGAAAAATATAATCCCTAAAGGTCTAATACTGAAGACTGTACCAGCTCTAGGAACACTCCCGCCACACCTTCGTGCAAACAACATCACGCAATGCCTCACATTCACATTTGAATATTCTCAAGAAACACTGCGGAAAAGAAATCGACAGTTTCAGCCACAGCCTTCTGAACATGGCTCTAACACCGGATGAGAAGAAAGATTTAAAGCATTACGACAAAAAACAGTCTAGAAAATTGGTTCAAAATCAAAGGAGAAAAGCAACCTTTAATCAAAAAACAACCCTCCAGGCAAACAGCTGCCACATGCCGACAAGAGGGACCTCGAGTTTAGAAGTACTAGACGTGACGGAAACGTCCACAAAAGTAAACCACTATAATGTTGTAGAGATTTCTAAAACACTAAGTAAAAAGGAATAGGCGTACTCAGCATGGAGCCTAAAGTTTGTCCCACGAACAACACAATAAATGCATTCGAACTTCACAATGACCTCTCAGAATTTTCCCGACGAGCGCAGACGCTTTTTCGCAGACACAAAAGACAGCGGGACGACACCACTTAGAGCCTAATACACTTGGACTCCCGAACCAGAACAAGCCATAGAGCATGACATATACCTTAAATCTGTCGCTAAAGAAATTATAAGGCAATCCAAGTTATTTAAGTGACCGAAAAATATAACTGCGTCGCAAAGTCATATCGTTTCAAACCTTAGTGGCCGGAATGACATTGTTATAAAGGAAGTAGATAAGGGTGGAAATATAGTTATTTGGCCAGCGCAAAAATACAAACACGAGGCTCACAGACAATTAAACAACCCAGAACATTACCGTAAGCTAGATAACGATGCGAGGAGAATGCCAGCAAACTTGAGAGTAGGAAAAAATCGAGAGGCAGACAGGAAGGTGGCTGGACTCCAGCCACCTTCCTGTCTCTTTGTCTATGTCTGCCTCTCGATTTTTTCTTACTCTCAAGTTTGCTGGCATTCTCCTAGCATAACCATGTACCAACTAGCCCAACAAGCCACTCTCAAAGTCCAGCCACCTTCCTGTCTCTTTGTCTATGTCTGCCTCTCGATTTTTTCCTACTCTCAAGTTTGCTGGCATTCTCCTAGCATAACCATGTACCAACTAGCCCAACAAGCCACTCTCAAAGTCCAGCCACCTTCCTGTCTCTTTGTCTATGTCTGCCTCTCGATTTTTTCCTACTCTCAAGTTTGCTGGCATTCTCGTAGCATAACCGTGTACCAACTAGCCCAACAAGCCACTCTCAAGTCCAGCCACCTTCCTGTCTCTTTGTCTATGTCTGCCTCTCGATTTTTTCCTACTCTCAAGTTTGCTGGCATTCTCCTAGCATAACCATGTACCAACTAGCCCAACAAGCCACTCTCATGATAACGATGCGGCACTATCCTACAAAGTGACAACACGCTAAAATAACTTCTGGCTGATGAATTGATAACACCGTCAGACTACAAATTTCTTAAACTGCTGGGTGCTTCTACCTCCTTCCAAAATTACTAAAATTCCATCCACTGAACTATACACCGCTATTATCCCGGGTCGCCCGATAGTATCAAACAACACCCCGGCCGAGAGCATCTCCACAATCCTTAACCACTTCCTTGGTGACTTGCCAAAAGCACTTCCTTCATTTGTTCAACATATCCCACCTGCTGAGAAATATAGAGGACATTAATACTAAACGCACACTACCTCACAACATAATTCTCGCAACACTGGACGTCATGGCCCTGTACACCAGCATTCCAATCCCTGATGGTTTATCTTCGATAAAACAAACGCTGTCTAAACACGATGCGCAACTTTCTACTGAAGTCTACTTGTCTCTCCTTGAATTAGTTCTAACACAACTACTTCAAATTTGAGGAGAGTTACTACCTACAGACACGTGGTACAAGCATGGGTACGCCTTTTGCACCAACCTACGCGAACATATCTATGGGGTTTCTAGAAACACATTTTCTATCCCGCTGCACTGACAAATCTCACACATGCCTACGATACATAGACGACATATTCATAATATGGTGATATGGTCAAGAAAGTCTAAATAAATATGTAGCATTTCTAAACCCTTTTCATCCAACAATAAAATTCACATCACAATCCTCAACTGAGCGCATAAACTATCTGGACACAACAATATACATTGACAATGGGGCGCTAAAGAGAACGCTGCATAGGAAACCTTTGGGCAAACATTATATAGAATATACGAGCCACCATCCCCGACCCAGACATTGCAAACAAGGCATATTTAAAGGCCAAGCCACACGACTACATCGCATTTGCATTGAAAACCAAGACTACATAGACAGATTCGATCACCTTAAGGAAACCCTATCAAACGTGACCCCAAACAGTGACCTTCACAAAGCCTACAGCGCTGCAACCAAACTTGATCTAGCCGATGTCCTCAGGCCCCGCCCGAGGATCACAAGAACTACAACGCCTCTTCTGACTACTAAATTCTCAAATGCACTCCCAAACATAAATAACATCCTCAGTAAATACTACCCAATTCTCACCAGCAACCAGAAACTTAAGGTTTTTCCCAGCCTACCCAGAGTAGCGTACAGATGCCACACTAATTTTGAAGATATTCTTGTGCATGCCAAACTAAGGATAAAGACGAAACTGGGAACCGCTCCCTGTGGCCGGCCAAGGTGCTCTACATGCAAACATGTTCAATCTACTACTACAGTAAAAAGTACAGCGTCGAATTACGCACACAAGGTAACTTCGGCTTTCACCTGCACATCAAGCAACGTAGTATACAGTCTAGAATGTGCCGATTGTAGCAAACAATACATAGGTTAGACTGGAGAGCACATTCTTACAAGATTCAGCGGTCAGCGCGCGGACACAAAACACAATTTAGCTAAAGCAGTAGCCAGCCACTTTAATGAACATGGTCATATATTTGACAAAGTAAGGCTCTATATACTACAAACAAATTTCTGTTCACCTCGCGAAAGGCAATATACGGAATTATACCTGATACACAAGTTTAACTGCCTACACCCGACGGGAAGTAATTTGGCACGTGGCAACTTGAAATTTTAAAAGCGGTACCTTAAATTTGAAATTCTGATGTCATCAACCAAGACAAAAACTTATCATGCCACCAGCTAACCTTAATTCTTAACCTCACCTATTCATCCATTTCGAAAATTTTTTTCCTGCCTACTACTCAATTTACTATACTCTTTCATGTTTTTTACGTTTATATCAACTGTACGAGCCCCTTTCCTCATGTACACATGCCCCCGCGGACTTATGCGCATATCACCCTCCTATTTGATTTTGCGGTTTGGGTTACTCCTCTCTTTTCTTTTTTGTCTGTTCTTTTATTATATGTTTTTCAAACACCCTCACCAACACATGCCGAAGTCTTAGACGTCAGTATACCTTTTTCGGCGCCTCTGCCGCACAGGGTATCGCCATTTCTGTATAACGCCGTAACGACACCTACGTTGAGTGCTGGGGCTAACGTCCCTTGAAATACCATGCCGCTGCCTTCCAGTTACCCCAGACATTGCACCCCGGAGTCCTTGTCGCCATCTTAACTACTTCAATATTACTGGGTGCATTGCTGATATGCTACTCAAGTCATTCTTTCAACTCATGTTATATTTTTTTCTTCGGCGGGGGGGGGGGTCTTTCTGTTACTCGCACACTGACCGCCTGACCGAGCTTTTAATGCCACAAAAACATGCCGCCAAAGCCACCCCTGAATGTTCCCTAACCTCTCGCATCACCCACGCCCTCCCATGCCCACCTTCTTTTTTTCTTTTTTTCCTCTCTATTCATCCTCTTGGAGTCCCCCCCCCCGTTTTTTCTCTATACTATTTTTATTTTATTTTGTACCCCTCTTCCTACTCTCCCACTCTTGTCCCCTCGTCTTGGGAACGAGGCTCACAGACGTCAGGCAACAGCGCTCATTACCTCTGAAGTCTCTCTCTTTATAACCAACCGCCGCCGATAACAAATGCACGTGACGTCACTGCACTAACCCTTTAAAACTAACTTGCCGAGGATGACGAGGCCACCTTTGACAAAGATAGGTCCTCCTATCGAAACGTTCGCCAGCCTTTTTGTGGCACGTTATTCCTGTTTACAAACTTTATACATACATAAGCGTATTGTTCCACATATTCTAGAGGGTGACTTCTGATCGTGAAATCTTGTTCGCTTCCACGCTATTGTACATTACCTTTGTCTTGCGCATAATTAACTTTAATCGTATCTTACTCTTTCTCGCCTAAGGCCCCGAATAATTTGTTTTGGTTGATAGCCAGCATTGCTGAACAAGGCGATATCATCTCCCAAGCCTTCCCAGTTAAATATCTTGAATCAAAGTGCTAAGCATGCAGCGTACAGCATCAAGAAGAGCGTGTCTCCATTTCCTGAACCCCTTTCTCGACAGGTATTTCTTTATTTTTTCCTGGATAATGAGCTAGCTGTGGATTGGATCGGACAAACTTTGTTAAAGGTCCTGCTGGGCGCAAGTCGGCGCGCAGTGGGCGTCTCCCACGCAAGGATTTACATGTAGTACCAGGCGGCCGCTGCGCGAGCCTTCTCGACGACCCATTGTGGTAGCTTTTATAAATATTTGATGAGATAGTCACGTATGATTTCTCTACTGTTTGAGTATCCTATAGCTGCATTACGGCTGGTATGTCTACTGACTAAAATGAATTTTCATAATCTAAGAAATTTATATAGAGAAGCTAGCTGTACTAGGTAGGACAGCCAGGAGGAAGGCGGCATATCATGTATGTGCCCCCCCCCTCCCGCCGAGCCACTCCCCCGCCCCGAAATTGCTGTGTTATTATGCAGCCGTCTCAGCCAGCCCCTCCCCCTCTACGTCCCCGGTGACGTGCGCCTCATCTTTTCCGAAAAAAAAAAGTCACAGGTCTGCGCGGCTCACCCAGCAGAGTCACAGCATAAGCTGGAGGAGGGCTTAGGAGATCCACTTTCGGCACCACGCCACTACGGGGTCTTCGCGGCTATGTCTTTTCGCGTTGTTTAAAGGACAACAATCTCAACTGTTTGCCGTGCGGCAATGGCACGCTGCGGCTTTTGCTGCTCTCTGCACAGCGGCCTCCTGAGCCCGACGTTGCGGGCTTGCGACGGTAAGAGTAGTTCTACAATTCGCTTCTTCAGCAGCGGTTCATACCTTGCAAGGAGGCACCATAACACGTACCGAGAGAGTATAAACAAAGGTATACCGACTACGTGGCGCACATGTCGCATCGTGTGACCCATGACACGATACGATACTGCTGTTGATGATGATTATGGCTTATTGGCATCCTCTTCGAAACGGGAAGATGGCAAAGTCACATAGCTTGGTTGAGTTAACCAGGTTCATATAAATGCAGCATGGAACTGCTATATGCAACTCCTATATGTCGGGACACGTGGTTCTAGATTAGGGAGCTGCAATGCAAAGTTTGCACGTATCGACGCTACGTTGCACGCATGTCTCATCGTGTGAGGGATGGCACGATACGAAGCTAATGATGATTTTGACTATTGAAAGACAATCCCTTTGACAAGGCACGGTGAAAGACCTAGCCTCCTAGCCTGATTTATTGAAACAGGTATGCTATGCACGTCTTTCATTCTAGCAGTTTTGTGTAAACTCATTCTTCATCCTGAAACCTGTAGAACGCGAGGTGGTGTCGCCGCGTGTGGATGTGTCCCATCGGCTCCGTGAATTTTTAGGAGCAACACCCGTTCTTTTTGTTATATCGTAGTGGCTCTTTCATGCGACATGTGCGAAGATTACCGCGACGCTTTGAGACTATATTTGAAGAGGTGTGTGCATTAGAACGACATTTATCGTGACTTTTGTGGTTCCTCGCCTACGAGAGCTTGGTGGCTCTCCAACGCCGTAGGCGTTGACACGCCTGGTGCGGGCGTCATGAACCAGGTTGAGGTTGTAGAAAGGGAAGATCCTTCCTCGGAGGAGATGCTCAAGTGGCGACAAACGTACATATACGACGCCGCATATCAAGACTCACTCCGCAAGGACGCCATCGCTGCCACGGCCAAGGCTGCTTTATGGAAAAAGATGATCTCCAGAAATAACAAACTGAGGCCTCTCAAGTTACCCAAAGGCTCATACAAGGCTATTTTTCGCATTCGCGGAGGTTTCAACGCCTCCCGCTTCAGCCACTTCCAACTCGCCAAGCTTCTCTCTACGGCAGCCGGCTATCCAGCCACTGCAGAGCTGCGCCAAGACGTCGTTACCATCAACCCCACCACCAACACAGTTACCGGCAGCCGGAAAGCTACGATCGCTTGAAGAAATATCTCGCAATGAAGTCGCTCACGGCCGACGGCAAGAGCTCGAAGTCACCTCCTACAGCGTTCCAAAGTCCGAGACGTGCACAGGCATTATCTACATCGACAGAGTATGCCTGGGAGAAGTTATTCTCCCAGGCATGTTCCTAGGAAAAGATATTCTACCCATACTTCGTGAATGCAACCCACAAATGCACTTTTTAGAAGCCAGACGAATGGGAAAAACTTTCGGCGCAGTCCTCGTGACTTTCTTGGGAACGAACGTTCCTTTTTGGGTCAAATATGAAATGGCGATGCTCCGGTGCAAGCCTTTTGGACAAAGAATGGAGGTCTGCACACGCTGTTGGAAAGTTGGACATCGACCGGACGTGTACCCTACACACACTGAGCATACTTGCAATAAATGGGGAACTGTTAATCCACGTACTGATCATGTGTGCATTCCCAAGTGTGTACTAGGTAATGGAAGTCATGATACTAGATCCGTTCAGTGCGCACTACGAGATAAGGCCAAAATATCACTCGAGAAGGGTGACAAGACTCCTCCTCAATCCAAGACGAAGTCTTCTTCGCCGAAGAAGCAAGCACCTCTTCCTAAGAAAAAACAAGATGAAGATTGGCCTTTTCTAACCGCTGCTCCCTCTAACAACAAATCAAGCTTTCCTCAGGTAAGCTGGGCATCGGTATAGCCTCCGACAGTTTACTTAAGCCTAAGTAACCTATTGCCCCTATCTATGCCCTGCTACAGCAATTTCAGGAAGAAAATCGTCTTATGCTTGAACAAATACTTGACCTCCAAACCCCTTCTCCGTGTGCAAACTACTACCACTATATCTCAGCCCTCTACTGATGAACAACCAACTTTAACTCTTCCCCCTGTCAGCGAGAATGGCAATCATACCCTAACCATGGACACATCCCCTCTCCCCACTGCCATAACCACCACAAAGCGCAAATCTATTGATGATGGGAGAGATACTTGGGAGGAACACGATAAGCAACTCGCCGCACACATTAGAACTCTAACAATCGCTTTGAAGCCCTTGAAAAACGCATGGATGCCGTAGAAGCCAAGCTTCAGTCGCTCACTACTGACGCTCATAACCTCAGTACCCATATGAATGCTAAATTTAGCCAGGATGACGTGCGACTTAGCCAAATTGATGAGTGATTCAATCAAATTATCGAAAATCTCGATCGACCGCATGGCCTCGTCCCCTAAGTGCTCCAACCTAGTTGTGTGGCAGTGGAACTGTAGGACCTTTTCGAAATAGAAGGGGAGCCTGCAACAATACATAGCCAATCTCACACAACCGCCCGCAGTCATTGATTTAAAAGAAATGAATGGTAACCTAAATTCATTGGATACAGCACATTCTAATGCGCGAGAGGCGAACGTCCCAATACCGTGATCCTAGCACAAAGGCATTTGACTGTTACGTGCTCCCATTTCGAGGGTATCGACATTGATCACGACTACATAGAAATACTTCCTAAAAAGACCAAGTCTGCTCCTATTTACATCCTTGACGTTTACAGCAGTCCCAGCTCTAAACACAATCGTTTTACTACGTTTTTGCTCATGCTAAACAGTGAAACGGGGTTTAAGAGAAAGCCACAGGCCAGGCTCAGCTGGCGCAGAGTACCCCGAGATCACGCGCACGCACTCTACTTTTGCGACAATATTTACACGTCTCCACAATCGTCTTTTTCTTCCTGAAGACTTCTTTATGTGCCTTGTACCCCAACCTACACAACTGCTACCTGGCGTGCTACCTAGTCTAAGAACGTGCAATTGCAAGGCAAAGGGTTCACGTATAGACGCTACGCGGCGCGCTTGTCACATCGCGAGACAAGTGGCACCATACGATGATAATTGGTATGCATCAGCCCGCTTATCTAGCCTAACTTAAAGCTTAACTAGCCCGCTTATCCCTGTTAAATACGATGATAATGATGATGGTGATTTATTAGAACGTAGCTCTTAGGCGCCCGTTCCTGCGCTGATAATCGGCATGCAATGGTGACTTAACCGAGCCAACGAGCACAGCGAAAGATGACAGGAAACGGGGAGCGCTGTGGGCGATGAAATACGGCGAGCGCTAGGAGAGCGCGAGCAAGGAGGAGGAAGAGAAGGGTGCAACGGCAGCATGACGAGCAAAGCGGAGAGAGCCACCATGAAGGACCGCCAGATGGCACTCACGTCAGTGCATCCACTGACGTGAGCGGATGCGCTGCAAAAGAACTATAATGGAACGTGTAAAGCGTGATAAGCGGGTGGCAGTCAGACCATTCCCAGGCAGGAAAATGCACGCAGTACTGAGGGAGACCAAAAGCGAACGTTCTATGAATGTTGCAGAGCGCAATTTTGCAGTGGTAGCGGTGGGGCTAAATGATGTCCTGAATGGTGAAGCCGCAAAAGTAGTGAAAGATTAGCGGACGAAGTTAACGATTTAAGGGCGATAGCTGAGCAAGTCCAGATCGTCGTATGCACAGTGCCGCAGGTGCAAGGACGTAACGGAGAAATTACCAAGGACGTTGTGGCTGCTAATCGAGAGATAAGAAAGCTAAGCCCGGAGAAAGGCTTTGAAGGGGCACACATAAACAGGGAAGTGCATATAGCAGGCTATGGCGGAGGTTTTACACAAGATGGCATCCACTTTAATGGAATGCTAAGAGCCGAGGTCGGCTGGCGCCTGGCAGGCCGGGAAGTAGCTTTTTCAGGGGGTCCACTTCGACACAGGGCGTAGAGGCAGATAGAAACAATTTAGAAAGTGCAAAAATTGAGGCTGACGCCAATCAAATGGCCACTAGGAGGTCGAGGAAGAAAACTACAACAAAACAAATTTAACACCAGGATCAGGTACATAAACATGCAAGGCGGTATAAAGAGAGCGAAGTGGTCAGAAATAGAACATCACTTAAAGGACGAAGAAGTAGGTGTTTACGCGCTATGCGAAACACATCTCAGGCATCTAGAAGACCCACCGTTTATCCAGGGCGACATCTGGGAAGGGAGCAACAGAAGAACAAGGGAGAGGAAGGGAGGAGGTGCAAGTATGCTGATACATCAAGGAACAAATTGGCAAAGAATAAAGCCAACTTGCAAAGAACATGCCTGGACATCAGGTACATTTGCCGGTAAAAAGACATGGCTAGGAGTAGTTTATTTATGGACAGGGGACAAATGCAGGTAAGAGAACAAGCATCTATTGAAGTGTATAAATGCCGATATAAAGCAGTTTGGAGAAGGTGCCGATATTATTCTGCTGGGTGACATGAATGGCCACATCGAGGAGCTGGATGGATACACAGATTGTAAGGGGAAGTTGATGCTAGACTTCTGTGAGCGGCACAACCTTGTTATAGTAAATAGGGAAACTAAGCGTATGAGACAAATCACGTGGGAATCCCGTAACAGGCTAACGACCATTGACTACTGCCTAATGTCGCAGGGAATGTATAGCAAGCTCGCGATAATGGAAATAGATGAAGAGGGGAAGTACAGCCTCGGAAGTGATCCTAAGCGTATTAGTCTACAGCTGGAAGCCCTGCTCAAAAGAGAAATGTAGGGAAGTCAAAAAGATTACGCAAAACGAATAGCACAAATAGCGGCCGGCAAAGAGGAAGCAATAGAGAAACATCCCATAGAAAAGTGGTATTATAATCAGTTGGAACTACTCATTACAACAAAAATAAGAGAAGTAAAAGGAGTAAACCGCTGGAGAGGGAACAGGAAGTAATAATAATATTTGCGGTTTTACGTGCCAAAACCACTTTCTGATTATGAGGCACGCCGTAGTGGAGGACTCCGGAAATTTTGACCACCTGGGTTTCTTTAACGTGCACCTAAGTCTAAGCACAAGGGTGTTTTCGCCCCCATCGATATGCGGCCGCCGTGGCCAGGATTCGATCCCGCGACCTCGTGCTCAGCAGCCCAACACCATAGTCACTGAGCAACCACGGCGGGTAGGGAACAGGAAGTCACGAAGTTGGTGAAATAAGGAAATTAAGTAAGTCATCGTACAAAAACGGTTGGCCTCATGGGAACACAGCGAAACTAAGAGGGCGCAGTTATCTGAAGAGAAAATAGGCCAAAAATAGGTATTTTATCGACAAAAGAAACAAGTCAGGTCCTTGTCCAGACTAAAAGCAGTCGTGTGATCGCTGGCTGGCTTAAGTTCGCGATGCAACTAAAGGGGGGTCAAGAAAATTCTGAAAGCATATAAGCTGGCTGGGTAAAACAAATCACCGAAAGGAGGAACAGATTCGTGATGCCGAGTGAAAATGTATAGAGGGAGATGACGCTGTGAACTACATTGGTTCAGTAATAGCTGAGTCATTTAAGAAAGACGACAGGGTAACCGCTTCAAATGAGGGAGCAACACAGGATAGCGCAATACAAAACAGCTTCGAACTGACCAATCTTAACTGGAAAAAAAGGGAAGCAAATGTTCCAAAATGCACAGGGATAGACGAAATTCAACTCAATTGATGAACTTGGCCCAAGAAGCAAGGAAATGGTGATAAAATCATTGGAGGCATTCATATGAAATAAGCAAATGCCGCACAGCTGGAAACAGACTAAAATGAATTTGATTTATAAAGGGAAAGGCGATAAGAGGAACATAAAATCCTTCCGACCAATTACGACATCAGTTATATATAGGCTGGCGATGCAGGCGGTGAAATTAAAATTGCAGTGATGGGTACAAAGCAATAGAATACTCGCAGAACTTCAGAATGGTTTTAGACGTGGTAGGCGCTTAGATGACAGCCTGTTCGGGCTAAGTCAGTGCACAGAAATAGCTAAGGCGGAAAATAGACCTCTGTAGCCTTCCTCGACATAAGCGGTGCATACGACAACGTGAACAGGGAACTCCTATGGAAGATATTAAAAGATGAAGGTATTTACCATGAAATAATTGATTTATTACAGGAAATATATCGACAAAATAATGGTGAAATAACATGGGAAGAAATTAAGAGTACGACAACTGTCGAAGTACGCATAGGTTTAAGGCAAGGTTGTCCTCTATCAGCGCTGCTGCTCATGCTTTATATGATAACTATGGAAAGAAGGTTACAACGAAGCAATCTAGGGTATAATCTGTTGTACAGATTAGGGGAAAAGGTTGTTGAGCAACGACTACCGGGTTAAATGCATGCGGACGATATTGTACTGTTAGCAAATAGCCAGGAAGATTTGCAAACTCTGGTTAATTATTGTGGAGACGAAGGAGACAGCCTAGGTTTAACTTTTAGCCCACCTAAGTCCGGTGGAATGATTTTCAACGATACAACTGATCAGGAACTTACAATACAATGTCATGAAATACTCCGAGCGGCCGAATACAAATATCTCGGGGTATGGATAAACAAAGGGCAGATGTACATAGAAAAGACCGAACAGTATCTCATAGCAAAAGGGCGAAGAGATGCCGGGATAATGAAACAGGGCATTGGGGGGTACACAGGTATGAGTTACTGAGAGGTATTTGGAAAGGAATAATGGTGCCGGGGCTTGCTTTCGGGAATGCGATCCTGTGCTTAAGGGCAGAAGTTCAGTCGACACTAGAAGTAAATCCGAGAGCTGTTGGAAGATAAGCACTAGGCGCCCACGGGAAGACCACAAATGAGGCAGTTCCGGGGGATATGAGCTGGGCATCGTTCGAAGCACGGGAAGCTCAGAGTAAAACCCTATACCGAAAGCGCCTGAGGAAATTGGACGATAACAGGTGGGCAGCTAACGTATTTAAATATGTGCAAAGAAAGAGCATTGACTCACAATGGCGGAAAAAAACTAGGAAGGTAACCAGTAAGTATGCCAGACACGAGGACGGAGAAAGACAGAGCATTACATGACAGGTTAAAAACGCAGAAGGTAAAAATTGGATAAATTCAATGCAAAAGAAGCATAGTGTTGAAATGTATCGATACTGGAAACAGCAGATCAGGAAGGAAGCGTTTTATAACTCAAGAAGCAGTGCCCTACTCTTTGAAGCTAGGTGAAGATGTCTTAGAATGCGCAACTAAAAAAACAATTTAACGAAGAAGAAGACACATGTACTGTGTGTGGTAAATGTGTAGAAACAATAGAACACCTCATACTAAAATGAGATGTTATCGATCCCGATGTCGATGCGGGCACAGTCACGATACCTGAGGCCCTAGGGTTTAGAGATAACAAAAGTCAAGTGAATAAATGTGCGGTAGAAATTAGCAAAAAGCGATTGGAAGATTTGTGGCTCAAAAGCACAGGGGACATGAGGTTAAAAGTGAAGGAAGAAGTATTTATAGAAAATGGTAAATTTTAAGAACGTGCCACACAGTTAAACAAAAATAAGAAGCTGAGCATGGTGCCAAGTGCCGTCACCCCGTTTCAGAGGGGACGCTCCTACCCTCCATCCATCCATCCATACGCTTACGAGCATCACCTTGTAGGTTTTAAGTGGACCATATCGTATTTCTTTGTGTTGCTAGCCAACAAGCAAAGTGATATGCAATGTCTTGATAGTATCTGAAGACAGGAAGGCGACAGTACCAGTGTGAAATTTAGCGCTTAAAATCAGGTGTTAAGGAAACAAAGGAAAACGGTGAACAGACAGTGTTAATACGGTGCCAGGAAATACCTCGGTTAAAAGAACATAAATGCATCTGCATATAGATAAACGAACGCAATGGATATGTGGAAACACAGGAAAAAAGAGCAAAGCGGAAGACAAATGAGGCCATTATGAAACACAGAGGGCGATGGGAATAAAACAGATACGAAGTTGTGCGGGGTATTTGGAAAGGTGTAATGGTTCCAAGAACTACATTTGCAAAGGTGGTTGTTTGCTTGAAATCAGAGGCACAATCAGAATTGAAAATTGTTGGGCGTGTTAGCAAACTGCCTTGGAAAGCATATTAAGCGCAAGCAAAGAAGGACAGAAAGGAGTCGACACCACAATGCGCTAACTTGATCAACTTGATTTTCCGGAAATACCCTCTTATTTAGCTCATGCACAGTGGCGCCACCTCATCCAAATTTTAACTAAACAAAAAAGCCGTCACCTTATCTAACAAGTCAACCGAAGGGGCACTAACGCACATATGGCCATTCCGACAGATATCCCCTGAGCCTCAGTAATCTCTCGCACATTTTTATTTTTGTGCTTTGGAAGAACCCTGCAGGACCCATGCACCAGCGCACAGCCGCATTCCTGACAGTCAATGGACAGATGACCTTATTGTTCATTTCTCGCGCTTAGACTTAACTGGTCATTGAGACAACTTCCGGTCTATCCGTAGTATATTTTCACACAGGACAGCGGAAGCTCATAAAGAAGAGCTTCTACGCAACCTGCTGGTGCTTTACGATGATTTGTAGAGCATTCGACATCTCGCTTACGGTACGGGTTCGTTAACCGAAATCTTTTCGCGAGTTTTTTTGGTGCTGAAATGACCACTTTTGGGACCAGCCGGCAAGCCGTTTCCTTAAGAATATATGCGTTCTATGCAGATAAGGCATTACCGCTACCTTCCATCTGCGTTCCGTCCGTTGATTTGCCGCGTTCCGAATAGTGCAGTCTGACCCGCATCTTTCTAGCAGCCCCTCTACAACCGGAACCTCCACTGACTTCGGAAACCCTGCTGCTGATAACGTTCCCGGCTGATCCATAAGAATCGTGCAGATCTTAGGCTGGCAAGATTTCTTTAATACATTTCCACTGGACCCAACCAGATCGACGACACAACCGATTACACAAATGGGACCAAGAAATGAAATTGCGTATGCCTCACAAGTTCAAAAGAAGCCACACGAGCATGGTGCACCGGATTCGCCTTGGTGTCGCATTCACCAACCGATATAGACATATGATAGGTGGCCGTGATACCAGCCTAAACTGTGAATGCTGTGAGGTGCCAGAAACACTTCAGCATATATTTTGCGTGTGTCCCGCGTATGCGCAAGAATGACAGCAACTTGCCTCTTCCATTGCAAAAATCCACGAAAGACCACTATCAGACGAGTTTCCTTTAGGTCCTTGGCCTAATGCAAAAAGCGCAGCCCTTGTAAGAAGAGCCGCTATAGCTTTTCTCCATGCCACTGGGCTGGACGCACGGCTTTAGAGATGCCACAACTCTGTGAATTTGAATATACGCATCTCTTCTTTATACCATCACCATTCATTAGCCCTTTCCCTCCCCGTCCCTTTTCCCCCGCATAGATTAGCAGGCCAGAGCACCTCACTCAGACCGACCGCTCTGCCTTTCTGTAAATGAATTTCTCTCTCTATCATTCCAAAGCACGAGTTGGCATTGCTCCTCTTGAGGAGCTTCGAGTTTGCGGACCGACACGGCAACAGGGGCTTATTAGCCCTAGGTTAATGCTCCCAACACGTGTGCCGCTCCATGAACGGGAACTGAATATCTAAGAAACGCAGCACGTACTCAGTCGGCTCTTCTAGCGTGAGAGTAAGTGGGCTTAGACCTGTAGAAACAAACTTCGTAAAGCTTGCCTGCAGTAGAACATGCCTCTGGTTCGAATAGGACTGGATTTTTATCAATGTACCTGACAATTTTAACTACCCTGTGCACTGACAAGGTACGCGACAGGTATTTGTTATGGCGGGCAAGAAATATTTCGCTTAGTACAGGCGCAAAACATCAACGGATGGAGACAGCTGGCTTTTGGATGAATAGTTCGTCATTCTATGCTGCATACGTCGAGTGAAGGTAGCAACTAAGCATATCTAAAAAGACCTGAACGGATAAACCGGCTGAATTTCGAAATGCAACCACGCCATACTCGTCTATGCACCCTTCTACGGATGCTATTAGTTTCTTTTGAGGCAAGGAGTAGCACAAGTCCTTTATGTCAAAGGAGCATGCTGATAAACTTCTGTGAGAATTTTCTTTGAGGAAATTCACGATTTCTGCAGAGCTTTTAACCGAAAACTGGTCGTCAATTATAACAATCCTGAGTTTTTCTTGCAAGAAAAGAGCAAACGTTTTTGCGATGACCCGGTTTCTGAAGCTGTTACCCTTAATGGGCACTCGGGTTTGTCCGTCTTCGCACTAAAGGTGATTTGAAGGCAATCGGCCTGAGCGTTGTTAATTTCGCGAACCAATTGACTAAGGCCTGCCTTCTTGCAAAGACGCTTTGTTTCTGGCTTGATCTTTCTAAGAAATATATTGCGACGCTGGTCGAACGCATAGACAATCGCAGAGCAGGCTTTTTTTTTATTAAAATCACGTTCCTTGATGACTACAAAGCCATCTTTCTTGTCCGCTGGCAAAGCACTCAGTTTCTGCAGGTCTTGGCCCACTTACTCTCACGCTTGAGGAGCCGACTTACTAGGTGCGGCGTTTGTTACATATTCAGCTCCTGTTCATGGAACGGCACTCGTGTTGGGAGTATAAACCTAGGGCTAATAAGACCCTGTTGCCGTATCGGTCCGCCCACTCGAAGCTCGTCAATAGCGGTATTGGCAACTTAGCTCTGGAAATGCATTAAACAATTTTGCCGCCATAAGATCTATACCAGTCGTATGGATAAGTTGGGAAGGTTATTAGCAGCAGGGTTTCCAAGGTCAGCGAAGGTTCGGTCGTAGAGGGGCTGCTAAAAAGATGGGGACAGACAGCACAAACCGGGACGCGGCAAATCAACGTACGGAACGCACATGGAAGGTAGCCGTAGTACACTATCTACATAGAACGGCACATAGTCTTAAGAAAAAGGCTACCACGTGTACACAAAAGTGGTATTTTCGGCGACAGAAAAACTTGCGAAAATATGTCGGTTAAGAGACCCGTACCGTAAGCCAGCTGTCGGATCTTCTACGAATCATTGTAAAGCACTAGTGGATTGCGTAGAAGTTGTTTATGAGCTTCCGCTGTCCTTTGAGAAAAATACATTGGACTGTCCGGAAGTTGTCATAATGACCGCTTACGAGAACATAGTCGAAACGTGAGAAATAAGCAATGCGGACATGTGTCACCTCACTGTCATGAATGCGGGTGTGCGCAGGTGTATGGGTCGGTCTTCTTGCCTTTATCTTTGTCTTCTTGCGAAGCACACAGATAAAAATGTGCGAGAGACTATTGAGGCTCAGGCGATCTATCGGAATAGTGATACGTGTGATTTTCTGGAAACACCTTCCTATCTAACCCATGCACAGTGACACCACCTCATCCAAATTTTAACCATCCAAAGCAACCTAACCATCCAATCTCCTTATCTTACAAGTATATGAGTAAGCCAAAAAAAGGAACTCTGGATTAGAATGACTCCTTGTTATTATCATTAGTCATTGTTAATTACACAATGTCATTAAATATCTAATTGTTTTACTGTTAATCATGCTACGTTTCTTGATAGAGAGAATTGAATCGCCCGCTGAAATTAGCTGTAAATGTTACTTGGCAGACACCGCTAAAAAGAGGAAAAAGTTTTTTCGAAATTGCTACGAAAATCTTCTACGTCATGTCAAACGCCACGTCCAACATGGTAGTGTTTTCACGAGAGCAGTCATTTCAAGGAAGATGTTCCACTGAGTAGTAAAATTAAGGTAATTTAGGCATACAGAAGGCCCCATGTACTTTAAACGTAATGTCAGTCCTCCATTATTTCCCACAACTCCAGAGAAAAGGAAAAAAACTCGCATACACAAATTTGTACACTGTGACTGGAGGGGATAGTAAGTAATATGGCAACAAAGAACCTCAAGCGGAAAGTTGGACATGCTGAGACTATTTCATCGGTGGCGGCAATAAAAAAGAAACCTGCTATATGAATAACCTGCAATGAGTAAGACAAAAAAAAAAGGAAATCTGGAAAGAAACAATCTATAACTGAAAGTTTAACTATAATTTTCGAAGCAAGATTAGGATGCCGTAAAACGTGCACCTATAAAGCTAGGTACAACACAGGAAGAAGAACCATGTACTTGCGGTGGTAAAGCAGTTTTCTCATCGCCCAATTAATGGCCGATCCAGTAGAGTGGGTTGCGCTAGTTCACTTGGAGCAAGAACGAGAACAAGGAAACGATGAAGCATGCTTGATTAGAATCTAAAGATACTTACTCAGCGATCGATTTAGGTTCCCCTGGAATCCTGGAACCCTTGGGCTCAGCGTGAGGAGTGCTAAAGTTGTCCGCAATAAAAAAATAGTGAGAGGCGAGTGGAAGTTTGGTTGAAGAAAAGTAGGAAGAGGGCAAACAACAGAGGCGTACAAAAGCAACCTTTCCAACAAGGGTTTAGACCTCATGGTGATGGGAATTTTTTGCGTTTTTTAAGGTAGTGTCGTGTTCCATGGCTTCCTTGAACGAAGAGGCAGACTGAACTTGAAACCTGCTTTAGTGCATCGAAGAAACTTGACGTGGCAGAATGACAGCCAAGGACTATAAGGACAAAAAGCACACCACAGCTTTGCAGCCAGCGAATATTTACACATAGTGGGCGAGGATGATGTGACCGCGATATGAGCCCCGTCACACAAAGGGGAACGCTATCACACAAGTACACGTGTACAGATATGCGACAGTAGGTAGGACATTAGGTAAAATACGAGTAAGGGCAATAGCGTAGTGGTGCAACACACCGCCCCATCCTAAAGACAATGCTCATAGCATTCATGCCTCCATACATTGCATTGCGTGCAGCCGGGTCGAATTCCAGGTATAGCCAGTCTGCAGGCGCAGGAGCGTGGGACGGTCTCCTCTGGAGAGGCCGTCCTGTGGAAGCGGATTGCGGGCCTTGCAATTAGCCACAATTAGACCATGTGGATGGAGGTGAGCTCCTTCTTGTTACCGACTATTCCGACGTGTGTGAGAGCAGGCAATTGAAAGATATAGAGATTGTGGCGGTGGTTACAGCCATTAGCTTGGAAAGCAGCAGCAGCACCACTGTAAGTCGTAAGCGACAGCGAGGGTGACATGGCTCCACCGCAATGCACTCTGCCCTTAAGCAACGCGTCACGCTCTATTGCAGCAGCTGGTGTTCCCATGAGATCTCTGCGCTCTGTGGAAGCGTGCTTGTGCCCGGACTTCCGGCTCACTTGGTACGATTGCATTCAATGGGCCGGACGGGGCGAGAAAATCTGGCAATTCTCTGCTAAGGCCTATGCATTTTTTGCCAACGGAAAGAACATAAATAGGCGCGGATGGATTAGGAAAAGCGTGTCCGCAAAACTAAACTAAAAGGAAGCCACAGCCGACCCAAGCAATACTTAAGCATTAGCAGACGATTCTCTGAATTTCTGTAGCTTTTTACTGACAGTCTCTCAATGAAGAACCACAATTCTACGCTAGCTGCTGTTAACTTCATTTAATCATCAGCACAGCGTTGCGACCCTCAAATTTGTCTGTTTCTCCATGCAGTTGCTTAGTCTGAACGAAGACCTCATCATGGTGGGCTTGTCAACCTCAATATTTGAAAAGGACACTTTCAAATGCTTTGTCTCCTCCCGGGCAAAATCTGGTCATTTACACCGCCTGCTGAAGTACAAAAAAAAAGTTGGGGTGAGTGCATATGCGCCTTATTAAAACTGCTTCATCAGCACTTATTTCAGGCGGGAGCAAACGCGCATGTGGCAAGCTGTCTTTGAGCACCAACGAATGCCGAGCAGCGCTCAGAAAACTACACAGAAATGGACTCAACTGTATTTGTGTTGTGTCTCTGGGCTGCCGCCATTTTCAAGATCATCGGTCGAGAGCTACAGGCCGATTGTGAACGTTACACAATTTGCTTTCTTTAATCTGTGACGGGCGAATCTATGGGCACGGAACCGAACATTCCATATAATATGGCACTGATATACATGCGCAGTGCTTTGTTTTCTAGTAAAAGCCAATAACTCCTGATTTTTTCAACTTGATGGAAATGTACTCAAATAGTCAAACCTAACTTCTCCACGAAGCGTCCTTTCATAAACGATACTAATAAGTGCAGGTGTTCCAGAGCTTAAAATGCTGCCCAAGTGTTGTGAGAAAGTGGTCAATACATAATATCTTTAATACGCGGATATGGTACACCCGTCATTTCCGCTTGCGATAACTGCGCAAACTTGTTTATATAGAAATGTAGCATATAGAGCGTCTGGCAGCCTTGAGCTAACGAAAGCTTGTTCCGTTTTAGTAGCCGCGCTTACAAGAATACGGCAATGGTGCATTGGATTGCATTTTCTGGAGGTCACTTACTTTTGAACCCAGTAAATGCGCTTGGAAGTGAATTAACGCCGCTCTTACATTGCTCTGCATCCATTGTGAATAGTAGCCGTGAAATTAAGAGGGTGCTTGCCCAACTACTGGGCGCTCGAGTTATTTGAGGATGAAATGATGACTTAGAGAGCATCTAAATAGCATTGCTATTTTGGACGAGATTCGGTATCTTCGAAACAAATATTTTTCAATATTTCTTTCACTGGTTTTCTGTTATAAAAGCATCTTTAGCGCCAAATATTAACCACATTCAGCTTTGATAATGTCTATAAACTCGGATCAGATACTGCGTGTCAATGTTAGGCAGTGCTTCACACTAGCAGGTGTCAGTAAGTTTCTCATTCTGTGGCTGTTTGTTCGTATTTCTGTCATCAATGTCTGTGCTGGCGCTAGGCAGCGCTTGACAGCAGTAGGCTTAAGCAGGTTTCCTCATTGTGTGGCTGTTTGTTCAGCTTTCTTTCAGCGACGCCCGCCATACATAGCGGCGTACATGTTTAGGGGCTCGGAACTAGGACACCATCTTGAGGGTGCGTGGTCGCTAAAGTTCACAACCAAGCTTTCTCGGCTCGCGCAAGCAATGTGGACTCAGGCAAAGCTAACTTAGGAGTGGTGCAAAAGGAAGTCACGCAGAGTAAGCGTGATTTCTTGTTCTGCCACCTGACGCTGATCCTCCATGATCGGCTTTTCAGGGCTTTACTAATCATGACCTGCACGTGCTGGAGAATTTCAAGCATCCTAATGAGATCTGACTCCTTGCAGTGCTTCATTGGGATTGTTACGGACGATTATTGGCCACCATCTCCTGTCTCACCGAAAAAACAAACTTTTCCGCGATATTCAGATAGGAGGATATCTCCAAGCCGCTAGTGTCGCTGTGCTTGGCGAGTATGAGAATGTATTCTTCGTCACATGTATCAGACTGAAAGCGGACAGCCCGGAATAAATGTGCAAGAAAGCTAACAGAGGGATTGGTATGGGCTATCTTAAGCGCCTAGACAGATAGAACGAGCATGGTAATGTCTATGGTGCATCAAAGATTTGTCCTGAAATAGCTCACGCACCCGTACGTTGCATTTAAAGAATATGGCTGGTTCGTCTATTTGGTATTCCAATAAGTTTGTAGCAAAATCCTATGTCGGGAACCAATGAAGCAGAACGATAGCAGGGAAGGACCAAAGGCAAGACAGGTCTACTATAGACACAGGAATGTTCCCAATGCATATGATAATCTACTTTAACTAGTTTCGCTGAGATAAGAAAAAACATAACACATCCAGCGAAGGGATCTCTTCAACTATGCTCCTTGTACTTCATTCTATTGGCGTGTACTTGTTTATCTTTATCGGGTTACCACGTTTCACCACCTAACAAATGTTATCGCACCTCGCAGGACACGCCTGCATGTATGAGATGTTTCTCGAAAGTTATCAATTGCTCTATCCGCCGTCTGTTGTCACCGAACCTTCTGTAATCACATTGCATTTATGCGCGAGGCGAATGCTCTAGAAGTTTGCGTAAGACACGCTGGCCCCAGTGGTCACTCTGGAACCTTCGTTGATTGATTTGTAAAAGCCGGCGCGCTTATCCCGCAGATCAGATTTCGAAGATCGCCAACCGTGTCCGCCGTTATTGCTGTGCATTGAGTGTAACTTGCTTTCGTGGGCATAAGGTCGCCCAATCAAATGTCAATGTCGACATTCAGTTTTACAGCTGTACTATTCACCGTCACTAGTACGTGACATCTGGTAGACGTGCTAGTGCGTTCATGTTCCGAACGCCCCCGCAAAGCCGTGAGCGAAGCCTGAGCCACGAAGGCAAGACCAACATCACCAATTTCCAGCGAGCTAACCGCAGGCTGCAAGGGCTACGCCCGGAGCACGGACGTTCGCCTGAGAAGACCAGGAAGTGCATGGCCAAAACAACAGCTGCAATGACAGCCCCAGTGTCGCCAACACGAACCGTGCTGCAGCAGCCCAGAGGGCCAGCGACGTTGCGCAGTTCACCGTTTGAGAACACGGAAAGCTGGCGGGAGACGTATGAGAAGGTCGCTACACTTAATAGCTGGAACATTGATGACAAGCTACGTCATGTCTTTATCACCTTGGAATACGCCGCCAGGACGTGGTTCGAGAATCGATAAGCCACCTTAACGACGTGGGACCTGTTCCGAAACGGCTTCCTGCAAACATTTACAAGCGTCGTGCGAAAAGAGCGAGCCCAAGCTCTACTAGAACCCAGAGCGCAGCTGCCCGATGAGGCCATGGCGATCTCCATAGAGATGTCTGGTGTATTCCACCACGCCGACTCGGAAATGTCCCAGGAGAAGAACGTCTGCCTACTCATGCACAGTATGAAAGAGCAATTTCTCGCCGGAATGATACGAAGCTCACAGAAGACCTTCGAGAAGCAGCCAGCATCTAGAAGACATTGGAAATACGGAACCGGCAATTCAACCGCGGAAGGAACTCAACAAACTACGCGGGAGTTCAATAACTGGGCACCGATCACATGTGCGACACTATCAGAGCGGTCGTGCGGGAGGAGCTCAAGAAGCTGTTCCCTTCATCGCAGCATCAACTGGCTTCGGTTGCTGACGTCGTACGCGAGGAGCTCCGACAATCACTTGGAGTACTTCAAATGCCGCAGCTTCACCCAGAAGCGATGACGTACGCCACCATAGCCGCCGTCCTGTACCCCTTCCACGCCAGCGCTAGGGCGCTGTAAAGCCGCAGTTGCGCCGTTCGCCGCCGCCACCAGCCTAGTAACCCGTCTCCCCGCACATCGTTCCGAGAAAGACTGACGTTTGGCGAGCCCCCGACCACCGTCCTCTTTGCCATTACTGCGGAGGAGCTGGCCACATCTACCGCCGAAGTCCTTACCGCGAGATGGGACTGCAAGGGTTCGCTGTCAACGCACAGCGCCGTCATGAAGGTGAACGCCTTCCTGATATCACCGATTGCCTCGGCGCTACTCAGTGGAGCCCTAGGTTACCATCCCGTTCGCCGCCACTAGGCCGCTACCTGTCGCCGCAGCGCCGTCCATACACTGGCCAAGCTCGGGGTCGGTCCGCCAGCTCATATCCGGAAAGGTAAAAGCAGCAACCGATGGAGGTAAGATTGCTGTTCCTCGAACTGGCGAATGTCCTCCGCCACTGACGAGCACGCCGAAGAGACTATCTCGGCGACATAACGACACGCCACCATCGCCACGAAGCTTGGAAGCAAAGAAAGTACTGACCAAAGACCTGACGACGGGATGCACCAGCCACACGTCAAAGCGATAAAGCCGTGATTCGACGCCAACACCTAGCTGCAACACAAGACAAAGGACCACGGACGTACATGTGTTGCTCGGCCGCCACGCAGTCAACCACATGAGTAGACATAGCAGACAACTACTCCGTCATCATGAGTGGACCCTTCGCCGCCAAGTTGAAGAAAGTAAAGACTGTGTGGGAAGGGGCCCAAATTCGGACCGCAGGATGACACCTAATAACGCCGACTGGAATCTGCATCGCCAGAATTACAGTTAATCACCGAACCTATCCTGCCACATTCGTTATCTTCCAACAGTGTTCACAATACGTCATTCTCGGCATGGACTTCCTGAAGCAACACGGCGAAATCATTGAGCTGAAATGGAAGTTGATAACGTTGTCGGAAGATCACGTGATACAGCCGGAGTGCTGTCGTATTCACAACGCCTTGAGTGTACTCGGCGATCAAGTGAGCATCCCGCCTCGCTCCAGCCTTGTTATTTCTGTTGGAACCGAAAGACCCGCAGACTTTGAAGGTCCCATCGAGGGCGACCAACCTCTACTGCTCGACCGTGAAATTTGCTTCCCAAGAGCGATGGCTAGACTGCACGGACAGCAAGCGAAATTGATATCGAAAAGCATCAGCCAGGAGTTTAAGCACATCAACAAGGGCACGACGATCGCTTACATGGAGGAAATTTGTGAAACCAGCAATGCATTTGTACTCTTGGATTCTGCCGCATCTATCCCGAAGACAATAGTTCCTGAACCAGATTTCTACATAAATCCAACTCTCCCGATGATTAAGCAGCAACCACTCAGAAGACTGCTCCGACGGCACAAATTTCTGACGTCATTGAGGATTCGACAAACACTAGTCGCAAAGCATCGCAGTCGAAGAGTGCACTCGACCGCCCTGCCACAGCTCTTACCAAGTTTAAACGAGAGAAGGTGAAGCTATACGACAACAAGACGAAATGCTGCACGACATCATCCAGCCACCGAAAAGCCCGTGGGCATCCCGTGTTGTCTTGCCGAAGAAAAAGGACCGAGCCTCACGTTTCTACGCCGATTATCGTCGACTGAACAAGATCACTAATTAGGTATACCTTCTGCCGCGAAAAGGCGACGCATGGGATCGGCTCTGCAACGCCAAATACTTCTCGTCGATGGATCTCAAGTCCGGCTACTGGTAAACAGAACTTGAATAGACATATCGCAACAACGCCGTCTTGATCATGTCAGACGGTTTCTACGAGTTCAAGGTTATGGCGTTGGGACTGTTCCTGGGGCCTGCAACGGTCCAGCGTGTCAGGGACACGGTTTTTTCAGGATTGAAGTGGCAGAGCTGGCTTGGATGATATCGTCGTCTTCCCCTGAAATTTTGACGATCACCTTAGGCGGCTTGCGACAGTACTAGTGGCCATCAAGTCATCATGGCTCACTCTGAAGCCAGAAAAGCACCACTTCTCTTACGATGATGTTCTGTTCCTGGGCCACGTCATAAGCAAATCTGTGGTCCGCCCCGAGCCACTGAAAACAGCTGCCATTGCAAATTTACAGCAGCCCATCGACAAGAAGGCAGCGCATAGATTCCGTGGAATGTGCACCTACTTTAGGCGCTTTGTCAAAGACGTCCCACGTATCTCTAAGCAGCTGACACATCTAACTAAATGGGATGTTGTGTTCAAGAGGGAAGCACCTCAGGCGGGCACATTGCAAGAACTCAAACGACGCATGAAGTTGCCACCTTTACTTGCGCACTACGACGAGGCCGCCGATAGAGAAATCCACACTGAGGCGAGTAGCCCATGCCTCGGTGGCGTCCTAGTTCAGAGGAAAGACGAACTTGAACAAGTGAAAGCTTACGCGAGCCGGTCGCTGTCGAAAGCGGTAGGCAATTACTCTACGACCGAAAAGGAATGCCTCGTCATCGTTGTTTAGGCTATAGCAATATTTCGACATTACCTATATGGCAGGCCATTCAAAGTCATCAGCGACCATCTCGCGTTGTGTTGGCTAAAGCATTTAGTTGACCCTTTAGGACGGCTGGCGCCGTGGAGCCTCAGACTGCAAAAATGTTACATCACTTTAGCCTACATGTCTGGACGAAAGCGCTCCGATTCCTATTGCTTAACACGTATCCCCAATGACACGCCGCTGCAAGATGGCGAGGATTACTACACCTTCCTTGGAATAATACGCAACGACCACACCCGGAGTTAAAAGCCTGGTCTAGTATTTGAAAGGGCACACCGATCTTCTCTTTAGGGCATTTCAGCGAGATTTGTCTTCGCACTCGCTTCAAAACAACCAACTCGTAAAGAACTCACCAATCCGCGCCAACTACCTTCTCGTTGTTCCTTGAGTGCTGCGTCCAGAAGTACTGCACACCTTACATCACGATCCGACCGCTGTGCACTTAGGATTCTCCCGGACGCTATCGAGGATACAGGAAAAGTGTTACTGGCCGCGCCTGACCGCCGACGTCGCCCGTTACGTCAAGACATGCCGATCTTGTCAGCGACATGAGACACCACCGACAAGGCCAGCGGGATTACTATAGGCGATCGAGCCTCCTTACCGACCATTTCAGCAGATCGGAGTGGACTTGGGGCCCTTTCCGACGTCAACAACCGGAAATAGGTGGCTCGTAGTGGCCACAGACTACCTCACCTGCTTCGCTGAAACGAAAGCTCAGCCGAAAGGTAGCGCGGCCGAAGTGGCGAAATTTTTCGTCGAGAACATCCTGCTGTGACATGGCACCCCAGAACTCCTCATCACCGACAGACGGACGGCCTTTACACCTAAGCTCTCCCAAGCCATTCTGCATTACAGCCAGACAAGCCACACGAGGACAACTGCCTACCACCCGCAGACGAATGGTCTTGGGCAGCGCCTGAATGAGACCCTCAGCAACATGCAAGCAAGGCACTTCGATGTCGAATAGAAGACCTGGGATTCCGTGCTGTCGTACGCAATCTTCGCTTACAACACGGCGGTGCGATAAACAACACAGATCACGCTGTTGAAGCTGGTTTACGCCGGACAACTCTCCCGCCTGCTGATCAAGCATCAGCAGAGGACCGAAAGCCGGCACTACAATCTTCGACAACGCTACGTCGAATACCAGCCCAGTGACCCTGTTAGCGCTTGGACACGAATACGCCGAAGAGGACTTAGGTAGAAGCATTTACGCCGCTATTTCGAACCCTACAAGAACATACGCCCCATCGGCGCAGTCGGCTATGCGGTCGTACCAGACGGCATTTCGCTATTATTGTGGCATCGCTCACGACCTGGCATAGTAGATTCTGTGCTACTTAAGACGTTCAACCAGCGGTAGCGCACTTTGGGACTATGTTTTTGTGGACTATGTTACTTTGGACTTTGATTTTTTGTTATTGTTTTGTTACCTTTGTTTATTAGAGGCCTTTACTGCTTCGCTCTCGTATGTTTGTAGCGTCGGGGCGATGCTTATTAAGAGGGCGGTATTGACACGTGTACTTGCTTTTCTTTATCGTGTGACCACGTTTCACCACCTAACAAATGTTACCGCACAGCGCATGACGCGCCTGCATGTTTCGGAAGTTTCTCGAGAGTTATCGATGGTTCTATCCGCTGTGTGTTGTCACCGAGCCTTGTGTAATCTGATTCCATCGCGCGAGGCGAATGATGTAGAACGTTCTGGAAGGCACGCCGGCACCCGTGATCACTCTGGAGCTTTCGATGACTGAAGTATAACAGCCGACACGCTTGACCCGCAGATCCGCATTCGACGATCGCCGACTGTATACTCCGCTATTGCTGTGCTTCGAGTGTAACTTGCTCTTGTGGACACAAGCTTGTCCAATGAAGAAAGTCAGTCTGGTCATTAACATTTTTACAGCTATGTTATTCACCGTCACTACTACGCGACACTATTGTTAATAAGTGCGGAGGAAAAGTAAAAAAGAAATATTCGCGAAACCCGTCTTTGGTTGTTGCTTTATGTTATCATGGCTTCCTTTAGATGTAGTGATAACGCCTGGTAACAACGGTTTGTAGAGATGAGTTCTTCACATGATATGCGAGCAGCTCTATTTGCTATTACTTGCCCATAGGGGTGACTTTGCCTTTGAAACAAAACGATTGTGTCCAAACAGAGATATTTTCTTTTGTTAAGCGTATTAAAATTTACCAGAAAATCCAGAACTTGGGGCTGTCAGACAGCGGAACTACTGATTTCGCCGTTGTTTTCGTGGCAGTATATAAAACTCTCGACTTCTTCCCGATTTCGTATTTTAAATATAACAGCGGATTATTAGCATCAACATTTCAAAAAAATATATAACCCGCAAACAAATCAGCCAACATTTACGGGGAATTATCTTTCAAGTAGTTCTCAGAGCACAGGATTGTACATGAGCAAAATAAAAGAACTTCTTCGAGATTAGCTTATCAGCTTGGTTCGTAGAACTGACATTGAAGCTTGCGTTAGCGCGTGAACTACACAAATCGAGCTACTGGGCCATCCCAGAAACGTTTGTGCATGGTTGTGCGTTCTTCATGACATAGCGTTCCAGTTACTTTTGAGCTTGAATGCATAAAGCGACGTATTGTTGAGTAACTGGCACTATAGTGCATTTCTCCCCAAAGTTGTGAAATTAATATCTCCAAACTGGAGTAATCTTGAGAATCCGTTCCACGTATTTACAAATTCCGTTCCGATTTACAAATTCTAGCCATGGAGATGGCAAGGCGGAACGCCTTGCCATCTCCATGGCTAGAATTTGTATATTGCAATATGGAGCATATGCTAATTAGTTCAAAAGTTAATTGAAGACTTTTCGTTATTTATGTCGAGTACGGATTTAAATTTTTGTGCAAGTAATGTCTCAATGGTGTGAGTAGGCCAGCTCCTGAACTGGAATTGTGCTTCCTGCCCCAGGTAACCCTTAAAAAACTTTGAAAATGTTCGCTGAAACTCCCGGTATAACACGCAATGTCCCGAAAAGTGGAGGGAAGAGGCGAAAAGAAGTTTGGCTTTCACATAGCGACATTTGTGCCATATTACACTGATAATTGATATCAGAAGGCCAACTGCTGCCTTGCTTTAGATAAAGAATAACAATAAAAATGAGTTTCGCGTAACCTTCTCCACGATAACAAATCAGCCACTTTCTCCATAGGAGGCGGTAAGGAAAACCACAGAAAACGCAGGAAATTCGGTTCTTTCGCCCGAAAGCGGGGGGGGGGGGGGGCGGCCGAAGCATGGATAGTGTGATAACAGGGTTTTTGGCTTGACTTTATCTCTTTGCATTATACACGAACGTGTCAAGTTTAGGTGACGTAGCACGCAAGGCAACTGCTGCTTCACAAAAGGAACATAGCCCTGGTAGCTAACAGACTGTGCTAGAGTGAGGCGGAGCGCTGGAAGTGACGTTGCAGGCATCGCATCACGATGGTGCGCTCTTGAGACTGACGGGAAACTGTCCGTGGTATTCAGCGCCAAGTGAAATACTAGATAACGTAAGCTTGACGTATGCTGCCCGTGCTGCTCAGGGAAGTGCGTACACATATCAGCTCAGCAGAGATTCTACTGTGTACCGAAGTTGTGGCGTAGTTGGTTTGCCGTTCGGCGCGGGGTCGAATCCCGGCCGCGGCTGCCGCAACAAGATGGGGCAAAAGGCAAAAATGTCCGTCTACCCTGTGCTGCGTGCACGTTAAAGAACCCCAGGTGGTCTAAATTATTCTGGAGTCCCCCATACCTCATAATCATATCTTGGTTAGATGTGCTATATTCAAATGTGTTATAGTGTGTAATGGTGTGTTAGTATGTTATAGTAGGCGTGCGCACACTGCTCTTTCCAGTCAAGGAAGGCAGAATGAGGCACTGGCTCCACTACTGCAGCCAATTTAGCGATGCGTTGACGGTGCGTCCTCTCCGTGTTTTCCGTTTGCCGCAAAACGCATTCCGCATGGTCTGGAGGCCGTCTAAGCCTCCGCGTGTGGACCGTGCATACAGCGTCGATGGGCAGAACGACAGCAACACACGGAGTGCCGCTGGCGTACTAAATGCGCCTAGAGGGTCTGCATAATTCCTATGGCAATTAAACGAATGACGCGTCGTGTTGCCATGGTCAACTTCCCATACCAGCTTACCGTAACGTCATGGATCTCTACAGCGTGTGAACGCCATTGATTGGCAAACAATGTTGAGTGGATTTGGCGACCACAGTTAGTTTTCATGTTTGAAAGGACACCGTGCGGGATAATCAGGTGTGATGAGTGATCTAGCTACCAACTCCACTGTTATGTCCACGGGTACATCTCTGCAGGCCATGTGGTGAACATGTCAATGCAGGTTAACAGGTAGCGATGGTTCCCGCAACGAGGAAGGGGGCTAACAACATCGATGTGCAGATGGCTGAAGCGGGAGTCGGGGGCCGGGAATGTGCCAAGAGGAGTCGTAGTGTGGCAAGGCACTTGAGACTGTTGGCAGTTGAGGCACGCGCATGACCAGCGATGAACGTCTACGTCGATACTGGGCCACACATAACGAGAAGTGACGAGTCGCTGTGTTGGGTCGAATGGCAATATGAGCCAAATGGAAAGCATCAAAGACAGCCCGACGGTATGGACGAGGTACCTAAGGCCGAGGCTGTCCGGTCGAAGTATCACAACGAGGGGTACGTGGCAGTGAGGAAGCAAGACATCTTCAAACACCCGAGAGGTAACGCTCGGGCAAAGCAGCTGGAGATCGGCGTCGATAATCTGGGCGGTATCCATGGCCGTGAAGTGGACGACCGGTCAGCCGTGGTCCCTTGGATGGATGGCGGCGCGAGAAAGCGCATCGGCAACGGCTTTAGATTTTCCCCTGACGCGACGAATGTCGCTCGTGTATTCAGAAATGTAGGCGAGCTGTCTGATGTCGCTGGGCGCTTGGAGGTGCTGCCGGAGGCTAGGACGGAAGTCAATTGTTTGTGGTCGGTAAAATCATGGTAGGAGCGCCCTTCGAGAAAATGTCAACAGTGCTTCACAGCCAAATAGATGGCGAGCAGCTCTCGGCCGAACCTGCGGTAGTAGTGCTCAGGGTATGCAAGCTTCTTTAAAAAAAAAAGGCGACGGGCTGCCGAGCATCAGCAATGAACTGCTGCAAGACTGCGCCGACAGTGGTGTTTAATTCGTGAACCATGACAGATTCTGGCGTGTCGCATTTGGGGAGGAGTAGGAGCGATGCGCTGAATATGGCTCTTTGATGCCTCTAAACGCGCGATCTGCAGCGTCATTCAAGGCCACGGGAGCATTCAGTGTCTTGAGGCCCGAGAGAAGGCCATGGAAAAGCTTCAATATATTGGGGCAGCGAGGATTGAAGCGGTGGCAAAAATTGCTGAGGCCAGGAAATTCACGAAGTTCCTTGGTGATGTATGGCTGAGGAAATTTACGGATGGCTGTGACGCAGGTCGCGAGTGGACGAATGCCGTGTGCGTTGATGCGATGTCCGAGGAAATCCTACTCCGTAACGCCCACCTCGCTCTTCGGACCATTAACAACAAGACCAAACTTGCTGAGTCTTGCGAACACTGCAGACCAGTGTAGAACACTGATGTAGACGACGATGTGGTCAAAATAGGCAAAGGAGCACGTGAAGTCACATCATACCTGGTCAACGAAACGCTGAAAGGTCTGGGCTGTATTACGAAGACCGAAAGGCACGCGCAGATATTCGAACATGCTGATGGGTTTTATTATGGCGGTCTTCGGAATATGTGGGAGTTTTACAGGAATGTGCTGGAAGGCTTTCACCTGGTCGACCTTCCTAAAAGTGTCGAAGCCGTGCAGTCCCGCCGTAAAATCCGGAATGTGAGCTATTGGGTACCGGTCCGGGACAGTGGCCCTGTTGAAAGCGTGGTAATCGTCACAGGGGTGCCAGTCACCGGTCTTCTTGGGCACCATATGGAGTGCCCAGGCCCAAGGACTGGAGGAGGGGCGAAGGAAGCCAAGGTCTGGCATGTGTTCAAACTTCCTTTTGGCGACAGCTGGACAATCCGGTGTGAGACGACGAGCGCGAGGGAGGACGACAGGGCCAGTCGTCATGATATAATGTGTCACACTTTGAGCGACTCAGGACTGAAAGGATAGGTGTCGGTAGACGTCCGCAAACTCGGCAAGGACGGTGGAAGCTTGTAGTGCCATAGAAAGTCAGCTCCGATAATGGGCTGGCGCACACCCGCGATGCCGAAAATTCAGCCAGCAGCACTTCTGAGGCAGATCACGGACTTTTGACCGTAGGTCTGGATGGTTGATCTGTTGACCGCGGCGAGAGGAGGCGAGTCGGGAGGATGGTGGTGCTAAGCCAATGTAGCAGGAAGAACACAAAGCACGGCGCCATTGTGGACGAGATATCACGCTTTAGTGACACGTTCAGTAACGTGGAAAAGGCGACTGGACCTAGGGCCGGAAACCTCAATCGCCCTAAGTTTTTGGCCTAACGGTTTCCCACGTATGAGCAGTGCTGGCGGCACTGCTTTGCACGAGAGCCATAGCGATGGGGGTACCAGCAAAGCGTACCGGGTGGATGAAAACAGCGTCCAGAGTGACCATGGCTTGGGCGGCGAGGTCACCACCAAGAACGCGGCCGGCGAGTTCGGATGGCAGCGGCCTCAGTTGTCAGTTGCACAGCTTGCCGTGTAAGCTCCTCGTTTGCTTCGAGGAGACACGCAAAGCTTTCGGCATCGGCTGTATCATAGGACGGAGGGTCAGGAGGGCGATGAACTGTGGTCACGGAGGGGAAACCGACATAGATAATCTTGTCGGCCAACTTGGCCAGAAATGCCAACGTCGTGAATGAACATGGGGTCAGAATCATGCAGACCTGCGGTGGAAGACGCTGCAGGAAAAGTTCCCGTAGATTTGCGCTGTCGGTTGAAGGAGCCCCGTCTCGAGCCAAGACTTGCATGCTGTGCTATAAGCCGGTAGGTTTGCAGTCGCTGAGCTCCTCCAATGTAACAAGTTCAGTAATCGATGCTGCTCCGATTCAATGGTGCGCTTGATGAGTGTCACCTTAAGGTTGTCATTAGGGCGGTTGATGGGCGGGAAGTGCAGAACATCGCGAACCATCGAAGCAGTAGTCGGTGCAAGCGCACAAGCCATGTGTTCGAACATGGCCATCTGCGAACTGAGGAGGTGGCTACGGAACAACAACTCGATGGCAAGGAACCAAAGTTCCGTGTCTGACGACTAGAACTCTGCAAGCTTGAAAGCGGTGACCTTGATATTGATACGGTACTTGATCGGGAGAATCCGAGGCGATGACTTACAAGGTGGAAAAGCGGACTGCGAAGACAGCGTGCTCGAGCTCCTTGCAGTGATAGGCCCAGTGAAGCGGCTGCGGCACCTGGAGCGAAAGGGATGATGCAAATTCCGGAGTCACCAAATTGTGGGTGAAGAAAAATAACACAGACGCTGGTGGTGCCTGGTGTCCGAAAATTACATTTTTAGCCGAGCCAGCTCAATCAGACGGAAGCCTTGCTGATTCTTCTGCTCGCGCATGGTCACCGTGCTGGGCGTGTCCTCATCGTTTTGGGTGACCAGACCATTGTCGCACGTAGAAGTGCGCTGCGAATTCTATCGTAATTAACTTCGCCGTCATTAAACCAAATGAACGTAGGTCGGACTCCAAACAAAGGTCCTGGCTTCGAGTGCCATAATTACCCCTATCTCAATTAACTTCGCCTTCTTGAACACAGAAGGTCATAGGTTCGACTCCAACCAAAGGTTGAGGGTTCGAGCCATTTTGACTGTCATTTGATCCCGCCGAATAAGTCCAATTTTCTGTCTCTTGAGTCATTTATTAATTTTACATCTCTAATTGGAGACCTTAACCGAAGAAGTACAAGAGTAGAGCTGCCGAATAATATACAGAAGAAAAGGTAATATTCAATAGACTGGCAATGTAACAACAGATCATGATTGCCAGTCAGCCTCTAGAGTCTGCGCAAAAGTACGTTCATGAAAGTAAGTTACTTAGAGGGGGCCCGCAGCACGAGAAGAAAATATACAAAACAAATAAAAACATGGGTTATAGTTCATGTGGCGGACATTACCAAATCATGACTGGGCACTTGCCAACGTCGTTGAAAAAAAATTTGTGCACTCATTGTATTCTGCCGGTAACAAACTAATTGGGGTGTAGTTAGGAGGGTAAAAAATGAGCTGGAGAACAAGTAAAGGACAATTAAAGTAAAGAGCGATGATACGAGGAATGCTGTGCACAATGTTAAAGGGCCCCTCACCAGGTCTAGCCATTTTGAGCTGACAAGTGCAGGGCACATATAGCGCGATAACGATCATTTCTGCAAAGTATTAGATCGCTACGCGCCGCGGAAAGATCTGAAATTTCAAGCCGACTGCAGTTTTTTCTTCTCCTCGTGGCCGCCGCGCTCCAAGCCGGACGGTGACGAAGTCGTGCGCCTGCGCTACGTAGTCGTGTCCGCAGTGTGACGTCCCTCGTGGCGACAAGTGACTGCGGTTTATATTCAAGGCATCTGTTATCTGTGCGATCTGCTGCTTGAATTGTCGAATTGAAGTTTAGAGAAATAATAAAACGCACAAACGGATTGTATGCGTGTTTTTGTTTTACTTCTCATCGAAGCAAGAGAGATATACTTGCGCTTCGTCTGCTTGTTGCCACTGTGGTGGGGTCACGTGCGCAGGTACCAAAATTATGCCATTTTCTACCGTGTTCCAGCGCGTGATCATGCATTGTGATCCGCTCGTTCTGCCTCAGTATTCGTGTAGCACTGAGTTATATCGCTAGGCATGTTTCCTTGTGCACAGCGCGCAATCTCGTGCGCTCCGCAAACGAGACAACAGCTCGCGTGCGACGCCGTCTGCGGAAAGGCATAGCGACGAAAAAAAAAACGAAGAGCACAAGAAGAATGAAGGCGAGGCCTGTGACGTATGCGATCGTCGAGCTCCGGTATGGGAGAACAAACGCAAGGAATTTCGCTTGCGTAAGCTGGACAGCGCGAGTGGAAAGAGCGTCTTGCTTGGCAGTGGAGCCCGGCTGCTGAAATCATGGGTTCGCGGCACTGAAATATTTCTATCTCGGCTATTATTGAGCCCATTTGGAACATATTTGCGGCAGAAAGCTTCTTAGAGAACACGTAACAACTTCCAGTGTATAGCCCAAATTTGGTAGGGGGCCTAGTGAGAGGACTTTTAAGAGACAGGACAAGGGCGGTGCGCATCATAGAGCAAATGGGGATAGCCGATGTTATAGTTGACATTATGAGAAATAAATGGTGCTGGGTACGTCATGTAATTCGTAGGGGAAATAACCGATGGGCTGTTAGACTTACAGAGCATAAAAACAGGCTGCCGCTGCCAATCCAGACGATGACGATGCCACGGCGTAAGGTGCTGTCGTAGATACTGACGTACAAGTGGGCGTCAGGATCTATACCAATAACGTACCAGTGACTGTAAGCTGAGATCGTAGATCCAAGACGTGCGTCATATTGACGTACTAGCTCTGGGGTTTCAGCGCGAAATTCAAAAGGTGGATGATTAGCTTTCATTTTCTGTTCTAGTAAAACTTTTCTTATAGGCTGTTTAAAGGATAGTTTGCTGTCTTAAACTGATTTTGTGTTTCTCCGGATTTACCTTTAGCACTTAACCCTACTCTACAGTGCAATTAACAATGCCTCCGTGAATATTTGCCGTGTTCCTCTTTATTTACCCAATGAAGTTACTTTTACCGAGTAACAAGTTGAACAAATCCAGCGCGTGTGCAGCCGACGAAACAGCCACCTCAACATAAATGCGTTTAAAGTGAAGCCACTCAAAGAAGCCTTTCTGCAAAGTGTCCATATTAGTCCATATAGAATGGTCATAGGCACTTTTTGTTATATTAAAGGTAGTTTACCTCTGGATATACTAGCCAATATAACTCATTTTCACAATGAAATGCAGAGTAATGTCACGCGAGCTTTCTAATTTTGTGGCCAACTGCAGAAAAAAGATTTTAAAATCTGCAAGTAAATCAAGTGTTGTCTTGTTGTCTTTCTTTTTTCAGAATCAGTGGAAGGACATGTAAGTGCTCATACCATTTTATGACTGACATTCATGACATGACTGGTACCGGTACACAGTGGTCCTTTGTGAAAGGGAGCACGCGAGCGCGTAGCCTGTGCTGTGCAGAGGGTGCTTAGAACGCCAGCAAATGGCAGAAAGGGGAAGCTAGTTTGCTGGTGTCGTCATCTATTGGCGGCCAGAATAGCCAGGCTTTGTCGATAGACAAGCGCCTGCTAGAATTTGCAGAGTACCCCTCCCCATCACTGTTGCTCAAATACTAGGGTCTGCAGCGCAGCGTGTGCTGTTGACACGCAAGCGAAGCGGTAACATCGAATTGTCCACAAACGCCCTGTAGTTGATCGGTACTCCCAGCGTGTAATAATGTGTGAGCATACTGGGGCTAGTTCCCTCGGGACTCTATCTGTCCGTCTGTACAACTGTCTTTCTTTAACGCATTACACGATGCACTGCACGCATAGGGATACATGAGGTCCAAAGGAGCCATACAGGGCTATAATTTTCAAGTTTTATGCAATTTTCAAAATACTTCCTGTGGCAGATTGAATAATTCTTCTCCTGAAGTGAATTCGTCGAAGAGGCGTGCATTACGAGCCCGAGAAATCGAGCCACGCATTCAAATAATGAAAAACAAAACGAATTAGCTTTCTAGCGGAAAACCTTAAGGCACATATTGTAATTCACGAAGAGTAGCCGGTGAGCATGTATCTACTTGAAATTAATTTCCTGCATCACAGTAGCTTCGAGATATGGTTTCCCAAACTGTGGGACGAAATGAATGGGTGTTCCAGTTACTCTTGTGCTTCAATGTGTAAGACTGCGTTTTGTTGAAATAGTAAGTGGAATAACAATGCATTTATGACAAGCCTGATGGCGCATGTCTCGAAACTAATGTCATTGCGGAAGTTAATTCTAAGCGGATACACCTTGCAAGCTCACCGGCTACAATTCGTAAATTTCAATGTGTCGTCAAATAAATAATTCACAAGATAATTAGATTTGTTTAGTTAATTGAATATGCGTTCGATTTGTTGTGCAAGTATTGTCCTCCTCTCCGTATAATACAACTCGTGGAGTAGAAATATGTCATCTGTAGCACATTGTTTATAAAAGTTCTGCAAAACTTAAAAATCATCAAATGATCATGTATATGAGAATGCCTTAAGATAACGTATGACTACTCATGATTTATGATTATGACTACAAAATGAAACGGGCAGAGATTTGTGGTTCATTGGGACCGTGTTTACCATTCCAAAGATATGGCCTGTGCAATAATGGCGGAACCTTAGGCTAGCCCTACTACGTTGTCTCTTTCGTCTTATTGGTGATCGTCTTCTTTGTCGCTCTCTTGTGGCCGTGACATAGGCCCCGGCAACAACGGCGCCCACCCGGGGCCTGCTAGATGGCGGCCACATGGTTTGGTTGAGACAACCCACGTGGATAAAATCAGGTGACGTGAACGAGGGGGAATCATCGGCTGGAGCTATTTCAGAAGCGGCATCACTGAGCTGTCGGACAATGCGGTAAGGGCCACATTACCGGGAGAGCAGTTTTCTCCGATAGGACCACACTCCCTGAAAGATTTCGAAGGACGTTGTCGCCGGTAGAGGACTTAACATCATGAAGACGCTTGTGACAGACTTCTATCTGGCCTGTGATTCAGAAAGGCGACAGTGGGCAATCTGACGTGCCTTAGCGGTTGTCGCCATGACGTCGCGAGCGTACTCGAGAGCAGTTGGCCGGAACCTGTCGAAACGCAATGTGCTTTGACGTCCAAAGACGAGACAGAAGAGCGAGTGGCGAGCGCTGGCGTGACGTGGTGCTTTGTACGACAATTTCACAAATTGGAGGGCCGCGTACCAGTCAGTATGATCTGAGGAGACATGCACCGATAGAATATCTGTAAGCGTTCAGTTCAAGCATCCAGTGAAGCCGTTCGTTTGAGGATGGTATGCTGTCATTAGCTTTTGTATTGTGGCGCCAGAGCGAAGTAGATCTTCGACAACTCTAGGTACAAAGCAGATGCCCCTATCTGTGAGGAGCCGGCGAGAAGCTATGTGGTGTAAGATGATATCTTGCAGCAAGAAGTCGGCGACGCCGGTTGCGTGACAGGTCTGGATGACTCGTGTGACGGCATAGCGGGTTAATAATCCGTTGCAATCGCGATAGCCTTGGAGGTAGAAAAAGGGCCCAATAGGCCGAGCCCAACATGATAAAACGGTTCGCTGGGAACATCAATAAGCTGGTGGGTTTCAGCCGGAATAAATACAAGTTTCTTACGATGTTTTCACGGTTCGAAAGCAGCGACTTAACCTCGCACGGTACGGTAGACTCCATGGCAGAAATATCGTCGCCGCACACGTCCAAATGTCCTGGCAACACCCAGGTGGCCAGCAGTAGGAACATCATGAAGTTTTTCGAGAGTATACTCGCGCAAAGAGGAGAGGGAACGACTTGCAGCAGTCCGTGTCCTTCTAGTCGGATATTTCGGCGGTACGAAATTCCGTATAGAATGAGGAACTTGCGAACTGAAGCGTCTGACGGATCACAACGGAGGCGGCTGATAAGGTGGTGCAAGGATGTATCACGTTTTTGTTCCTGGACGATGTGGTGGAAGGCGGAGAGCGCGAATATTCGAGCAGGTGCGTCATGGGAGTCTGGAGCGTCGAATGAGTTCCGAGGCAAGGAATGTGCATACTGGTGGAGCCTACCGCATTTAAACACTACAACACAGTGTAGGCGAATTCTTGAAGGCATAGTTCCCAGCGGCCTGGATCTTTCAGTGTCCTGAAACAACAAAGAACGTGATGATCGGTCGTGATAGTGAAAGGTCAGCCATATAAATACGGTCAAAATTTACCCACTGCCCATACGAGTGCAATGCAGTTGCGCTCAGTACTGGAGTAATTGTGTTCAGCGTGTCAAAGCCGAAAACTTGTGTACGCAGTAACTCTGCCATGCTCACAATGACATTGAGGTAAAACAGCGCCAATACCACAGCAACTAGCATCTGCACGGATATCTATGGGGTAGATGGGTTGAAGTAAGCGAGCGTTGGCTTTGTAGTGAGCAGTGTTATAAGGCGTTCGAAGGCAGCAGCTTCGTCAGGGCCTCTGAAAAGGGGGCGCCGTTCTTGAGAAGGAATGTCACAGGCCGAGCAATGTACGCGAAATTTCTGACAAATCGACGGAAATATGAGCACAAGACTACGAACTTGCGGACGTCATCGGCAGAGGTAGGTACAGGAAAATCAAGAACAGCACACATTTTTGTAAGATCGGAGCAGATGTCAGATGAGTCGACGCGATGACCGAAGGCAGTGATTTGGCGATAACCAAAGTGGTACTTCGAAGAATTCACTTGTATCCCAGCAGCCCAGAAAATTTTGAGGACAGACGAAAAGCGCTAGAGTATTGTCGCGAAGGGCGCCGATACCACGATGACATCGTCGAGGTAACAGAGGCACATATGCCACCTAAAGCTGTGCAAGAGCGAGTCCGTCATTCGGTCGAAGGTGGCTGAAGTATTGCTGAAGCCGAACGACATGACTCGTGCTAATGCGGCCTTCTCACCGTCCATGTCGTCGACGGCAATTTTCCAGTAACCAGAATGCAGGTGTATTGATGAGAAATACGTCGCACCGTGTAGACAGTCAAACGAGGCGTTAATGTGCGGCTGTGGATAGATGGCTCAATGGCACGATGGCTCAATAATATCGTTAGTGTGCAGTATGCAATAGTATATTCGGCGAGAGGTGTATAAAATGCGATAGGGCTGAATAGGTGGTGCATTGGCGGTATGTATGCTATGCTGCACAAGGCAACCTTGTCCAAAAGGCCGACCGTGAATGTCTAAAATGTAATGAGATGCAGCAGATGACGAAGGTTGTCGGCTGGTGTCGGTGAAAGGTTCAGGGCTATCATCTTGGCAACGTCGTCGTGCACTGGAGACCACGTTGCGCAATGAGCATTGCAGGTGGCGAGAGATTTGTTGAAAAAAGGACAAAGCGAGAGAGAAGAAATTCGTGCTCCTACGACGGCGACAGTGTGGCCAGAGAGATGCCTTTGGGTAGTGCCCGAGGGCCGAATGCGAAATTCAGGAACGGATGATAAGTTTTGTGAGCCGATATGGTCACAATGCTGTCAGGAAATGACACATCATGCGAAAGTAAGGCATAAATGAAGGAAGTGGCAGCACAGTCACCATCAGGTACACAGGGGTTGGGCACAGCTGTGATACAGGTCGGCACCTGCGGTGGTGGACGAACAAAGTAGCCACAACATAGTTTGATCTGCACTTTGTCGGGAAGGTCTGTAACATCAGGGAAATCAAGTTGCACTGCACCAGCCGAGCCGTCAGTTTTTTATGAGTTAGCAGATAAGAAACCATGGCTATGGATGACGTCGGGCAATCGCCGAGTACGTGGAGCAGAACAGATGTGCAGCGACCGCCATCGTCGAGATGAGAGGTACACATTCCCAGCACAGAGGGAGTATCCGCAACAGCGGCTCTTACAACGGAGGACTCAGCAAATGGGAGCACTTTCTTGAGCCGCTTCCGGAGATCAGCGTTCATGACTGAGATGTGTGTGCCGGTATCGATCAGGTCAGCTACAGGTAGAGCGTCAACTGCCACAGCGATTAGCTTCTGATCTGCCGGCAACGTAAGGACAGAATTTGCAGCTCCAATGCAGCTTCATACCCGGACGCTACATTCACAAGTTTACCGCAGGTAAGCGTACAAAATGGTGCGGCGAATGAGGTGCAAAAGGTTACGTAGAGCGCTTTGACTGTTTTGTGCGCGCAGAAAGGCCGCGGTCACAGTATGTCGGTTTATGGGGAGCATCAAATGGCCGAAGTAGGCTGTCATTGTGGCGGTAGTAAAACGTGGAGCACAAAGACGAGGGCTGACGATTTGGCCAACAGTCGGAAGCATATGTGCATGTCGTAAGGTATTCGTCATTGTGCCGGATCTCAGAGCGTCCAAACGTCGGGCGAGGTCGATGAAATAATATATCTCCTAGGTCTATCCTAGGAGCGGCTTACGGAGCACATGGGTTGAATGTCTGCGTTTGGCAGTTCTTCGCGGACCTGGATGAGGGAGATCGTCGACTGAGTATCCTCTGAAGGGTGTGCAAAAGGAGATGATGAAGGAGCCTCGATTTCGTGTCGCACAATTCGGACAACGCTACCTGTAGTGTATGACCGAAGGGACGAATGAGCGTCTTCGCACGACGACGTACAAGTCGTGTTGGGAAGCCGAAAGAGCTTTCGGGCAGTGCGACGGCTCTCTAACTCTTCGAAACGCCTGCACTCATAGATAATTTCGTCAATCGTCGAGCAATCTATAAAAACGAGCAAGTTGAGCTCATCATCTGGGATGTATTTCAGAACATGGCTCACTTTGTCAGACTCCGGCATATGGGAATCGACGCCGTGGCAAAGAGCTAGGACATCAACGATGTACGCAACGCATGACTCTGTATCTTTCTGAGCTCGACATGATAGGCCTTTCGTAGCGGCGATCTTGTGACCATCGACCTTGCGTAACAGGTCACATGGTTCTTGCTTGCGTGAGTCTCAGCTGGTCTGCTCTTCTATATGTGTGTCATACCAGGTGAGTGGTGGTCCCTGGAGGTAGAAATATTCGCGAGCATCACTGCCGGGTCCCATCGGTTGGGTGCAGCAACGCGTTCGTATATGCTAAATCATTCTTCCACGTCGACTCTGTCGGTGCCCTAGGTCGAGCGGATGGGTCAAAGCAACTCACGATTGAGGCGTCAAGGACACTGACGGCCCGGGTACTGACATCGTGCTCGACCAAGCTGCCTGGTCGTCTGTCAGCATAGTAGGACGGCCGAGCATAAGCACTCTGCGGAGTTCCTTCTTGTGCAGTATGCAGCACCTCAACCAAAAATGAAACGAGCGAAATTTGAAGGTTCAATAGGACCACATCTACTATTAGGAAGATATGGCCGGTACAACCAGTATGGTTGTAGGCTAGCCCCACTAAGTCGTCTCCTTGGTCTGGCTGCTGATCGTCGTCTTTGTCGCTCTGTCGGCACTGTGTACTGCGAACACAGTGCCATGCCATAATGTCATATATCATATAATGTCATGTCATGTAATGTGTACTGAAGAGATGTAAGTGTAATTGAGGTTAGCAGACTAATAACAATAATTACAAGATTAGCTAGGCGTAAAACCATTAATTGACGGTATTGAGGTGTTGTGAGGCTAGTTAAATAATATATGTTAAATTATTACACTAAACAAGAGTAACTAAGGTAATATCAAAGGAGCATATTCAAGAATAAGTAACTGTACCACACATTAGCTCGACAGTATCAGGTAATCTTAATTATTAATATATTACTCAAACAAACGACTCTATCGTGCAATAAATAAAGTCATAAATTAAACAATTAGGTGAACTCTATATAAAACAACTCATTCTAATAATTATTAAACGAATTATTTAGTTTCGTTATCTAAGCCAAAGTTTGGCCTGAGTGCATAGCTCTCTCCTAAACTGCTCCGAATCAGGCGAAGTTTATTCACACTATGCTGGGAAGTGGCAAGCCCGAGCTGCATACAGCAAAAAGTATGCAGAAACTCCGCTGGAGTTTTCTAAGTATGCATAAGTATACCCCCAAATTTCACTTTGCCATTCCACAAACTTCAAGTTGCCCCATCCTCAAATTTCAATTTGGCCCACCCTTAAACTTCAAGTTGTGAGACCCGGCTAGGTGGTAGCTCGTAATGATATAACCAGCGTACACGAAACACAAAAAGAAGTGACAAGAACAAGCACTGACTTCCAACTGGCATTCGTTAGAAACAAGCATGAATACATAGGGGTGTGCCAGCTAACTTTAGCCAGGGCATAAAAATATGTGAATGCCCCGTCGCTGGACCGAACCAAGGTAATGTTGTTTGCAATCGCTTAGAGATGCTCAAATTATTTACGCTGATTCTGTATAATCAGATTATTAGTCTTGATGAATTAGTTTTCTCAATTACAATTACATGAAAAGTGTCAATGAAAAAATTGCAGAGCGACATGAAAAGCTCCCTATACATCTTTGTGTTGCTCAATACATGCTATAGACTAGTCTTTTAAGGAGCAAGAAAAAGCCCTCGAATACACGCAAAATGCCTGGAGCGGCGAGTCGCGCGGCAATTTTGCGAATACTTGCGAGCTTTTTTTAAAGGATGTCAGGATCTACAACAATGCAAATAAGAGTCCTGTAGTAGATCTGTACTATATTTAACTTATACGATGGCTCTTTCAGGCAATTGGACCTAAAGTTCTACACTTCGGGACACTATGGAGAAACACTCCTAGTCAAAGATGGTGAGATTTCAGAGAATTTTTCACCACCATAATTCTGACCGTATACAAATCATCTGTACGATCGTTCAATGCTAAACACGTAATACATGCTCTTCACATAAAAGTATAAAAAATGCAGGCATTGAAAAATAAGGAACAATAATCACAAAGGAAGTTCGCATAATTCGTGATCTCGGTATTTTTTTATTTATTTTTTATTTATCAATACTGTAAGCCCTGAGAGGCTCATACAGGAGTGGACATACAAACAGTACAGGCGCTTTGTTATACAGGGGGTTTGCAGCAAACTCAAACAAAAAAGCAATGGTTACAATCGACGCGCCAGGTCAGCAATAAGTAAATACAAGGAAACAAAAACAACCTATACAGTGCGTACGCCATGTAAAGTGTAAGAAGCAGTTAATACAGGAAAAAATGCATATGGGTGTGCCGTGCAATGTACAAACAGTGTCAAGTGTAATGTATATTATCAGACGTGCGCAAGAAGTATCATAATAGAAAGCAGCTCACTGTCCGTGCTTCAACCAACTGTGGACGCTTCCTAGTTTGTTTTGATGCCCTCCCTCGCCCCCCCTTCCCATAGAAGTGCCCCCATGTAAGCAAGACACAACTTTCTATTCCTCTAAAGCCAAAGAGACGTGTGTTCATGTGCTCCAAATTCATGGTGCATATACAACAAAGTTTCTGAGCATCCCTCGTGACTAAACACACTTACACTAGCATTATGGTATCAACCTTAAGTATCATAACATGTGTCTTGCAGTTTGGACGCTTCGGAAATGGTCGCGAGCTTTTCCAAAGCAATGTATCGGGAAGCAACATAGCGGACAAATTAATAGAACAGTTCGAAAAATGCACCAGTGCCTAGTACGGCCCTATGGTTCGCAAAATACTTCAGCAGATATGCACGTGAAGGCTCTTTAGGCATACATCGAGAACAGCGACCGCTGAGAGTAAAGCTCGAAAATTGCCCGCAAGGATTTCAATATAAAATATTTAGGAGCTCCTGCAGTAATTACAGAGTCGGCTGAAGATGGTTGGTCACCTTGAGAAGGCTACCCGCCGGCGATTGCGTCAACTACCTACTATATTAGGAGTCATTCTAAATTTGGCGATATTTTCGGGCTTTACTATCTTTCCTCATACACCATTTAGAGCTTTTGCTTTTTTAGTTACACTAGGTCTACTCGTTCCCGCAAATTTTGGCCACGGTATATTTTTTCTCGTCTGCTTGGCATTGCAGAGAAGCTAAGGAGGTGAAGCTCGCACAACCAATAACAATCCTGCTGAACAATCATACATGCTCCTTCGCGTTGCCTAATGCTGGGAAAGAGAAAGCATACAATTTTTTTCTTGCTTTAGAACCGCCTTTTACAGGTAGAATAGACGACTGACTGTTGAATGCGACTTATTTTTCTGCTTTTCACTTCCGCATTTGGGAAAATGTGAAGCCATCGCAACTGGCAGCTGTGCCAATTAAGTATCTTAGAAAAAGTCGAAAGCGCTGTCAAACGCAGCCCGACTACTTGGTGATGTAACACATGCATACCTGCCAACTCTTCCAAAACTTTCGTAATATTTACGCATCATTACAGCTCGGCTTACGATTGTGCGAACGTTGCGTCAAGCTTTACGAAAAATATGTTCACCAACACGTTTCGCTCAACAATCCCACACCGTTGGAAGTATTGTGATGCTGGAAGGAATCCAAGATGGTGCAAGCACATTTCCATTTTTACATCTCAGTTCTGAAGCAAGCGAAATTTGCAGCACCAGGGTCGCTGGAAAAAAGTAACTGTGGTCTAAAACACTTCGTCGCTTGTGCAATCGTGGTTAACAAAGTGCGTATGGATGCCTAAACGGTCATTGGTTGAGCAGAAGCTCTGAAACAATACGTTTGCTATTGCCCTTATCCCCCTACCCCCTGCTGTCAGGTTATTACAATATCAATGTCAGGTGTTACAAATATCACAGGTTGGCAAGTATGCGTATGTGAACAAGCTCCGCCCTCGTGGCTTTCTTTTATTGCTACGTCATGTTGTCCGCCGCTATTATATAGCGATTACACGCGTAAGTGAGCTAGTTGGTATCAGTTTGAAAGCGTATTTCTGTTTAGTCGCGTTCTTAGCGCTGATCGCTTTAAAGAATAGTTCGGAGGCAATTTAGTAGTAATTGCGAGACAAATGCGTTAGCATTACCTCGTACCTCTCTGGCAACCCGGAGTGTTCCTTTTTACTGCGTTCACCGCATTGCAAAGTATTCTTCAGCAGCTAATTCCAAACATGCCCTGCCTCTTCGTGGAGTGAAGTATAATTGACGGTGCTCTCGAGCAAGCCACTGTCCAGTCACACTCTATTAATACAAACACACACACAAACACACACACACACACACACACACACACACACACACACACACACACACACACACACGCACGCACGCACACACACACACTCATACACACGCATACACACACACGCACGCACACATACATACATGCATACGCCATACGAAGGCGATTAAGAAAGTCCTTGCTCACCTTTTTATTTATAAGCCAAAATAAGGTGCATACAGGTAATTACAAATACAGCTACTATTCACATACCTTACACTATTTTCCCCCATAGTCTCCCCGCTGGTTTAGGCATTTGTCCCATCACAGTACCAAATTTGAGATGCTCCTGTCGCCACTTGTCGTGAGTCAGCGACGCACGCGGCCTCCCAGAACGCCCCTTGTCATGATAACCTTATGGCCTTTTTCGAATTCACAACGCCACCATCTTACACTTCTCAAAACGAAAGTGAGTGAGTGAGTGAATGAGTGAAAACTTTGTTGAGCTCTAGTAATTGCGTTTTTCTGTGGCTGGGGCTGACTCTTCAGGGGAGTCTTCCTTCTTGTGTCTTCCGCGTAGGTCTTCACCAGATGCTTTCCCATACAAGTTTCCCCACACGTGGGCTAAATTTCCCTGTGGATTTCGATGGGCATTCATCACTTGCTCCACAGAAACCGAATCACACTTCGTTGATGGTACGCCGTCAACGTGTGAAATATAACTGCCATGTTCAACAACTGAATACAGAGATGTACTGAGGAGCTAACAGGCAGATAAGGCTGGGCCGGTCCTAGAAAAGTCCACCGTTGGGAATGGATAAGTTGACTTAGCATTTTCAGCCTTAATTTAGGCAAAAAATACCGGCAAATACTTTCTGAATTGCCCTCATGCGTAATGCATGCATAGATCTGAAATACACATACGCACATGCACGCTCTTCTAAGCTCTCCCGTCAGCTCTCTGCCACGTGACCGTCCTAACACACTTCACTCACCTAGCCTTTATTTCCCACTTTGACACTACTAATGCTAACGCATAATTACTATTGCAGCAGACACTGCGATGTAGGCACATGCCGTGTGCCTGGACAGGACAGGACCGAAAAGTAGTGTCTTCATCGCCGCTGCGCGGTTTTCGCTGCGGGCTAGATTGCTTTGCCATTGCGCTCCCTCTGTTTTTTGTCTGTGTACGCCTGCTGTTAGCAAACAGAGTTTTAATTGGTCCTGTCAAAGGACAGTGCGAATGAAAGGTTGAATCTCCTCTGCCACAGATGCTGCTTTCTGCAACTCTGTGTTCCCAGGCCTTCCATTCTCAAGCATCTCCGGAACAGCGCATGGTACTAAAGACTGTGGGGAACGATGCGCCGCCATTTAGGTGGCGCTGATTCTCGAAGTGGTTCGACATCGGTGGCTTCTCGTATTTCCGGCTGCCTAAATTCGTTGCGATTCATGCGGCTGGTTAAGATGCAATTTAATTCTAGATTTCTTCTAATCTGACATGCCGAGTGCTGAATCCGGGCAACAACTATGGCACGGGGGCATCCGAGCCAATGACGAATAGCGTAAGCTGTCAAAGATGAGAAATTTCCTTTGAATATACAGCCACTTGCAAAAGAAGAACTCTTTTTCCTTGTGTGATGAAATGGGTGCTCGTAGGTGTGAACCACTTGTGATAAATAAAACAAAAATAAAATAGTTAAACAGACACGGAATAAACACAAGAATAATACAGTCTACTGTTACCGTGCAAAGTGAATACCATGTAAAGATTAGTCATAAAAATAATAGAATGTAGGGAATTCATCCTGTGTTTCTGTGGGACGGGGCGGCCTTGTCATTACTAAATAATGAGTTGCTTGCCTCTTGTTTGCTCGTTTTATATTGTGACTGCTTTAGGCTTGTAGCGCAGCTCAGAAAGAGCAGAAAAAGGAAGGAGGTAGGGGTAATCAGAGGGAACGGAAAACATATTAGTTTGAGAAGTGAGGCGCCGCAATCATGGCAAAGCTTCATGGGCGCCATCCGCAATATGAATAACGCCCTTCGCATGCATATTATGGTGTGTTGGTTACAATTTCGTTAGTGAGAGGGTTGCTTGCACGTGGCGCAAGGCCAGAGGGAAGCACTATGTGCGAGCACGTACACATCCAATAACGCAAACCCGCACACTGCTCGGACAGATTGGCTCTTCGGTGACCGGGCGCATCTGTACGACAGACGACTGGGATAAGCGGGGCTTACACTGCGGTATAAGGCTGAGTATCGCTACTAGACGATAAACTCCCCATCAAAAGTTATTCTAAAATATATTTACACAGCTTGAAGCACGTGTATGTGCTAAGTGGTGGCTCATCAGGAGTTGCTGGCTCGGAGGGGTAGATAACTCAAGAAGGTGCGCTCATGGGTAAGGCCACTTGCATGCGCTGTAGTGTGAAAAATACGTCACTAATGAGACAAGAGTTGTAAATTATCGAGAACACTGAGTAGCCTACGAAGAGAAAAGAATATCTCTTAGCAATAAAGCAGTGATAAATATATTGCATTCATTGTGTATGCTGCAACGGCGAAGGTACTACAAGTTGCACAAGTTTCTGCAGTGATGTATTGGGGCACAAACCCTGCCACCCAGGGAGTGCACTGTTGAGTGCTTGCTACATGAACGCGCTATCATTTCGAACCCATTTGAATATTCCCCCACTGCGGCCGTAAATCCAACATCCGACCTGATGCTCGGTCGGTGATAGTGCGCGAATCATGGCAGAGCTGTATTGCGGGGTATAAATAAATACGCTTTCCTTGTGCTTTTCAGAATGGTCTTCCCTGCCATACGGAATAGAGGGTTTTCCATCTTTGCACGCCAACGAGGACTGCATCATTCTGGGAAAGATGCCCCCATATGGACGTAAGCAAAATTACAGTATATGGGCAAAGAAAATGGCAATACTGAGAGAAATAGTGGAGATCGGACGATAAATCTGTTCATGTGTGATTTTTTTTTCTCACGGTTCTTTGCATGTGTGGCGCGTGTGCAGTTACTTAAGCTGTGTTTTGTTTCTTGTAATTTGCGGCGTTTCTTAGCTGGCATCAACCAAGTGGGGAAAGTGTACGTATCACACGTACCTTGTTGTATCCAAAATTTTCACGTGCTCTGTAGTGCAATTAGCAGCGTGTAGATGAATTTGACACACGATGGTCGTCAGAAACTGGCAGTAGCATCTGCCTAAACACTTCATCGTGGAATGTCGCACCTAGTATATATATATATATATATATATATATATATATATATATATATATATATATATATATATATATATATATATATATATATCGGCGCATTTCTTGTGGTCGCTGTCGCATAGCACAGCAAGCATGTGAGCAAATAAGTTGTTTATACACTCCGTGTGACCTTTGGTCTGAGGATCGTGTGCATATGCTCGACGATGATCTGTTCCACTAAGCGTCATGACGCCTGGTATCATCTCTGCTGTGAAAGCTGTACCACGATTTTTTATGACTACTTCTGGTGCATCGGGCCGGAGGGCGATGTCGCGGTTAGAAAATTTCGCTACATCACTGACAATGGCTCACTGAAGCGGTCTAGCTTCAAAGTATTGCGTCAAATAGTCGGTCGCAACCACGATCCAGTGCTTGCCAGCAAAAGACATGAACAGCTAGCAAAAGCATGTCCATGACAACCTGTTGAAATGGTTGCGTTGGCGTTGTAACAACCGTCAAGAAACCGACTGGGCGCTGATCTGGAGGTTTTAGCTCTGGCAGGAGCAAAAAGTTTTCGCGTAGTGCTTGATTTCCTGGGCGAACTTACGCCAGTAGTCGCTTTGACGAACACGGGCCTAGTAGGCGTGAATCCCAACTTACCCAAAGAGGGTTAATCGTGATAGGCGGATAGAATATCGGTACGCAAAGCGCACGGAACAAGGAGGTGATCCAGTCACCTATGTGTAGAAGTTATTTTCCTGCAACACATTGCTGTGAAGACAAGACGAAGACTGAAAGCGCGAATGTCCGTGGAGGATGCGCACTCTGGGCTCCAAGATGGTCGATACGTTGCCTAAGTCCTAAATCTTCCTGCTGTTGCTCAGCAGGAAGATTTATGAGTCATGCGTACCACTTGACACCATTGGAAGTGGAGCACGATAAAGACAAACAGCATCAGTGTGCTTCTGGACAGTCTAGTAGACGATCGTTACGTCAAATTCCTAAAGACTTAGGCTCCACCTGGCGAGGGGCCCTGAAGGGTCTTGCAGATTGGCTAGCCAATTCAGAGTGGTCTGTAACCACTCTGAATTGATGGCCCTGTAAATGTGACCGGAACTTAGCTAACAGCCAGACGACAGCTAAGCATTCCTCTTCAGTGGTACCGTAGTTCGTTTCTGCAGAAGTTAAAGGGCGGCTACAATAAGCAATAGCACGTTCAATGCTATCTTGCCACTACACGAGAACTGCAGCGAGGCCGATGTTGGTAGCATCAATGTGCAGTTCCATGTGGTCATCTTCATCAAAGTGTACAAGTAACGGCGGTGTCTTAACGAATCATCATCATCATGATCATCATACGCGTGCTTTATGTCCACTGCAGCACGAGGGCCTCTCCCTGCAATTTCCAGTTACCCCTGCCGTGCTCCAACCAATTACAATTAGCGGCCGTCAATTTGCTAATTTCATCGCACCAACTAGTCTTCTTCCGTCCGCGACTGCGTTTCCCTTCACTTAGTACCGATTCTGTAACCCTAATGGTCCAACGGTGATCTAATCTGCGCATTACATGACCAGCCCAGCGTCATTTTTTCCTTTTGATGTCTATTAGAATATCATCTATACCCGTTGGCTCTCTGATGCAAACCGCTCTCTTTCTGTCTCTTAACGTTATGCCCAGCAATCTTCATTCCATAGCTCACTGCGTGGTCGTTAACTTGTTCTCATGCTTCTTTGTCAGTCTCCAAATCTCTGCCCCATATGTCAGCGCCGGTAAAATGCACTGATTGTGTACTTTCCTTTTGAATAATACCAGTAAGCTCCCAGTCAGGAGCTCGCGATGTCTGCCATATGCGATCCAACCGATTTTTATTATTCTACGAATTTTCTTTTCAGGGCCAGGGTTTCCTGTCATTTTTTGACCTAGTTAAACGTACTTCACATTATCAGCAGGCTGACTGGCGATCCTAAACTCTCTTCTTTCCCGTCTATTCATAATTTTCTTTGTATTCTGCATATTATTCTTCCACCCCACTCTATCACTCTCTCTTAAGGTGCTCAATCAGTTCTTGTAACTCTTCTGCATTGTTAATGAATAGAAGAATGTCATCGGCAGACCGAAGGTTGCTGAGATATCCCCGTCAATACGTACTCCAAGCCTTCCCCGTTTAATATCCTGAATACTTCTTCCAAGCACGCAGACAATAGCATTGGAGAGATTTTGTCTCCTTGTATGACCCTTTTCTTTAGAGGTATCTTCCTGCTTTACTTGTGTAGAATTATGGTAGCTGTGGAACCGCCGTAGATCTTCTCCAAGGTATTTGCGCAAGCGGTTTGTATTTATTAATAACGTATTGCCTCTATGACTGCTCGTATCTCTACTGAATCAAATGCATTTTTGTAATGTATGAAGGCCATATAGAGAAGCTTATTCTACTCTGCGGATTTCTCGATAACCTGATTAATGACATGTATGTGGTCCATTGTAGAGTATCCCTTCCTGAAGCTAGCCTGCTGCCTTGGTTGACTAACGTCTAGTGTTGCCCTTATTCTATTAGAGCTGGGCATCATTCTGTAAACGAATCAGGGTTTAACAAATCAGGGGTTGGGACATTTTGGAAGAATTAACCACGAAGCCTCTGTAATATGCGCAGGGGCCCAAGAAGTGGAAGGCGTCAGGTTTTTTAGCTGGTGGTAGAAACGCGGCAACAGCAATGCTTTTTTCCGGCTATTGCCGAATACCATCGTGCCTAACAACGTGGCCGAGCAACTTCAGCTACTGACAACTGAAATGGCATTTCTAGGCTTCCAGTTATAGGCGTGCAGAGCGAATTGCGAGAAACGTGGGCTGAAGTCGCTGCAAGCGTTGCTCAAATGTCCTAGAAAAAATTTGAAGGACGCTTCAGCTTCCCCGCTAGAACGGAACCCGATAGCATTCAACGATCCCCGACTGCTTTTCACGCTTCCTGGCAACTCTAACTTACATAATCGTAATGTTTATTGGGAAACGCTGGCAATGAAGGCCACGTACGAAGGCCAGCTTTCTGATAATAACGCGGCCTCTCGCGTGGGCCGCGGCTGCACGGAGGTTAGCGTCTTCTAGACGGTGTTGCAACGAACAGGGTCCGCCGCTCAATGGATGGTAGAAACGCTGGTAAAGGGATTTGTGTTCGAGTTTCCGCGTAGCAAAACATAAGTTTTCTCATATATTCAAATACAATCCGACGGTATCATGTCTGTACGTCGTGTCCAAGTCGCACTTTACGATTGTTCTGACGCATTTTACTTTAATAAATTCTAGATTTCAATAACTTCCTTGCGCTATACGAAGCGTCTGTGTGGCTGGGTATGCGTGGTTTCGAACGATTTTTGCTTAAATGAAGTCGACGAAGAACAAAGGACGCCGACACCGGATTTTGTGCGATAAAGGGCCTGCGAGTAGGTAAGAAGCAGGCTGAAGACAAGTCAGTGGGGGAATATGGCAAAGGTTATACGAATAGCAGGGGAGAGTTATTAGTAGAATTTGCAGAACAAAATAATTTGCGCATAATGAACACCTTCTTCCGCAAGCGGGATAATCGAAAATGGACGTAGAATAGCTCTGGTGCTAACCCTGGCATTATGCAAGATGTGGGCGCGCTCTGCAAGGTGCGCTGAAGTGACCATAGGATGGTAAGATCTCGAATTGGCCTAGACTTGAGGACTGAACAGAAGAAACTGGTACATAAGAAGCCGATCAATGAGTTAGCAGTAAGAGGGAAAATAGAGGAATTACGTATTAAGCTACTGAACAGGTATTCGTCTTTAACTCAGGAAGAGGTCGTTAGCGTTGAAGCAATGAACGACAATCTTATGGACATCATTAAGGAATGTGCAATAGAAGGCGGTGGTGACTTCGTTAGACAGGATAGCAGTAAGCTATCGCAGGAGACGAAGTATCTGATTAAGAAAGACCAATATATGAAAGCCTTTAACACTAAAGCAAGAATATAACTGGCAGAACTTTTCAAGTTAATTAATAAGCGTAAGATTGCTGACATAAGGAAGTATAATATGGATAGAATTGTGAATGCTCTTAGTAACGGAGGAGGCCTAAATGCTCTGAAGAAGAAACTAGGAATAGGCAACTATGCGATGTATGCGCTAAAAGAAAAAGCTGGCAATATCATTACTAATATGGATAGACACTTCAAGTGGCTGAGGAGTTCTGTAGAGATTCATACAGTACCAGTGGCACCCACGACGATAATGGAAGAGAGAATAGTCCAGAGGAATTTGAAATCCCACAAGTAACGCCGGAAGAATTGAAGAAAGCCTTGGGAGTTATGCAAAGGCGGAAGGCAGCTGGGGAGGATCAGGTAACAGCAGATTTGTTGAAGGATGGTGGGCCGATTGTTCTAAAAAAACTGGCCTTTGTATACTGTATACAGTATACAGTATACACTGTATATACTGTATATACTGTATACTGTATAAAAAAACTGTATACGCAATGCCTCGTGACCTTGGCGGAACCGGAATCTTGAAAAAACGCCAACACAATCTTAATCCATAAGAAAGGGAACGCCACAGACTTGTAAATTATACACCCATCAGCTTACTGTCCACTGCCAACAAAGTATTTACTAAGGTATTCGGAAAAAGAATCAGGAACAGCTTACATTTCTGTCAACCAAAAAACTATGCAGGATTTCGTAACAGCTACTCTTCAATAGACCACATTCGCAACTATTAATCAGGGGATAGAGAAATTTAAAGAATATAACCAACTCTTATATATAGCTTTCATTGATTATTAAAAAGAGTTTAATTCAGTGATTCAGGCATTAAGGAATCAGGGTGTAGACGAGCCATACGTCAAAATATTGAAAGAGATCTATAGCAGCTCCACAGCCACCGTAGTCCCTTAAAAAGAAAGCAACAAAATCCCAATCAAAAACGGCGGCAGACAGTGAGATATGATCTCCCCAATGCTATTCACAACATGTTTACAGGATGTATTCGGAGACCTGGATACGGAATAATGGGGATAAGACTTAATGCAGAATACCTTAGTAACTTGCGATTCGCTGATGATATTGCCTTGCCTAGTAACTCAGCGGACCAATCGCAATGCATACTCACTAACCTGAACAGGCAAAGTGAAAGGGTGGGTTTAAAAATTATTCTACAGAAAACTAAATAATGTTTAACAGTCTCGGAAGAGAACAGCAGTTTACGATAGATAGCAAGGCACTGGACATGATAAGGGAATATATATACTTAGGGCAAGTAGTGACCCCGGATCCGGATCATGGGACTTAAATAACCAGAAGAATAAAAAAAGGGCTGGGGTGCGTTTGGCAGTCATTCTCTGATCATGAAATGCAGGTTTACATTATCCCTCAAGAAAAAAGTGTTCAATAGCTGTGTCTTCCCAGTACTCACGTACGGAGCAGAAACCTGGAGGCTTACGAAAAAGGTTCTAATTATATTGAGCACGACGCAACGAGCTGTCGAACGAAGAATTATTGGTGTAACGTTAAGGGATAACAAGAGAGCAGAATGGGTGAGGGAACAAACGCGAGTTAATGATATCTTAGTTGAAATCAAGAAAAAGAAATGGGGGGCAGGACATATAATGAGGAGGGAAGATAACCAATGGCCATTAAGGGTTACGGGCTTTGTTTCAAGAGAAGGGAAGCGTAGCAGGAGGCGGCATAAAGATAGGTGGGCAGATGAAATTAAGAAGTTTGCTGGAACAACATGGCCGCAATATACACATGACCGGGGTAGTTAGAGAAATATGGGAGAGGCCATTTCCCTGCAGTGCGCGTAGCCAGGCTGATGATGATTATAATTATTCCGTCAAAGATGTCGCACCACACACTGAATGAACATGGGTACTGGTGCCTGTTCTGTGCCACCCAATGCGGTTTCGTATCGCTCCAGTAATGCGCATTATGGATGTTGAGAACTTCTGGAGAAGGTTTCCTCATCTTTCCAGAGCACTTTGTCAACAAAATCCAATATTTCATCACTGTTCACAAGGTTCCAATTTGAGAAATAGACCCGCCATTGAAAGTCCCTTTCTTCCAGCTTTTAATGCAGTTGTAGGTGATACGGATGCATTTCAGCCTTCCTAAGGACTCTTAACATTAAAGACTGAAATGCCGACCTCACCACTCACATCCCGCAAGCTGCATTGAGGGTTTGCAGTGATGAAAGCCAAAATGTCTCCTTCAGTCTCTTCACTGATGCTCGCCTTTCTGTGCCGCGTCTTCTTGAAGCCACCTGTTCCTTTCAGCGTCAAGGGACTCGTCCTAATTCTAGTGGCGCTAGGTCTTCCCCACATTGCGGTGATTCCCCACAAAGGTGATTGCGGCCAGCTTTGGCCGCAATCACCCTTGTGCACTCATCTATGGAGAGCAAGAAAGCTTGCGTTCGCTTGACTCCTTGCCCCTTCTTTTTGAGCTCCGCAAAGTCCAAATGAATTACTTCGAACGGGACACTTGAACATTCAGGGTTTGTAATAACGTATGTCGATTGCTTGAATTTAACTTTGTTCACCTGGCAGAGGTGGCATGTGCGGATGTAATGGCTGATGTCGTTTTTCATGCCCGGCCATGTGAATCTCATGAGCAATTTCTGATAAGTGCGCCAGAAGCCATCATGTCCACCCGATCCAGGGGTGCCGTGGTATAGATGAAGAATCCTTGGAATCATAGTTGGTGATACGTGATACCTTCCATTGATAAACTGGAGCTCTTCTGTACCTTCCCATAGCTTAACATGATTGATTGCCTCTGGATTCTTGCTTGATTCCTGTACAAGTAATCTTGATAGTGCGTCAGCGTCAGTGAGGAGTGGGCCAGGACGGCGCGAAATTACTAAATCAAATTGTTGCAGATAGTTCACCCATCTAGCAATGCGGCCTCTTGGCTGGGCCATGCTCAGAAGTTGAGTTAGTGCTTGATGGTCAGTGAAAAGTATGAATTTGGCACCTTCCAAGTAAGTACGAAAGTACTGTACAGCTTTTAAGACGGCCAGAGCTTCCTTTTCTAGGGTAGAGTAATTGATTTCGGCGGTTTCAGGGTATAGCTGTTGTACCCCACGACGTAGTGTTTGGTTTGATCAGCTTGTTATGAGGGCTTCTGGTATAGAACTGCACCGGTAGCATAATGTGATGCGTCCGTGTTCAGTACGAAAGGAAGAGAAAAATCCGGTATTTGCAAGATGAGATCCGACGATATTAGTTTTACAAGCTCAGAATAGACAGCTTCGCACTTCTCGTCCCATTGAAAAGCCACGTCTTTCTGAGTTAAACGTGTGAGGCACCTTGTTCTCAGTGCATAGTCTTTGATAAACGCCCGGAAGTGACCTGCAAGGCCAAGAAACACGCGCGGGGAGTGCACATCATAAGGCTTTACCAGCTTGGGGATTCTCTCCACCGATTCTTGCTTAGTGCTTTTAGCGTGTCCATCAAACACCCTGCCAAGAAATACTACGGTATCTTGAAAGAACGCACTTTTCTTGAAGTTGAGTTTGAGTTGGGCAAGACTGAGGGCATGAAGAACTTTTGAAAGATGACTACAGTGTTCTTCCTTTGTCTTGGAGTAGATGATGATGTCGTCGATGTACAGATTGCAAAATATGCCCAGGTAAGGTTTCAGAATGTCCGTCATATTCTTCTGAAACCACGCAGGGGAGTTTTTCCAACCAAATAGTAGGCGGTTTTACTCAAACAAATCAAATAGGGTTATGAATGCGGTGTACTTCTTCGTTTCTTCACTTAGTGGAATCTGCCAAAAGCCCTTGCAGAGGTCTATTCATGAAAAAGAATGGCAACCACCAGTTTCGTCACTTATGTCGTCGATTCTCGGCATTGGATAAGGTATCAATTCAGTTTGACGACTGAGAGCCTGGTAGTCTGTGCAGAGGCGGAATGTCCCGTCTTCTTTAGGTGCAATAGTTATAGGAGAAGCAAATGGGGATACAGAAGGCCGGATGATACCGGCGTCTAACATTTCTTGCAACTCGTTTTTTCTGCCACACTTTTTATCCCTGGACATATTATAGGGGGTTCTACAAACCACTGTTTTATCTGCGAGCTCGAAAGGAACGACATGTGATTTCATTGCTGGAGGGTAGCTACCCATGCATGTAAGCTCTGGGTACTTAGTCTTGATGTCTTCCTGGTGAAAAATTAGCCCTGATACAGTGCGTTCTTCACCAGGATCTTCTGTTCTTATCGTGTCTTCGGTTAGTGCGCAATCCGCCGGGTACCGTAACCGCATTTCGCAACGACGCACAATCGATGGAGCGTACGCTACGGCAGCGATCGTCGCAGTACGAGCGCCCAAGAAACATCTATTTTCTGTCGTGGTCGATGGCTACCCCTGATTTGACGACGTTCAGGGAGTATTGTTCGTAGTATTGTACGTGAGCAGATGCAACAAGTTCATGCAATGTCTCCTCATTAGCATGTGACGGCTTTAAGTGAAGTGGTTCGCGAAGAGGTCAAGGACCTGGTACAACCGCTGGTTGCTCCCGCTGCTGCAGCCCCTCTCATGACGTACGTCGAAGCCTTTAGAGCTCCGTCCCGTCCACGCACGCAAGCGACGACACAGTACTCCTCGAGTATTCAGTAGTTTTGGAGCCCTCTGCCTTCCGCAAACCCGTCTATACGCGCGGAAACCCAGTGTGTGGCGCACTCCAGACAGTCGGCGACTCTGCTACCATTCCGGTAAAGCAGACAACGTACACCGAGAGTGCACATACCGCCATATGGGCAATCCTGGCTTTCACCCAGATGCACGTCGACACCGTGATGGTGAGTGTCCTAGAGCTATTGTCGAAAACCTGGTGAGCCATTAGTCACCGAGTATTCCTTGGCGCCAGTCCAGCTCTCCATCTCCTCGAAGTTCTATGTCACCAGGCCAAAACTTTCCGTTCACTAATGGCGTTGGAGGCAGATCGATCAGTTCCGCAGGCCCATGCCGGGGAAAATAGGAGGAATGACCTCCAGGCGTGGGACCGCTGTTGACGGCTCTATAAAAGAATATCCTCATCGATACGCCAGCCGAGCACCAATGATTCCCTTTCACAGACGCATGCCGTCGACTATAAAAGTGTTTCCGCAGACATCCCCATTAATGTCGCCAACTACCTGGTCACTGCTTTCGTGGACACCGGTACTAGCTATTCTGTTATGAGTGCAGAAATAGCTGCTGAATGAGAAAAGTCACGACGCCATGGCATGGGCCAGACCTCCGGACAGCAGGTTGTAGTCTCTTGGCACTGATACAGAGATGCACCCCCGGGCTTTAAATGCGTCCGTTGCTTTGTTTATCGTGTTGTGCGACTGCTCGCGGAAAGTCATCCTTGGGATGAATTTTCTTTGCGAGTACGGTGCTGTCATCAATATTCGGGGCCTGATTTTAACGTTTTCCGACAACTACGTCCCGGTACTGCAAGATAGTAACATCCAGAAGACATCACTGCGTCATTTTGATGAGGCTGTGGCACGTCCGCCGGGTACTAGCATGTTCATAACTGTTGATAGCGACTGCGACCATAATAATAGGGGCATCGCTGAAGGAAATTTGTCGGTGCTCCTGGATTGGCTAGTCTGTGTCGCCCCTCGCATTATTCAACTGAACGGCCAAATGATTGAGGTATTAGTGGCCAATTTCAGGGGCGAGTACCAGCACATGGCGATACAAATAGCCATTGCTAACTTTGAAGAGCTTGGGGATGCAGTAAGTTATACGCTTGCTGTGCTTTCTGCAGCCGTAAAGCTTGACACCGTGGTTGTCAGTACAGTCGATGTCAATCCTGTGCTCTCAGCCAGAGAGAAGCGAATACGAAGTATTGTGTACAGATTGAGTGATTTTTTCACATCCACCTCAGAAATTCTTTGCGAAGCACTGTATTATGACAGACCCGAAAGAACATCCCATGCGTTAGCACACCTACGACGTGTCAAAAAAGCAGCAAGACGCGATTCATTGTCATGTGACGCAAATGATAGACGACAACATAATCCAACACTCAACCAGCTCATAGGCGTCCCCTGTTGTTCTTGTCAAGAAAAAGGAGGCCACCCTTCGGTTTTGTGTGGATTAACTCAAACTGAATAGGGTGAAGAAAAAACATGTCTACACTATCCCACGCGAAGATGACTTTATATCCCGTGTTCGACAAGCCGAATAATTCTCCTCAGTGCATTTACAGAGCGAATACTAGCAGATAGAAGTTGATAAACGACATCGCGAGAAGACTTCTTTCGTAACTCCTGACCGCCTGTACGAACTTAAGATGCTGCCCTTCGGAATACGCTCAGCTCCTGTGACCTTGCAAAGGATGATAGAAACCACGCTATCAAGCCTTAAATAGGAGTAATGTGTCGTCTATTTAGACGACGTCGTTTCTTTTTCTCAGACATTTGAACAACACTTGCAACGACTTCAGCCCATGTTCCTGGCAATTTTATCTGCACTCCTGTCATCAACACCTGAGAAATGCCCTTTCGGTTACCAGGATCTAAAGTTCCTCGGCCACTTTCTTATTAGTGAAGGTGCTCGGCGAGACCCAGAAAGAAGTATGGCTGTTGCAGCATTTCCACCACCAGCGAACAAAACGGAACTGCGTCGGCTCCAGGGCCTCTGCCCATAATACCGACGCTTTGTGGAAAAATTTTCCAAGATCGCAGAACCGGATTGTTTGGGGCCCGGAGAACAGAGACACCTTCTCGGAACTTCAGCGGTGCCTCGGGACACCGCCTTTTCTTGGACACTTTGATGAAGATGCCGACTCTGAACTGCACACTGATGGTAACATTTGCCTTGGTACAGTCTTCGTGTATTAGCAAGATGGCGTTGAACGTGCTATCGCTTACGCTAGACGAACCTTACCATCTGCAGAAACAAACTACTCAAGTACTGGAAAGGAATGCTTAGCTGTCGTCCACGCGATAGCTGAGATTCGGCCATATTTATATGGCCGTTCATTCACAGTGGTTGCCGACCACAATGCCCTTTCTTGGCTAGCAAACGTTAAAGGCCCTTGAGGTACTCTTGCCAGGTGGAGCATTCGCCTGCAAGAATTGGACGTAAGACTCGTTTACACATCTGGCCGGAGGCACACTGATGCTGACACTTTCGTGCGCTCCACTTGCAACGGTGTCAAGTGATACCGATGACGACAGTCGTTTCTTCTGTGCTGTCAATATGCGCGAGTTGTCTTAACAACAGCGAGACGATTTAGAAGTCAGGTAACTTATTCACAAACTGCTAGCCAAGAGTTCGCTATCTTCCTTCTGTCTCAGCAGCAATATGTTGTACAAAAAGAACTACTGATCATTGACTCGACATCTTGTCGTTCTATCCGATCTGTGTGCCGATATTCTACCCGCTTGCCACAATGAGCCCTGTTCAGATCATTTGGGATTAGCGTGTACGTAAGACAGAACTCGTCAACGTTAGTACTGGCCTAAGCTCACCCATGAAGTCAAGCATTACGTGAAAACGTGCCGTGACTGCCAGCGCCGAAAGGCTTCACATCAGCGCCCAGTCGCTTCCTTGAAGCCTGTTGTACCGCCAACACAACCATTTCAATAGATCATCATGGACTTGCTCAGTCCCTGCACTAAGTATTGTGGTAGCAACCGCTGGATCATGGTTGCGACTGATTATCTAACGCAATACTGCGAAGCTAGAGACCTTCTACGAGCCGTTGCCAGTGACGCTACGCACTGCATCCAAAACATGGTCCTCCGGCAGGGTGCACCAGCAGTAGTTATAACAGATTGTGGTAAAGCTTTCACAGTACAGGTGATGCAAAACATGATGCTTAGTGGGACAGCTCATCGCCAAGCCACTGCATACCATACTTAGACCAACCGTCTTACGGAGAGGTTGAATAAGACAATCACTGACATGCTTTTTATGTACGTCGACTGCGACCACAAGAACTGGGACGATGTTTTGCCTTACCTTACATTCGTATTGAACACTGCTGTTCAAGAAACTGCTGGGTTGACTCCTTTCCGGTTGCTCCATGACCGTGAGGTAATTATCATGCTGGACCAGAGCAATACGAAACTACCGCCGACGGGGAAGAATTTTCCGGGCTCGCAGACGCAGCTCGCAAGCTTGCATGCGAGCTAATACAGAATCAGCAGTGCGTAGACTCCCAGAGGTATAACGCTCGCCATCTCATGATTCACTACCAGCCCAATGATCAAGTATGGGTGTAGACCCCGATTCGCAACGCGACCGGTCGGAAAAGTTACTGCGCCAATACTTCGCGCCCTACAGAGTCCTGCGCCGCCTCAGCTAGGGCAAATACGAAGTTCTCGCCTGTAGACACGACTCGTCAATCCCTTCGTGTGTACCAGACGAACATTGACCAGGTTTCAACGATGAAACTGTACCATTCACGTTGACAAGGCCATTCTCATTGCCACTCACCTTCATCACCCTTATGTGACACTTCCTTCTTCCCAAAGTCATCAGAGTTGCCTGATGTGTGCATTGTATTTTTTCCCCTTTTTTTCGCATTTGATGCATCGAGACGGTGCTTTCTCGAAGGGAGTTAATACCATGAGCATAACAGTTGGCGGTGTAGTGGGTTTGCCGCTACTGAGGTCGATGACAACGAACACGCGCTCTCATTCAAGGTGTCGGACGGCAACTGTCTGCTTCCATTACAGAAAACTCAAGAGTTGTCAGAAAGAGTACCGTGGCTATATAACGACAAAAAGAACTGAGTGAAAATTGTCATGTGCCAGGTAAACACAGCTTCGCACTAGGCACTGGTAGTGCTCAACACTTAGATGTATTCCGCTTTAAATGACCCTGGCGTATTTTCGGCGAAATATAGCTTGGATGCTTGGGCCGGTGCATTAATGGATTCCTCACCATATTTAGCGAAGCGCTAACATCCATTTCCTTTGCCCTGTCATTGCCAAACACGCAGCCACGCATATTCGTTTTCTTTTTCTGTGGCTGAGCAATGTGAACCGCGGTGCGCTAAGATGAAGCACATTGTAATTTCGTAGGTATGCGACATGTGTACCAACCTAAAACCATTTTCGTGGTTCCATAAGAAATTTAGCAGCGATAAAATACCATATATGAACAAGCCTTACTAACTCTGCTTTAAAGGCACCTTGACAGAACTTTTATTCACACCTGCGAAACATGCTGGACTAGGTGGGATGGCTTTACGAGAATGTACCACCAAGGAAACTCTCTGAAACACGCCTAATTCTACCGAATCGAAGTATGTGAACGGGCTAGCTGGTGATCCACGATGCAAATTCACGGCGCGTAAGCCCCTTAGGTGTTTTTCCATTAATTTGTAGCTGTGACAAAGGAAGCTCTATTCTGTTAAGATGAAGGCAAATGTTCCAGAAGTTATGTGTAGCAAGCATTTGTTATATGCTTGTAGCACCCTAGAAAATATTCCTCTGGCCTTCTAATAAAATTTGTTCCTAGCTGATGCTTTATAAGGGGAATTACTGTCACCATTAATTTACACGTTTTCTTCTTTATTGCAGAAAAAACGGAATGCACCTACTGGGTTCGCAGAAGTGTTGTTGGAAATCGCAATTGGCGTTGTGACTTCATATTCGATAACTTTTGCAAGTCACAAGCGATTGTAATAAATCAAAACAACCTACAGAGTTGCAAATAAACGCAGGAAAATTTTATTGCAGACAATTGCGCCTTCTTCAAATCCTCCTGTAATCGGGCGTGTCAGGGATTTCAAGCAATCATAATATGAAATACTCTTTTCATGCGAAACCATTATATGGTTCATGAATCGTGAAATCCGGTGGTGTGACCGGAGATGATAAAAAACAGCTCACCGATGATTAAGACTCTCCATAACGCGAAATTTGAGTGAAGTTGTGAGAGGCATTTGATAGAGACATCTAGCAGACTCGGCAAGCATCGAAAATCTTATATTCGTGTCAAGCGCGTTGGCTTTTTTACATGACTCGTCGAAGGTTCCAGTGTATTCGCAGGTGCTGCTTGGCTTCCAGAAAATGCTACACAATTCACATCGCACATACAATCTGTTCACAAAACAATCACAAACCAGGACAAATCGAAACATGCGCGAACGAGACCAAACCAAGAAAACCGAACAAGCGCGAGCGAGCGCTGAAAGGAGCAGACAATAGTACGCATTGAGCGGTTGGACGGGTCCGCATGACATTTCCAGATTTTCTGGACACGTAGCAACTAGCGCCCCAAGCGGCCTCGGCATGAAGCTAGCGCATTTTCAATGGGACGGGTGGGTTTTTCGCGAATAACAAAAGCTACAGGCCAATTATTGAAGAAAGCAGGTGAGAGATCTGTTCTGGAAGACAATGTACACGAGCCAAATGCAGTCATTTTTTACTTTTGTTCCCAGAGCAGTTAAGGATTCAGAAATGGAAGCCTATGTAAACGACGAAAATTTGTGCTTCGCTTTCGAGACACAAACGGTAGCTGTGATAAAAGTACGGCGTCTATCGCAATAGCCGCTACAGAGTATGTAGTCCGGATACGCAGATTTCGATTAATGCCTATGTCGACTCTCTACAGATGGCGTAACACTGTTCAGAAACGCGTTTCTTCAAGCACACAAGTGCAAGATTACATGGTATCAATGAAAATCCGAGCGTATCTGATGCACTAGTGTTGGAAGCCGAGGCAGAGTTGTAGAATCGCTGGCACCTATCGTTCCGCTTCATGCTGGCAGCGGTTCGATGCCGTGCTGCCTTTTTTTTAACGCCACGTAGGACCGAGTTCGACAGTCTCCCACCCCATGGCCGAAACATAAAACTCAAGATTTGGTTTCAGTTTTGCTTTCTTCGGGAGGGCTCTCCAAATATTATATTTTCTATTTTTACATCCAAAAATCAAATCAAATCAAATCAGTTTATTTTTCATCTCAAGGATGAGGGCAGGCTCGGGATAAAAGTGACATCAGTCACTTGAGGGGAACCCGAGCCTCCCTGATACATGGAATGCATTGAGGACAGACGAACAAAATTCGTTCATAGCAAGAAGCAGTTAATATTTACAACTCGTAATACACATAGATTCGTCATGAACTGAAAATATAGATATACAGATTCCTTTACGGTTAAATTATACAGTATAATACATGAAGACAAATTCCAATATACAGTGAAAGTTTAGTTAGTGATAAACAATATTGCATTGATTTCAAGATAAAAGGGCTTCCCTAATAACACGTATGCCACATTCTTCAATTATTATCTTTTTTTTAATTAATTTGTTTAATAAAACAGGAACAGTGAAGCGGAGCATTTGTCGGCCAAAGTGTGTTCTGCACAATGGAATAATCCAGTGTTGTTGGTAACGAGTAGGGTATGGGATAGTGTACGGTTCAAGTTGAAAAATATCCAAAAAAGCTCGATTGCTATTGAGCACGGATTTTTTATATCTTATTGCTAGGTAATACTCGTAAAGCTGATGAATTGGGATAATGTTAAACCGCTTAAATAATTCACCCGTATGTGCATAGTAGTCAACATTAGCAATGTGCCTAATCGCTTTTTTCTGTAGTTTGTATAGTCTATTACCGTTCGTTGCTGTTGTACTTCCCCATACCAAAAAACAATAACTGACATGCGATAAAAACAAGCTGTTATAAAGTGTTATCTTAACGGAAACTGGAAGCAAGGAACGCAGTCGTGCAAGTATACCTACACATTTGGAAATATTAGTTATTAGTTTATTAATTTGTGGTTCCCATGACATTATACAATTAAAAAACACTCCTAAAGTTTTAACCGTCTCTACAATTTCAATCGTCGCGCTACCTAAGCGTAAGGCATCGCGTGGAGAAGTAAGCTGCATCCGCGAGTGAAAAATAACTGCTTTTGTTTTTGATGCGTTAATGACTAATGAATTTTGCTCACTCCATGCATACAGGTTCTCTAATGTAGTGTTGATAAGTGAAGTCAATGCACTCATATCATTACCGGTGAAGAAAATGCTAGTGTCATCGGCATAGATTATATATTTAGGTTTGTCATTAATTTTTACAATGTCGTTGATGTATAGGTTAAAAAGCAGCGGCCCTAAAATACTACCTTGTGGTACCCCAGTAATTATCGGCTGAAGAGAAGAGCAGTAATTGTTAATTTTTACACATTGCGATCGGCACTTAAGATATGATTTCAAGAGTGAAAGTGGGATGCCACGAATACCATACATTTCTAGTTTTTCAATTAAAGTGTAGTGACAGAGACGATCAAAGGCCTTGGAAAAATCTATAAAGATTCCAATGCAGAGTTGCCTATCTTCAAAAGGCTTTAGAATTATTTCTTTTTGGGCTAGTAAAGCAGTCTCAGTCGACCTGCCCTTCATGAAACCGTATTGAGATTTTGTTATTATGTGAAATTTGGTGCAAAAGTTTATAACTCTTTTAAAAATAATTTTTTCAAAGCCTTTTGAAAATATCGGTAATATGGAGATGGGTCGGTAGTTCCCAAGGTCATTTTTGTCTCCTTTTTTATGTAGCACAGTGACAACAGACGTTTGCATTTGTTTTGGAAAACAGCCTGTCGATAAAGACAGGTTATAAATGGGAGTGAGCACAGGAGCTATAATATGGATTACATGCTTGATCAGAGATATCTGAAAACCGTCTATGTCACGTGCGCTGGTGTTCTTTAGTGTAGAGAACGTTAACACTATTTCTTGATCGTCAGTTGGTGCGAAAAAGATGCTGTTCGTTTCTGTAGTCTGTGCACGAGTTACCGTTAGCTGTAATTGTTGCTTTGGCTGTCCAACGTTTATGAGAAAGTGGTTAAATTTTTCCGCAAGCTCTAGATCTTTAACAATGCGGCCATCTATTTCTATTTCCGTAATTCCTGGGCAAATAGGGGTCCTGTGAAGTAACTTATTAAGCTTCCTCCAGATGTTTGCGCTTTCATTGCAGAAGTCTGGATCGAATTGTTGACTTAAATAATTTCTTTTTTCTTTCCTAATAAACGCATTTACTTTATTTCGGAATTCTTTAAATATTTTAAGGTCTGATATGTCTCTAGTTCTTAAGAACCTACTAAAGAGTTTCGTTTTCCTTTTGATCATTTTTAAACATTCATAATTTATCCATGGTTTTCGATTCTTACGGCATTCTTTTACAACCTTTTCTTTGAAATGCTTCAAATAAATTTGTTTAAGGATAGCTATGAATGTCTCGTAGGCTGAATCTGCAGTTAATGAAAGGTAGACTTTACTCCAATCTGTTTGGGAAAGACTTGTGCTAAAAGCAGCCAAGGTAAGAGGCGCGATGTCTTGAACGGTTCTAGTCGGTAACTCCGTCGGCTTTTTGGTAGTACTGTCTGTCATAAAATAAAGTGCTAGGTGGTCGCTTATATCGCAGTACAATACACCTGACTCCACCTTATCTTTGTTTATGTTGGTAATAAAAACATCAATTAAAGTTGCTGAATTTGGTGTGATACGTGTGGGGGTCTCTGTTACTATCTCGTAACCATTTGACACAACCACAAACACAAACTCAGTTACGAGGGGAGAAGACTCTAGTACGTTTATGTTGATGTCGCCACCAAGAATTAGTCTTAAATTGTTGTCGTTTACGTAATTGAATAATTGTTCAAGAACACTGGTGAAATTATTTACAGATGAATCAGGTGGTCTGTATATGACAGAGTAAACGTAATTTCGTGACGTTAGAGTTAAGCATTAAATGTCGGAATTAATAAAAGAAAATTCTGATACTATTCGAGAGTCTGTGTCGTTCTTTACTAAAACAACGGTGCAATGGGTTGCTCATTAAGTGATCGCTTATATTATCAGATTTTACTCCTTGGTCAACGTAACGACAAGAATGCACATCTCTTTGTGCTACGTTAAAATGCTACCGTGCCTTGTAGGATGGACATACTCAGGAATTCTGGACATTGCAGCTTCACCATCCTGTGGAACTTCACGGCAATGCATACGCCTAACTGAATGACAAAATTTTAAACAATTTTATTTCTATAAACTACCCGAGTATCAACAAGTTTGTACTCTCTGCGCCAAAGGGGTAGCCTTTTGTAACAACATATGCATTTATGGCACTTAGTCGGAACATTGGCGGTGCGTTAAAGCCGTGTTTTGTTCGGGGATGGGCGATTATGTCACACGACAGGAGCGAATGCTCTTTTTTCTTTATTGCCATTCTTTGACAATAGAAACAGACATACAGATGGCGCAAGGATGGTATGTACAGTGGTCTGGTGATATAACCGCCTACCGTCAATTGGCGGGTGTAAATTGTTAAAAACGCTTTATACAGACGAGTTCATCCAACAAGGTTGCCCATTCAGGCTTATCTAGTCGTCCATTGCAAGCCTCGCGCAAAAACAAAATACTTTCAGTAAAATGCTCTCTAGCTGGGCGAATATTTCATGTTTCAAGCCTTTCATGCCTGACATTCATGCGGGTTTTCCACAGGCTGTGTAAAACCAGCGCCATAAACATATCATAAGGAACACCATCTTCACTGGTAATTGGAAGCGAACGGATGCCGTACGGTGTGATAGGTAACTCCTTTTTCAGAGTACGTTACAGAATGTCCCACAAGAAAAGCGCCTCCGAGCAATCCAAAAGTATGTGTTCAATCGACTCTGGTTTCCTACACCTGCTGTATTTGATCGATCATGCAACAAACAGGCCTTTTTATTGTAGCCAAGGTTTGACGGGAAGAGTTGCACTCTTTCAGCAGAGGGCACCTTGACTTGACGAAGCGCGACATATAAACCGCAAAGCGATCTATTACAGCTGGAGTTTTGAACGTAAATTACAGAGAGTGTCATTCAGTCAGTTTGCACGCGTCTGTTCTTGTGAGGCAACAGGAACGAGAGCGATTGTATATGGGTGTGGGCACACCTTGAGCCTGCGTGCGTGTGTACCTTTATTTTCGTGTGTGCCCGTGTGTGTGTCTCAGTATTTGAATATGCATGCGCATGAGGGCGTGTATGCGTGCGTGAACCTACGTGTTCGTGTAAAGGTGCAGTTCCGTGTGCGTGGACGCGCACATTTATGTGCGTGTGTTCATGCGTCATCATATTCAGCCTGGATACGCCCACTGCAGGGCAAAGGAATCTCTCATACTTCTCCAACTAGCCCGGTAATGTGCTAATGGTGGCCATGTTGTCCCTGCACACTTCTTAATCTCATCCGCCCACATAGCTTTCTGCCGCCCCCTGCTGCGCTTCCCTTCTCTTGGAATCCAGCGCGTAACCAATGATGACAATCGGTTATCTTCCCTCCTCATTACAAGTCCTGCCCATGCCCCCATGTCACTTTCTTTATTTCAACTAAGATGTCATTAACTCGCGTTTGTTCCCTGACCCAATCTGCTCTTTTCTTATTTCTTAACGTTACACTTATCATTCTTCTTTCCATAGCATGTTGCGTCGTCCTAAAATTTAGGAGAACCCTTTTCGTAAACCTCCAGGTTTCTGCCCCGTAGGTTAGTACTGGTAAGACACGGCTGTTACACACTTTTCTTTTGATGGATAAAAGCAACCTGCTGTCCCTGATCTGAGGCTGCCTGGCAAACGCACTCCAGCCCATTCTTACTGTTCATATTATTTCAGTTTCATGATACGGATCCACGGTCACTACCTGCCCTAAATAGATGTATTGCCTTACCACTTCCAGAGCCTCGCTACCTATCGTGAACTGCTGTTCTCTTCTGAGACTGTTAAACATTACTTTAGTTTCCTGCAGATAAATTTTTAGACCCACCGTTCTGTTTTGTATCTCTAGGTCAGTGCAATTGGTCCCCTGAGTTACTAAGCAAGGTAATATTATCAGTCAATCGCAAGTTAGAAATGTGTTCTCCGTTAACTCATCCACAAATCGTCCCACTCCAGGTCTCAGAATACCTCCTGTAAACACGCTGTGAATTGCATTGGAGAGATCGTATCTCCCTGCCTGACGCCTTTCTTTATTAGAGATTTTGTTGCTTTCTTTATGGAGGACTATGGTGGCTGTGGAGCCGCTATAGGTATCTTCAAGTATATTTACATATGGCGCGTCTACACCCCGATTCCGTAATGCCTGCATGAATGCTGAAGTTTCGACAGAATCAAACGCTTTCTCGTAATCAATGAAAGCTATATATAAGGGTTGCTTATATTCCGCGCATTTCTATATCACCTAATTGATAGCGTGTATATGGTTTATTGTTGAGTAGCTTTTACGGAATCCTGCCTGGTCCTTTAGTAGACAGAAGTCTAAGGTGTTCCTGATTCTATTTGCGATTACCTTAGTAAATAGTTTGCTGGCAACTGACAGTAAGCTGATCGGTCTATATTTTTTCAAGTCCTTGGCGCCCCTTTCTTATGGATTAAGAATATGTTGGCGTTCTCCCAAGATACCGGTACGCTCGAGGTCATAAGGCATTGCGTATTCAGGGTGGCCAGTTTTTCTAGAACAATCTGCCCACCATCTTTCCACAAATCTGCTGTTACCTGATCCACCCCCACTGCCTTCCCTTGTTGCATAGCTCCCAAGCCTTTCTTTATTTCTTCCGGCGTTACCTGCAGGATTTCGAATTCCTCTAGACTATTCTCTCTTCCATTATCGTCGTGGGTGCCACTGGTACTGTATAAATCGCTATAGAACTCCTCAGCCACTTGAACTATCTCATCCATATTAATAATGATATTGCCGGCTTTGTCTCTTAACGCATACGTCTGATTCTTGCCAATTCCTAGTTTCTTCTTCACTGCTTTTTAGGCTTCCTGTGTTGCTGAGAGCATGTTCAATTCTGTCCATATTATACTTCCTTATGTCAGCTGTCTTACGCTTGTTGATTAACTTCGAAAGTTCTGCCAGTTCTATTCTAGCTGTAGGGCTAGAGGCTTTCATACATTGGCGTTTCTTGATCAGATCTTTCGTCTCCTGCGATAGCTTACTGGTATCCTGTCTAACGGAGTTACCGCAGACTTCCACTGCACACTCCTTAATGATGTCCACAAGATTGTCATTCATTGCGTCAATTCCCTCCAATTCCTCCAATAGCATTGCTTTACTTGCCTCACTAGACAACGTTCTAGCGTTAAACGTGGGCAGGTTCCGATTCCATTGGCGGCATATTCGGACCCAGGTATTCTTAGCACCCTCTGCTGCATCCCAGGTCTTACCGCCGTCGTGGTCAGTTGCTTCGCAGCCACTGGGGACAGAGGGCCGGGGTTTGATTGTTTTATTCAAATAGCAGGTTGTGTCCAAGTACTGCACCAGGGTGGCCAATCCTGCTCTGGTGAGGGAGTGCGTTACCGGTTTTGGTCACCGGGATCAGGCCAAATTCCAGGTCTGTTTATGCAATTTTATCAACACGCGGATTTCTTTTTAATCCAGCGGAAAATTGCGCGGCACCGGGATTCGAACCACGGACCTCTTGCACGCGAGGCGGGTGTTCTAACTCTATGCCACTGCTTCAGGCATAAATGACCAGCCTGGTCATTTAATGCATACTGAACGGTAAAATGCATGTGGAAATAACATGGGTAGTAAATATTTGTATAAGATTTTCCGCGACACAGAGTAGAAGTATTCTAGGGTGCAAAACATATCTGTCAGGAAACAAACCACGAAGTAAACTTTTTGTATGAACCCCCCCCCCCAAGCATAAACGTGAAGAAAAATTGGAAGAAACAACTAAATCAGGTAACGCATTATTAGGTGTGACTTGCATGAATGACCTAATTATAGGATGCGAAGCATCCCGAAAAATAAAAAAACGATACACTATTTGCCGCACATAAAAATGCACGAAGCCCAGCTAACCTTCACTAACAGGCCTAAAAATATTGTCTCGCCCCATGTGCTCAAATGTTGAACTATACGAAGATTGCAAAGATTAAGTGAAAGCATTAGATGTAGAGCCTGGCACAATAAATAACTTGTAATACATAGTAAATTCTTGTTACCAAAAACGTATTGCAGGCTTTGGCTTGTCCGAAAATAGAAAGTCGGTGTGGAACGAATTTCTGGACGTAACATTGCAGGGTCGAAACCCGTTCTTTCCAATATCATGCGCTTAATTTATATGCGTCTAGTGGCACGTCAAGATGCTTTGGTGGGATATCAGTCCACTTAACGCCTTCAAGATGTTCTTGTGTATAACACCATGAGGCAAGCCATAGACTTAAACTTTTCGAGGAGTTCATTCGTGCTCCTGATACGCTGCCAAATTCATATCTTGTTGATACTACCTTTTCAACACTAGACTTATCCGTGCAGAAGAACGCTAGATCATCTGCATAAGCTAGGACCTTTACTTAAGTACCCAGTACGTTGAAGCCATGGATGTAACTCGACTGAAATGCGCTGAAGCATATCAGTTTCAGGTAAAGGGCAAAGAGCAGGCAATCCTTGTTTTGCTGAAGAGCAAGTGGAAACGGGTTCGGAGACATGGCCATTAATTACTAAACGAACAGAACTATAGATGTAGCAAAGCGTAACGACTTAAGCATGACGGATCCACAGTGGCATAAGGGAAAGTAAGTGGGAGTGACTGACACGATCAAAAGCTTTATCAAGGTGTACCTGAATCACTGCAAGATGCTCAGAGGAACCGTAACAGTATTGAAGAAGTGTACGGTCGATGTGTATGTTGGTTTCAATAGATCGGCCCCTAATTCTACACGTCTGATGGGAACCAATGAGAATTGATATCGAAAATTGCGTGTGAACACTGGTGAATGGCGGGATTTATGCCACTGTAATAAATACCATGGAAGAAAAAAAATTACCGACGATTACGTTACTTCCTAATGCGAAATGTGAGCGCAGCAAATAAGCTGTTTCACCTTTTGGATAGATTGAGGCAAAGAAATCGAGCAACACATGTATGCGCTATCACATAATTTTTTTTTTTTTCACACGTATTCCTTTAACAAAGACTCCACTAACAGTTCTTGACAGTCATGAAGGAAGCTTTGTGGTCGGAGAAATAGACTGATATATGTTCGACTTGGTACACCAATGCTTGATTCTCAAAGACGAGATCTATACAAGTGCCTCGCGAGGTTGTCACAGCCGTGGGGGAAGCAGAGGCTAAGCGCCGCCGCCGAGAAGACCCTGCCGTTCGCGCCGCCGAAGCGGAGGCTCATCGCCGCCGTCGAGAGCAACCAGCAGTAAGCGAGGCTGAAGCAGAAGCTCATCGCCGCCGCCGAGAAGACCCTGCAGTTCGCGCCGCCGAAGCGGAGGCTCATCGCCGCCGTCGAGAGCAACCAGCAGTAAGCGGAAGCGGAGGGGGGCGGCGTGTACACCCAGCGGCAAACGATGGGGGCAGAAGCGCGCGCAGCAAGCAGACAACACGATAAAGGGAGGAGGGAAGAGACAGCAGCGACTGACTGATGCCGCTGACGGCGATAGTGAGTCAACCCCAGCTATCCGCCACACAAGAACAGGGGGGGGGGGGACCCTTTCCTCCTCTTTCTGCATGGCGGCGACGGTGTTCTATGCAGTCACGTTATCTTGACTCTGTAGCGGCGTCAGCGGCATCCAGCGGTATCAGTCGGTCGCTGCTAGCGCTGGGGGGATGAAAGGGGGGCGGAGCTGGTTACGAGGCCGACGACGACGCCGACGACGACGACGACGCCGACGACGACGCGAAACCCAGGAACGGACGCCAAAGAGCTGCGCTCTAAAAAAAACTGGTTAGCTTAGATGGCAGAGCGACCACCCCGGAAATGCGTTGGTCGCGGTTTCCAATCTCGGACAAGGACGAATTTTTCCTCAACTGCGAAGCGTTCTTTCTGAGAAGCTCGTACGGGTTTTCTTTGTAGATTCGTGCTGCATTTGGATAGACCACAATTTTCCTTTTCATTCTGTGAATTTTTTAAAATAACCCAATAATGATCATGATACGGAGCCTCGAAGTGACGACGACGGCCCGAATTTCTTGGAGTTTCTATATAGTTGCTATCGCAATGGAATCGATGTAAAGGAACCACGCCATTTCTTAAATTTCGAGGTATGCAGGGTGGACATTCTGAATCGTTCGCTTCCAGATATACAATAATTTTTGCCAGATTTCGCGTGTAGCGAAGGAGATGCATTGGCGTCTACAGGGAGCAGCATTCCTGGCAGAGTACAAGTGGAAGGAACGGCGTCCTACTACATGCAAAACATTGCGAAGGTGATTGTATCCCCGAACTAGGACGCTGTCACCGGAAAGCGCCTGGGTTGTTCTCACCCCTTGATGCTGATGCGTCCGGTGCTATACGGGAAATACAGTGAAAGGGATTATATCAGTGACAATCCAAATTGAGAATAGCGACCTTTTATGAATTTATGCCCAAGAATATAGTCGTTTTTTATAGATTTTCTAATCGCAGTTGTGCTTCCAACGCTGGCAGACTTGTTGAAGACTGCCAGGTTACAGGCGCAATGTGACCAGCGACGCACTTGCGCTGGCGGTACGGTTGCACAACACCACTGCGTTCCTCAGATAGAGCAAAGTAAATATAAATACCTTAGCACATCGCTGTATTTACTTGCTCCTGATTGCTGAATTCAGCAAATCACGTTAAGAACAGTCGCTTATACTGGCTAAAGTTTACTAGAAATAGTATGGGAGAGTTGGCTAAGCGGCGGCCTTCGCGTGAGGCGTTTTCCCGACTAGAGGACAATGCACGAGATTTATAGAGGCCTGCAAATATGTACGGCAATGCCGCGACAAATACAGGCCCTAAGTGTAGCACAGAGAGTCCGTGACTCATCACCTCCAATGAAGAGAACGGCAATGAAGTGGTATCAATTGAACACATGGTCATTCCCAGAGTCGAGCGTATAATTACATGGGTCTATCCAAATAAACGAAGTAAATATTTATTAAAGCCCCCACCTAATTATCTGAAAATGAAGGAGAAGGGAAACGCAGCAATAACGAAGCAAAGAGCACCTTGCGGCTAACATAAGCATGAGGTGGTGCGTGGAATCTGTACAGGAGTGATGGTGTCAGCTCTAACGTTTGCAAAGGCAATTTTCGGCTTAAATTTGGATTCTTGACGCCGCTAGAAATTAAGCAAAGATCGGTAGGCCGGTTGGCTATCGAAGACCATTCTAAGACCGCAAATGTGGAAATGCACGATGACATGGCTTGGGCCTCTTTTGAAGTCTTGGAAGTGCAGAGCAAAATTACTTTCCGCGAAAGACTCAAAAACACTTATCAAAATAAATGGGCGGTTAGAGTGCACAACCATCTCTACTTGAAATGCCTGGGCGCAGAATGGAGGATGAGGCTACGCAAGCTGCTACTAAAGTGGAGGATAACTGAAACTGTAATTTGACAACGAGGAGTCATCAAGAAGGACAGAGTAATGGGGACTACACATTGGATGCGCAGGCTGAAAACAAAAAGGACCAGGCAAATTTACAAGAGTGGCAAGAAATAAATGAAGGAAAATCTGAAAGATGACGTAAAGGGCAGTGCTTTGGTATTTGAGCCTACGGCTGATTTCCTACGGACGACAAAGTGAAGTGGTTGAAGCTAAGCAGCAGTTCAAGCTGAAGGTCAAGCAGTTCAAGCTGAGCGTATACTAGAGTACGTGACTGGATGTTCCATAGTCAGCTGGAGTCACTCGGGCTGCGGCCTCGTTTTTCTCTATAAAGGCTGTACATTGAATTGACATGTTCATGACGCCAGCATGAGATCGCTTCACAATTTCATACGAGTCGCAATATTACACGTTAAGTGTGATAACACTAAAATACTTTTACGCATGGCACTTAGTTTTGCAGCTTCTGCGTTGATCCGCATATTTGTTTTCTTTCCGTGTGTACATACGCATATGCAGGGATCCCGACGTTTGTGCCTTGAAGACTGCGATGTTACCGGTCAGTCAACGGCGGGAACAACCTAAGGCTATTTTGTTTCCATGTTGAGCCCAGAAACAACCTCTTCTGACCTCATGAACCCCTTATGAGTCATTAAGATCAGTCGTCTTTTCTGGCGGCAAGTTGGAACAAAATATCAGTCATATTATTTTTTTTTCATCTAGCGGTCCATGATCCCCTTAAGCGCCTCAACCACCGGTCAGTTTCACCTATGGCAGCCCTTTTTAAGCCTTTCGGTATGGTGTTTCTACGACATGCTTCATGTTTCCGTGATAATGTTCGAAGATCGAAATAGCGTGTAATCTGGACATTTTTTATCAAAACGCTCTTCGACTTCCACAAAAGTGAGCGTTTTTTCTGCGATGTCATTTCGTCTTATTATTCAATTGTTATTTCAGAAACTTGGCTTTGCCATAAAATTTGCTCTGCAGACTTTTCTCCTCCACACTACAGCTTATTCCGCAATAACCGGGACTTCTGTGAGCCACAGAAAGTTCACAGGCCTGCACGGCACACGCAGCACAGTTGCAGCATAATCTGGATGAGTGGCTGCATAGGAGCTAAATTTTGCACGACGCAGAACAGGGTCTTCGCGGCGAAGTCTGTTGGCGTCGTTTTCCCGAAAATAGATCTGAACTGTCCACCCTGCGTTCACGACGAGCTGCGGCTTGTGCTGCTGTCGGCACAGCGGTCTGCTGAGCCCGATGTTGCCTGGTGACAGCAGCGCACGTGGCTCTACGATTCGCTTCTTCTGCAGCTGTTCGTACCTTGCGAGAAAGCGTCATAACGTATACCGAAGAGTAAATATATGTAGCGAAACGACGTGGCGCACATGTCACGTCCCTTGATTCGTGGCACAGTACGTTGATGTTGATGATGGTTTTTTGGCATGCCCTTTGTGACAAATTGGGGTGGTGACAAATTGTCCCCTAGCTTGCTTCAGCTAACCAGGTCCAGCTACATGTAGCATGAAACTGCTACATGAACCCGCTACATGTCGGGACACCTCGTAGAATATAACAGAACTGTAACGAAAAGTTCGCGCCTATCTACACATCCCAAATCGTGTGTCAAATGGCACCATCCGGCGTGGATGATGATGATTATGATGATGATGATGATGGTGGCGATGATTTAACGGCATTCTCTTTTGAAACGCGACGGTGATAAATGTTGACCTAACCTGCTTGAATAAAACAGGTACGTCATACAAGGATGTCTTTACAGCAATATTTATACATCTCCATAGTAGTCTTCTTCCTCAAGACTTCTCCATTTGCCGTGTACTGCTATCTATGCAACTGCTACCGGGCCTTCCACCTGGTGTAATGAAATCCAACGGCAATGCAAAAAGTGCACGTATCGACGTGGCGCGTCGCACATCTCACATCACAAGACGATTCGATGCTAATGATGGTGTTGATCAAGATGATTCGTTGGCATGCTCTTTGAAACGCGGAGGTGACATACTCAGTGAACAACTTTGAGTCGATCAGGTACACAATATATGTTTTTCTTCTAGCATTTTTGTATGCGCACCCATAAGCTTTTTCTTCATCAAACCTTGTCTACCTTGTACCGCTAACTGTTCATCTGCTGCACGAAGTTCTACCTGGTGTTATAACATGCAAAATCCAATGCAAAATGTGTACGTATGGACTCTACGTGGCGCGCATGTCACGTCGCAAGTCTCCTCGCGCGCTAGGTCGCATTTATAGGGCATTTTCTAGCCGCATGCTCGCAAGTGCTAATGTGGTTGAGAGGTAGAATAGCTTATCCGCGCCCTGCGTACCCGTGCTCAGTCCTAGCGCGAGCTGAGTATCTTAACGCGACAGCGTTGAGGAGCTCGTGTCGCAGAAAAGCCGGTGTCGTCGGTGTCGGTGTCATTGGCCGTGAGCGGAAAATCCCGGAAGGTAATTCATGAAAAACAACTTGCAAGATGGGCTGGGTGGGAATCGAACCAGGGTCTCCGGAGTGTGAGGCGCAGACGCTACCACTCAGCCATGAGTTTCTTTTTATTTATTCCCTATTTTGTACTTTTATATCAAACAACAAATGACATTTTAGAAAACAAGATAAAAGAGCAAGTTTTCAGCACCAAGTGTCAGCCTTACAGAGCTGACTATTTTAGAATTCTTTGAGTCCGGCCAAGGGTTCCACCCTTGACAGCCACGCAGGTACACAATCTTGTGCTTTCTGAATTTCCACAAATCTCGACATGCCTTCTCGGAAAAGCATTCGTGCAGGCCAAACATCCGAATCGCAGTGATACCCCGCCATACGGCCGCGCCATGGACAGTGAAGGCCACCTAGCATAATAAGGTCAAACGACAGTCCATCATCGTTTTCTATAGATAGATATCTAATACCCTGTGCAATAAAAGGAAAGTTTTTATAGTCCTCTGAAGTACATCCCAAAAGAAGACACCCGCCCAACAATCTAGAAATACATGGTCTATAGTTTCTGGTTTCTTACAGATCAAGCAATGCGAGCACCAGGGTTAGAAAAACCACGATCTTCTAAAAAGTTTTTGACAGTCAACGTACCCGTGTGAAGCTTAAAAAAGAAAGGGTCGGTCTCTGGCGTTACTTGCATTCTTGTCACCAGCTTAAGCACGTCTTGCCCCTGGTCTTCACTGTATATGGCTCTGTACATTGGCACAGGGAGAATTACGTCGTATATATCTTTGTACAATGTTTTACGTTTCACTGAAGAAAGGTATTCATCTGAAAATTTAGCGGACAAGGACCGCACACTTAAAATAACTTCTTTAAGAAATCCACAAACAGGACCACTCATATTCTCTGTACTGACTACATAGCAAGATAACGCGCTTCTTAGCCTCACTTGTCACACCGTGCGCAAGAAAGGATCGCTTATGTCGCGGAAAAATGAAAACCGGTTTAAGACCTGTCGTATAAAAAGGTACGTTATTCCCAACTTGACGTTGGCGAAAGTTACCGGGGTGGAAGGCCATTCTCCGTGCCAGAAGCCAAGGCACTTTCCCCAGTTTACTATGGTTTCAGTTACCTTGTCGAGACCCTTCACTACAGTGATAGCTGCAGCTACACTCTCTTTATCTGTACAACAAACTGCGACATCATCCGCATACGCCAGAATTTGAACTTCCGATGCATTTAATCTGAAGCCGTGAATGCTACTGTTTTCAAAGGTCACTAGGTTTATATAAATATATATATATATTGAAAGGGGGTTTATTGCAGCTCGTACGCGGGATCGCAAGTGGCTCTTGATCGCGAGTCCTAGCTGTTCGCATCAGCAGCCCGAGCTCGGGTCTCGCGCCGCAGCGGTGGCAGTCCGCACAGCGCCACATGCAAGTTACCAACTACAATTGCCCCCGCGGCGAAGAGGAGCCGTCCTGGCGACCTAAGGTGATGACACGATAAGGGGGTCGTGGTACGGCTTCAGGCGGCTGACGTGAACCGTCTCGCGGCCACGGCGGCGTCTGTCCGAAGATGGCGTCACCGGTTCGACCACATAATTCACCGGCGATGTAAACGCGACGATCCGGTACGGACCCTGATATGTCGGAGCAACCTTTGGGCTAAGGCCTGGAGATTGAAAGGGCAGCTGAAGCCAGACGTGAGAGTGCACGGCGAAGGACTGTGTGGGCTGCCCGTTGTCGTGGTGATCTTTGTGGATTCCTTGGGTATCCGACGTGAACGAGCAAGCAAGTTGGCGGCACTCTTCAGCATGGCGAGCAACTTCGGAAAGAGGGGTGAATTCAGAGGCATCCGGATGATATGGTAGCATGGTGTCGAGGGTAGTGGATGGTTCACGTCCATAAAGAAGGAAAAATGGGGAGAAGCCTGTGGTAGCCTAAAGGGCGGTATTACACGAGTACGTCACAAAAGGGAGGACATCGACCCAATTGGAATGATCAGACGCAACATACATGGTGAGCATGTCACCGAGAGTGCGGTTGAACCGTTCCGTTAGACCGTTAGTCTGTGGGTGATACGCCGTAGTGGTGCGGTGAATAGTGCGGCAAGCGGCGAGTAGCTCATTAATAACTTCGCACAACAAGACATGCCCTCGGCCGCTGAGCAGTTCTCGCTGTGCGCCATGCCGTAAGATGAAATGCCGTAACATGAATGCGGCGACGTCGCGAGCAGCAGCCGAAGCAAGTGCAGCAGTTTCGGCATATATTGTGAGGGGGTCTACTGCGACAATTATCCAACGATTTCCTTTAGCAGTGGATGGAAGAGGCCCATAAAGGTCAATGCCAATCCGGTCAAAAGGACGTGCAGGACACGGTAAAAGTTGCAGAGGGCCTGTCGTATGAGGAGATGTCTTGCGTCGCTGACAGGCTACACATGACCGAATGTATTTGCGGACATAAGAATACATTCCGCGCCAGTAGTAGCGCTGGCGGAGCCGCTCGTAGGTTTTCAGGACGCCAGCATGAGCTTGTTGTGGGTCGGCGTGGAAATACGTGCATTTGTCGGAACGCAAATGGCGAGGGAGGACTAGCAGCCATTTGCGACCGTCCGGCTGATAGTTTCGGCGGTACAAGATGGCGTCCCGTAGCAAGAAATGGGTGGCTTGTCGACGAAGGGCTCGAGGGCATGTAGCCGTCGAAGAACTGTGAAGAATGTCAATGAGAGACACAATCAACGGATCTTTCCTCTGTTCAGACGGCATGTCAGTAACAGCAAGTGTAGCAACCGGGCACTGTATGGGTGAGGGTGGCGTTTCGTCGGATCGCATGGGCGATCTGCAGAGTGCATCGGCATCAGAATGTTGGCGCCCCGATCGATAGATGACGCGAATGTCAAATTCTTGGAGCCGAAGAGCCCAACGTCCAAGACGGCATGACGGGTCTTTCAGTGACGCAAGCCAGCAGAGCGCGTGGTGGTCTGTCACAACATTGAACGGATGGCCATACGAGTAAGGGCGAAATTTGTTTAACGCCCAAACTATAGCCAAACATTCTTTTTCTGTGACGGAATAATTGGTTTCGGCCTTCGTGAGGGCACGACTCGCATACGCAACCACATATTCCGGAAAGCCAGGCTTGCGTTGCGCAAGGACGGCTCCAAGACCAACGCCACTGGCGTCCGTATGAACTTCGGTCGATGCAGTCGGGTCATAGTGGCGTAGAACAGGCAGCGAGGTAAGCAGAAGACGCAAAGTGGTGAAGGCTTGGTCACATGCCAGAGTCCAGTCGCGAAGGTCACCTGGGCCAGCCAGGAGCTTGAGCCAGCCAGCCACCTGAGCCAGCCAGGAGTGGCAAGGCAAGTAAGGACTTCGCGTAGACGAGAGAAGTGAGTGGTGAAATCAGGGGAGAAAATTACCACGTCGTCTAAATAACACAGGCACGTCTTCCATTTGTGGCCTCGCAGAATATTGTCCATCATTCTTTCGAATGTCGCGGGCGCATTGCAGAGGCCGAATGGCATTATTGTAAACTCATACAGGCCATCAGGCGTAATGAAAGCTGTTTTCGAGCGGTCGGATTCATCCACTGGCACTTGCCAATAGCCTGATCGCAAGTCCAAAGAAGAAAAGAATTCAGCACCATGTAGACAATCCAGGGCGTCATCTATGCGCGGTAGAGGATAGACATCTTTTCGTGTAATCTTGTTGAGGCGACGATAGTCCACACAGAAACGAATCGAGCCATCTTTTTTCTTTAAGGGAGACTAAAGGTTACTAGAAACTTAAGTTAAAGTGGTAGAGCAATGTTCCAGAACATCTAAGGCGTCAATATAATCGCGAACAGAGCTTTAGTAACCGAGAAATTGAGGTAAATGCATGACACGATATGAGACCCCCCAGCGACATTCCGGTACTAGCCCGATGACGAAAGCACTCCTCATAAATTGTGTTACTAATACTCAACTACTCGTATTAAAAATGTAATTTCATTCGATTATAAGACGGGAAAAAAATGCTACATATCTACGTCAATTCGATTCTAAGAAAAAATAACATTTTGACGTTACCCTTCAGTAATATGGGTGGTCGAAAGGTTTCGTTTTCGCTCGACTCTGCGCGCTCGACTCTGCGCCGCGCACGCTTTGGAGTTTCAGTAGTTGCGTTATTGCGTCGTGCTGTGAGGGTTCTGCTGGCTCGTGAAACATTCATTTGGAACAAGCAGCGAGAATGCCACGTCCACGAGATGCCGTGGGAAGCCCTCGTTGCTTTCCCGCTCCGGAGAGCCGGTGTTGATGGCGCCGTCGAAATACGCAACGACGCCGGCAGCGCGAGCCCTCAGCAGCAGGTGGCGCTCGTCAGTGCTCAAATCGCTGAAGTTGAGCCCACCATCGCGAGCCAATCTGTCGTTGTCAGGGTCCATTGCGACGAGCGTCGAAGTTTGCGTCATAGAATGAAGTACCAGCTAATGATCGCGCCTTTCTCCTTCCGCTAGCCACCATACTCCCGCTTTCGCTCTGCTGTCGGCTCTGTCTTGGCTCCGTTTCCGGCCACGCGTTTGCATTTCGCGCAGAAAAGCCGTAGCGCTGTCTGCGGACGCCGTTCTACTGACCGATGGCGCAACGTCACTATGAGACCATGATATCAGTACTCCTCGATTAGAGGGCGGGCGATTTGAACTGCGCTAGAGGCACGCGGACACCTCAGAACACATTGTCTCTTAAATAAAGTCTCTTCTTTGCACGAAACAAGCGTTTCGAGGTTTCTGGGATGGAATTTCAACAGTCCACGTTGACTTAATAGTAACCTTTAGCGTCCCTTTAATGAGTACTACAGGCGATGACCAAGAGCTGCAGGATGGCTTGATAACACCAAGGTCAAGCATGTCTTCAACTTGCTCGGTGATGACAAGTCGCTCGGTGGATGACACGCGGTACGGACGCTGGCGTAATAGTGCGTGATGTCCCGTATCAATGTGGTGAGAGACGGTACTTGTGCGGCCTAATGATGCTTGGCTCCAGTCACAAGAGGCGTGAAAATCATTTAAAAGAGTGATTAGTCGCTCACGTTGCGTCGTCTCGAGGTCGTCGGCAATGGAGCGACAAAAAACATCCGGTAGTACTCGGTTAGATGGCACATGGGGTGTCAGTGCTGTTACGTTGGCAGTATCTACGTCGTCGGCCATAGGGAAATGCACAATAGCGTCAGCGTCCACAGACTCGACGGTACCAATAGTCTCACCACAGTGCAAAGCCAAGGTGTACGAATTTGGGTTTGAAATCAGTATTTCTGCAGCACCATGGTGAACCGTGAGGAGGGCGAAAGGCAACAGTATAGGCTGGCGGCGAATGAAGACGGCAGCGGGTGTAAACATGACCGTCGCTTCGGCAAGCGATGCGCATGAAAGAGGGACAAATACAGCACTGTGAGGAAGAAAGTCAGTATCTGAAGCTACACAGATCCTGCTAAGATCCTCAACTTGAAAGTCGTGAGATGGCTATTCGCACAGAACGGAGAACTGAACCTCAGCACGTGACAGTCAATGACGGCATGATGGCGCGACAGAAAATCCCAACTGAGAATGACATCGTGGGAGCAACAAGTTAACACAAAAAATCAATCGAATACAAAATGTCTCGAATCAGCACCCTGGCAGTGCACATAGCGACTGGTTGTACTTGTTGCGCACTGACTGTTCTAAGCAATGGAACTGAAGGCTTCATAATCACTTTCCGCAATACACGACAAAGCTTCTCACTAATCACGGATACAGCAGCACCTGTATCGACGAGCGCAAGGGATTTGATGCCGTCAACGGACGCTTCAATAACGTTAGCGGGGGAAAAACGAGGGCTTTGATGTTCCGACAATGACGCAGTTCGTGCCTCAGGAACTGCGGAAATCAGTTTCCCGCCTCAGTAGTACTGGCACTGGGTCTACGACGCATGGGTGAGAGTGAGCGCCGACGCGCTACATGACCCGGGGTACCGCAGGCATAGCATATTGGGCGGTTGTCAGCAGTGCGCCAAGGATTAGGACCCTGCTGCTGTGCACTGAAAAAGGGATCCGCCGGCTGGCGAGGCGAAGGCGGAGGAGAGAACACCGGCGGGCGAGGCGCTGAAGGCGGAGGAGAGAACCCCTGTAGACGAGGCGCCCGTGCAACAGCTTCAGCATACGTCAGAGGCGCGGCCACGGGAGCCGGCTGACACGAAGGTGGAAGAGCTTCGGTCACTTGCTCTTGAATTATCTGTCGGAGCGCTGGAGCCAAATATTGAGAAGGCTTCTCCGTGGTCGGCAAAATCGAGAGCTGTCATGCGACCTCCTCGCGCACAAATTCTTTTATTTGCGTCAGCAAAGTTGTGTGGTTGTCGCCAATAATTAATGCGGCTAACGAATCTTCCGTAGGCGGTGAGCGCCGAGCTAAGATGCGTTGTTTCCGTAGCTCGTCAAAACTTTGGCACAAATGGATAAATTCGGCCACAGTTCGCGGATCCTTCGCTAACAACATCTGAAAGGCGTCCTCATCAATGCCTTTCATAATGTGTTTTATCTTGTCCTGTTCTGACATTGACGGATTCACGCGCTTACACAGGTCAATGACATCTTCGGTGTAACTTGTGAAAGTTTCACCGTGATGTTGCGCACGCCCCCGTAAGCGTTGTTCTGCGCGAAGCTTGCGCGCAGCCGGGCGCCCGAACACTTCTGCGAAACTTATTTTGAATGTGCTCCATGTTGCGAAATCGTGTTCGTGGTTTCGGAACCAGAGGTTCGCGACGCCGATTAAGTAAAACAGCACGTTGTGCAACTTGGTGACGTCGTCCCACTTGTTATGCTGGCGCACCCGTTCGTAAGATGACAACCAATCCTCCACATCATGATCATCGGTGCCGCTAAAGATGGCAGGATCACGCTGGCGCAACACACCGGAAATGATGACCGCCGGAGGCTGTGGTGCATCTTCCTGGGCGGTTTCGTAAGGCATGGCCGCAGCAGTCGGTAGCGTCCGGCTTCGGAGTCTACCCCGCACCTCCACCAAATGAAAGGGGGTTTATTGCAGCTCGTACGCGGGATCGCAAGTGGCTCTTGATCGCGAGTCCTAGCTGTTCGCCTCAGCAGCCCGAGCTCGGGTCTCGCGCCGCAACGGTGGCAGTCCGCACAGCGCCACATGCATGTTACCCACTACAATATATATATATATATATATATATATATATACATATATATGCGGAACAGAAGGGGACTCAGGAGGCAGCCCTGGTGCACAGAACGCTTTAGGTTAATGGGGGCCCCCACTGACCATTTAACAATGAATCATGTAGGGCAGTTCCGGTACGCCAAAGCTACCCCATCTCTAATGATGGACACAACAATAATGTCGTCAGGATGTCAAGCAAAATACCATGACGTACACAATTAAACAAACGCTTTCTCAAGATTGAGCTAAAGAATTGCTACCCCGGCTTGCATAATGTCGCAACACTCCATCACGCACCACATCTTCACCATACCACATCACACCACACCAAAATCGAACGCCCATGTTTGGTGAGGACCACCCAACTGCTTAATTACTCTCTGTAGCCGCCTTGCTAGCACTTTCATCAAGGTTTTATAATAACAATTAGTTAACGATATAGGCCTGTGTGAGGAAACCAATTTTAACTTCTCTGTCTCTTCTGCCTTTGGTATTATTACAGTATGTGCTTCTCCAAAAGACCGGGGCAGGACATCTAGTTCGTAAGCCTCATTAAAAAGAACTGTAAGCAGATGAGACAATTCTTTTTTAACCGTTTTGTCAAACGAAGTGCTTAGATCGTAAGGACCTGGTGACTTGCCGAGATCCAGGTTATCTATTCAGGTTAGCTCCTCCAATGATCGTCTCTAATTGCCGTCATTCAACCCGGATCTCGTAAATTTTGGTACCATCGTCTCCGTGAAGATCAGCGGCACAAGTGGACACCACTTTGATCAAGGTGGGCCTATTTTTGACGAATTTCTGAGTGCTCGAAGATTTGGCCGACCACCGCACCGCTAGGCCTAACGGCGGTGCGGCGTTCGCCAGCCCCGTCCGGAGATTGCCCGGCAATGGCGGCTCCGAAGAATGTGACTGCCGCGATCCTGCTCCTATGCAAGTCGTACGCATGGCGACTGCTCAGCTCGAGGACCTTCCACCACCCAAAGAATATTTGGACGACATGATCCGCATAATGCGACGCCAGCAGAACCGTCGCGTTCCCAAAGTCGCCGGTGCCGCCAAGCAGCAACAGACGCCGGCTCGCTCCGCGCATGCTGCGCATAGGGACGCGGCTAGCGCAACCTTGAAAGGTGGAGGCCGCAAGAACCAATGGCGGCCGCAGCAAACACCGCGCTTTGGACGCGACGAACTCCTCGTGGTGCTCAAGCCATGCACAACATTGGATCTGAAGGCGACCTTCGGTCCAGGCCAAGCCGGAGTTGCGGTGCGCAAACTCATACGTGACTGCGGAGAGGTGGACCTCTCTGTATGGCCTGTGTGGAATCAAAATGTGTTAGTGTGTGGACTGAACCCAGTGCCCGCCGCCGTGAGGCTCCTCGGGGACGTCATGCTGGTGGTCGGGGACCGCCAGCTCCCATTTCGTGGAGACGCCAAAGCCTAGGGTGACGTCTGCAAGGGAGTCATCTACATTGACCCGAACGGTCTCCCTCAAGCAAAACTTGAGGTAGAGGCACGGCAAGATTTTCTCCGTGAGGAAACTGGGCAACTCTAACGTCGCAGTGATCACCTTCGAAGGGAAGAGGGTGCCCCGACAAATCTACTGCAGCTACTAGGCCATCCCTGTGAGACTGTATAAGACGATCCCCGCCTGTGACTGCTGTGGCATGGTGGGGCATCGGGCTGACGTCTGCCCGAGTCCACAGTCAGGACGCTGCGGCCGCTGTGGCTCCCAAGTGGCTACCATTTCCGAGAGCCCTGCTGAACATGAGTGCACCCCTCGTTGCCTCATCTGCGGGGGCAACCACCTCACCGGTGCTGCCGGCTATATCGGCAAGTACCGGAAGCCTATCAAACCGAGGACTCCACCGACCAACGCCAGGCGGAAGTCGGCTCCCAAGCAGGCTCCGTTCACCCAATGTCAACAACAGAACATCTACCAAGTCCGGACAAGTCAAGACGAACGCGAAGTACGGGACCAGGACGAAGGCGCCGACTTTCAACGCTGGGGATTTCCCGTCCCTGAAAAACGCCCAAACCAAGGTGAACGGCTGGGTTAGGGCTGCCTCCGGGCCTTCCTCCACCTTCCCAACCGAAGCCTCCCTACAGCGGGAAAATGCTGAACTCAGGCGCCAGACGGAAATTCTAGCCAACAAAATACAAGAGCTAGAGGCAAAATTGGCCAGGCTCACGGAGCCTCGGGCACAGGACGGGCCTTCGGAGCCCATGCAGCAAGCTGAGGTGGCAGAAAAAGATGACAGGGCCTCGGTCACGTCAGGACTATCTAGCGTCTCACAGTGCTTGGGCAGCACAACAGTCGAGCGAATGCCCATTATGGATCATCGTTAGGAAAATTTAGAACGCACAATTGCGGACATGCCAGGTAAAATTTTAGCAGACATCAGGGCTGCCATCCGGGAACTCTGGAAACAACAGCTCCCACACATTGTGCAGAGCGTAACTCCAGCCGTGATTGACACTGTCCTGTCCACAGTACAGGACCGGGCTAGCTTCCAATTTAGGAACAGCCGCTCTCGCTCTCGTTCCCCGCGACCCGATTCGCGTAGGCGAAAGGTTGTCACTCGTCAGATCATAGGCTCCCAGGAACACAGTCCGGCTGCCGCCTCTCCGGAGATCGTGGTTCCTCTGTCTTAGGTACCATCGCCTTCGGGCAATGGGCATGCCCCTCAGAATAAAAAACAACCTTCACTATGACTATCCGACCCCAGCGGAAAGCCCATAATAAATGAGTTTTTTTAGCGCACGAGAAGGGACGAAAGACAGTGGCAAGACGCGGACAGTGGGACGCGGACAGTGGCAAGACGCAGTACACAGCCGCCGAGTCCGGCGGGCTGTGTACTACCTCTGATCGATCTTCACTTGCTGAAGTTGAGGCATCGCAATGTGGCCCAGTTGTGTTCACATCCCCGCTACCTTTCGCTGCGTCCTCCGCCTCTGTCACGTCCATAATGTGCACCGTTCAATCCTCATCACCGGCCGTTGCGGTCACCGCGGCGTAGGAACGAACGCACTCGGCGTCGACGTGACCGGAACGCCGACAGTGTGAGCAACGTAGCGCCTTGCACTCGCGACGCACATGTCCCGAACAATGGCCCAGGTTGGCCTATGCAAACACTGCATAGGCCAAGCTGGTGCAACCAACAGCGCTAGTTCGCCGGTGACGCGAATCTGGTGTGGCAGGTCGTCAACCACTCTTGAGCTTCAGGAGCACAACCCGGGTAGTCGAACCTTTCTCGTTCACTCTTTCCACACGCAAGCGTTCCCGAGTAACCTCGGTCACTTTGCCAAACGCCGCCAACGCCGTACGCACTACGTCGTCCGCCACGCCGTGTAGCAACCAATGAAGCTGAAGCCTCACCTACTGCTCCTGCGGGTCGATGACAAGACAACGTTGCCATTAGACCTGAAGTTCTTTCAATCCAGCCAACTGTTTCGTCGCCTCTGGGCTGTTTAATGCCACGGCCCACACATAGTTGGTCTGGTAGGCACCCAAAGCCACAACGTCAGGGAGCAGCCGTTCCTTGTGCAAAGCGTCCCGGAAATCTTCGACCCTGAAGGGCCACGCTCGAACATCTCCGTGCTAGAACAATGTGTTGAAAACGACGCGTCCTGTTGGCAAATGCGGCAAAATAATCGCAAAATCCTCGACTTCTGCTACCAGCCTGTTGCCGCGTTCCGGATGCGCCGCTGAGAACGCTCGTGAAGAGCCCGACATTCCGCCTACGGTCACCTCGGGGGCTGAAGAGGAAGTGATTCAGCCATGAGTTCGATGCTTCAAATAGGGACAAAATCGCCTCTAGTGAATGCGGTGTTGCCTTAAAAACGAGCCGTAGAAAGTTGTACTGCGGTGTATATCAGTAATTATGAGCATGTAAATTACAGAAGTCGCAGTTAAACCCGTAGCGAAGTACGTTTCCGCTACATTTCTTCTGCGCTTGCCGCACACGCAGAGCCATATTGCGGCAAACACTGAAGATCCCCTCCTCACAATGTACGGTGGTTCCCCTGCCTAGCACACTGCGTGTGTTGCTGGTAATCTTTATAGAAAATCGTTTTTTGGACATTTCTTGCTTACGGACGACTATTTGCCCTGTCTCAATACAGGAGGTCATCTCTTGCGTTGAAAGTTTAATATAATCGTATAGCCAGCAAAGAGTAATCATTATTGGCGATTTAATGCACCAAAAATTGATTAGAGCATGTTTACATATTCTCATTACAATCATTACACAGAGAAGAAGCGCAGCTTATTGTACATTCTGGCCTAGAGTTACAATGCTAACTCTAGCGGAAAGGCTAAGCGAAAAGTATGCAGACCGCAAAGGGGCCGCGGTGTTGATACCACTCATTTTTCCGAGGCTAAGGTTATTCAAAATAACATGCGGAAACAAAGCACTAACATGTAGCACGCACGTTGGACAACCTGCAAATTTCACTCCGTGTATTCTTCAGAAAGGTCGGACGACTATTTAGAAAATTTTCACGATAAAGTTACGATGTACAAAAGTATGCGTTTGCAGCTGTCTGAACGAAATGGTGCCACCATACTGAGTGATGCTCGCGAGCGCATTTATTGCGTGTCTCTTTTGAATAGCGTCTTTTCGTCTGCGCCTGCGCGCCTGCACAGAGTAGCGCCATGGTGGTTGCCGATTTCAATGCGTGGGCGCAATGGGGAGCTTTTTGTCTACACTTGTTTACATTAACTCTGTTCTTTCTGGCCTTTTGTTCGCTGCAGCATCTAAACTTGATCACCCACTGCTTTAGTGACGGCTGAGACCTTTGCTTCTCGAATGCTCAAGTTATAAATGTTTCTCGTTCTGACATTTAACTTGTGCGTCCCCAACAAAATGTGTCACTGAAAGTAACTGCCTCTGTGACAGCCCTCAGGCAGAGTTCCTACAGCGACAAAAACGAATTGTCTTGCTTTGTTGTTGTCTTATTTTACTTATTTTACAGTTTGCTTTGCTGTTTTGTTACTATATTATTTATGATTTATTGTCTACCGCCGATTGGTCACCGTTTACATATCAAACCAATGTTGATGACCAAGTAGGTCCGCTTGCAGAGTTTGTTCTGAGTCGTATGCGCAAATACATTGCCTGGTGTAACCTAAACGCTCTAAATATCCCCACGGGTTCTCATCTGAACTTATAACTGCGTTAAAACATATAGATCACGCGCACTGACAATCGGGAATCCCTTTGTATGACTCGAGAGTAGAGTTCCGCTTTCTGCGGGCAGGTACCTCCGTAAGGATAATTAGGACTCGTATATTGTATTTTAATACAGAGCGGCTCTCATCGGCCGGCCGAATTTCGGAAGTATATCCGCAAATGCTCTACTAAAAGTTGAAAGTTATTTCGCTTGGTCGACTTTAGTGGAAAAGAAGTCTTAGTGGTCATCTATTTCGCTGCCCGTTTATTATTCTCATGTAAAGCTGCAGGTTTCAACGCTGTTGTCAGTCAGCAGTACACTAATGCGCACTTAACAAATGCGGGGTTGCCTGGTCATCGGGGAATGCCATAAGCTCATGCATAAAGCCTTTCATATCATATGGCTCTGATGACATCACCTTCAGAATTCTGAAAGCTTACGGCAGCATATTTGCAACCGCACTATTGAAATCTATATTTAAGAAGTCTTTGAGTACTTTTACTTTCCCTGACATGTGGGAAGCGCAGAAGTGCTCGTATTTTCCCGTATTTAATTCTGGGTGTAAAAACGCCGTCTCGAATTATCGCACAGTTGCTCTTATGTCACATCTAAGATTTTTGAGCTAGATATCCTCACAACAGATTGTATTTTGTAGCGAAAACCTGATTAATTCTAAATCAGCATGAATTTCTCGCTGACCGCTCCACTAGCAAAAAGTAGTTTCAAACAATTTTTCATGACGGAGAACTCCATGCCACTACTTAAGAGGGGGTATGTTGAGACAACCTTATATAGCCTGAGAAAAGCTTTGAATGTAGTCACCGAGTCACTGAGTCTGGTCAAGCTTGCCCACTTTGGTGTCCACTAGTCAGTTGTCAATCTCTTGAGCAGTTATCTTCTTGATAGATCATGTTAGAGACAATCGACAAACGTCTTTTTTGTACATGGCAACTAGCGGCGTCCTCAAGGATCAGTATGAGAACCACAACTACTTTTAATTTATATCCTATTCAGAATGATTATTTCTTCACATGCGCCTTTTTAACGAAAGTTCATACTTTTGATCAATGTTGCATCGTGCAATTTAACCTGTTTCCTTTTTTATAAATGACACAACGATAGGAACCTCACCTTCGACGCTGCTGAAACCAAAGTCATCACTTTCACTTGCAAAACAGCAAGAATTTCTCTTTTTTCATTCTGCAGATTCTGTGCCGTTGCGTAAGGCCTGTGACATTAATTATCTCGGTGAACTCATTGATACAACCCTAAACGTTCCTGCTCGCGCTAAACACGTTAGAATGGGCCGTATGCACTTTATGGGCTCTGTTTGAAGACATATTAATCCAATTAAGTTTTTGTACACCTCTCCACAAGATGTACACAACAATCTTCCTTCCTCAACTAGAATAAAATTTGTGAAAAAGGCTCATATATGCCATTGTTCTAGGAGATGCAACTTACGGAAGGGATTAGAAGTACATTTATATTATAAACTATGAATGGAACTTAATTAGACTGAACAAGTTTGACCTCCCTTCCACTGCTGGGAAGAGGGGGCTAGTGAAGCTCGCGATCCGCGGCTCTTCGTTGTCGCAAAGCTTCGGCTTTTCGCTTCCTCATGGCGAGGTCGGCATGGTGACGCCGAGCCCTTTCTCGTGCGAGTTCCCGGCTGCGTTGATCAAATGTTGCCTGTTCTACGGGCGAAAGCACGGCGCGGGGCTGACGCTTGGTAGCTACGATAGTGGTCTGACGCGAGAAACACTCGTTCCTCCCACGTTATCTAGACACACCACTCCTATTGGCACAGAGAATGACGTCAAAGCGGCGGCACAGCATGATTCTCCCTTCATTCGGTCTATTGCTTGCTTTTATAAGAATCCGTGCGCGTGTACAGCTCCGAGAGCAGCAGGCGGCATTCATGAAACGCTTCCTCTTCTTTGGCCTAACGCCCGAGACCCGACCGACCCAAAGCGGCTCCCATAGCGTTTTCACGCGAGAAACACTCGTTGATTTCCCGTTACCTCGACACCAGAGAGCGGATGCGCAGCATGATTCTCCGTTCAACAGGTCTATTGTTTGTTTTAAAGTGAAAGCTTTACTGGCGAAGAACTTGCGAGTTCGCCATGGCGGTGCTCCGAGGAGGCACATGACGTCACAACAGGCTCCTCGCCACGGATATTAAAGAGAAAGCTTTACAGGCCGCGAACTTGCGATTGCGCTCTGGCGGTGCTCCGAGGAGGCCCACGACGTCACAACGCGCTCCTTGCCGCGGATGTTTCTCTCCCTGTCTCTCTCTCTCTCTCTGTCTCTCTCCCTTGTCACTACTGCACATGCGCCAATAGTAGCACCGAGCCAAAGACGTTCCGCCTCTGGGCAGCGCCGCGCCTTTCCGCCGCCGCCGTTTGGTATAACGTCACACTGAATTCCTCGTCGTTGCGCTCGCCTCGGCTCGCTTCGCCAGCTACGTCGCATGCCAGATAACATGTTGGAGGATTGAAAAGGAGAGATTCGCGTACGCCACAACCACAGCTAAGGCGGCATGCAGTATGGACGGGGACAATTCTGATAAGCAGGAGGAGGCCTGGAATCGACATTGGAACGAGATAAAGAGGAAACTAATCGCCCAGGAAACCGACGAACAGCGCGCCAAACGACTGGCTAAATGTCGCAACATGACAATGATATTTATTTGCATCAGTACATGACACGAGGAGCATGCAGAAAAAGCTGCCACATGGACAGCTTGACGAAGCCTCAGGCCCCCGCATTGGCGTTTGCGCGGCGTTAGCGAGCACAAAGGTAATACATCATTGTTTAGAAATGTCCTTTACACAATAATCAGCATCGCAAAACCATGCGAAGCAAATGAAGAAAAAAAAGAGATGTGCTCTAACAGGTCATAGTAAAAATCATCTCTAACCAATAAGGATAAAAAACAATGATAGGCACAACGGTATCGCAACTGTTAAAAAAACAAAAGAACGAGGGTGAGAAAGATATAATCAAAACACAAGGTGTAACAATAACATTTCTCATACAAACTAAACAAATGAAAAACCAAGAATATAAGCAATACAATGGGACTAGTTGTTTTCGATAAGGAAAAATTTGCGAACGCCAGGGAAACAATCTAGTGCAGGCAGAAATAACTATACAGAGCTTTAAAAGAGGTATTTTCCAATCCAGTGGTTTCGTTGTGTAATTTATTCAGTAACCTTGGCAGGTTGTTACGAATAGTTTGTTGCCCGTATGTCGTTCTGACGGTTTCTACTTTCCAAAACTCTCTGGACCTTGTCACATATGCTGTAATGTTGATTTTTAAATCCGCTAGTGTTCTTAGAAAGCTGGCTCCATTTTTATTTCTTGTTTGTAGGCTCTACAGAGTCGATAATCGTACATACTGGTAATTGGCATTACATTGTATTTTATAAAAATTCACGTGTATGAACATACTTTGGAACATTTTCTACGACTCGTAGGAATTTTTTTCCAGTACATAAAGTTAGTTACATAAACATAGCTACAGAACCAGACTAATCTGGCCTTTCAATCAAGATTAACCAAGGCTAACCATTCTAAGTCTTAGCTTTCGCTACGTATATCCTGGCGTAGCCGAGCTAAGCCACTGCCAATTTTTTTTATCTCTCTCGCTTCCTAGTCACTATTGCGCATGCGCCACTAGTAGCACCAAGCCACAGGTGTTACGCCGCTGCGCAGCGCCGCGCCTTTCCGCAACCGCCATTTGGTATAACGTCACATCACGTTCCTCGTCGTTGCGCTCGCCTCCGCACGCTGCTCCAGCTGCGTCTCATGTCTGATAACATGTCGGAGGATTGAAAACTAGAGCTCGCGTGCACCACAATCACAGTTGAGGTGACAGCATGGACGGCGACAATTCTGATAAGCAGGAGGAGGCCCGGAATCGACATCGGAACGAGATGCAGAGGAAATGAATCGCCCAGGAAACAGACGAACAGCGAGCCGATCGACTGGCTAAACGCCGCAACATAGCTTCAGAACCACACTAACCTGGCCTTGCAATCAAGATTAACCAAGGCTAACCATTCTAAGCCTTAGCTTTCGCTACGTATATCCTGGCGTAGCCGAGCTAAGCCACTGCCAATTTTTTTCTCTCTCTCGCTTCCTAGTCACTATTGCGCATACGCCACTAGTAGCACTGAGCCGCAGGTGTTACGCCGCTGCGTAGCGCCGCGCCTTTCCGCAACCGCCATATGGTATAACGTCACATCGCGTTCCTCGTCGTTGCGCTTGCCTCGGCACGCTGCGCCAGCTGCGTCCCAGGCCCGATAACATGTCGGAGGATTGAAAAAGAGAGCTCGCGTGCGCCACAACCACAGTTGAGGCGACAGTATGGACGACGACAATTCTGATAAGCAGAAGAAGGTCCGGAATCGCCCAGGAAACAGACGAACAGCGAGCCGAACTGGCTAAACGCCGCAACATATTTTTTTTATTTAAAAATACTTTACAGGCCTCAAAGTGAGGCATTGAGTAAGGGGGGCAGTACATAGAAAATACATTGAATACAAGACATCTATAAACCGTATCTGTTTACAACCTACAACCAAAGTACAACTGAGATGAAAAAAAAATTATTTAGATCACGATTCACTAGGGAAAAGAAGAAACATAAAAAACATAATATAATAACAAGGAATAAATCACACAGATTGTTGTCAGTGAAGTCGTGTAATTAATAAAAACAGTAATGATGAAAAACAATGACAGAAAAGTTATGGACGCGACATTCCAACGAAACAGTAAACATAGCGACATAACAGTAATAACGCGAAAATAAGCTGTAAATATAGTGCAAGTATAGAAAGCATTGTGCGACAAACGTAAAACTTCACTTTTCTTTAGTCATGTATTCAATCAAGGCATCACGGAATGAATCGTAGTTAGATTGGCTTGCAATGCTGTCCGGGAGTGAATTCCATATTCTGATAGCACGAGGAAGAGCAGAGTAATGGAATGCCTTTGTAGACCCGTAAAGGCGGGCGTAGCTGAAATGATTATGAAGCCTATGTGACGTGGAGTAGGGTCGTTTCAAGCATGCGGGTGTTCGAGTGGAGTGAAGGAATTTGTGGAACAGTGTTAAAAGGGCAATGTCTCGGCGAGTGCTCAAGGATTGTAATGAAAGCTTAAGTTTTATTTGTGTAACACTAGACTGGTAGCTGTAATCGTTTATGATGAAGCGGCTTGCTCTATTCCGGATCCGTTCTAGCGTTTGAATTAGGTATTTCTGGTGAGGGGACCAAATGGGAGATGCATACTCGAGCTTGGGACGAACGAGGGTTAGGTAAGCTAGCTTGCGAACATTTGAAGGAACATTTCTTAAGTTGCGTCGCAAGTACCCCAACGATTGGGGGGCATTAGCTGAAATGGACGTGATATGCTCTGTCCAAGAAAGATTTGATGTGAATAGAACCCCTAGATACTTATATTGTGTAGCTGTTGTAACAGTGTAATTGTTAATATGATAGGAATACTGTGAGGTTGCCGACTTCCGGGTAAAAGACATTACTTTGCATTTTGTGGTATTTAAAGCCATTAGCCATTTATTGCACCAGTTGTTGATTTGTTGAAGGTCTTGCTGAAGAACGAGATGATCATCTGAGTTTTTAATAGGGCGATAAATTATGCAGTCGTCGGCGAATATTCTGATGGTGGAGGACAAATTTAAGGTAAGTCGTTAATAAATATTAGAAAAAGCAAGGGACCGAGGACGCTACCCTGTGGTACACCAGAAGAAACGTCTGTTACGGAGGAAGAGTAGTTATTTGCAATAGTAAACTGCTGACGATTAGACAGGAAATTTCGGAGCCATGACAAGGTAAGACAGTCTAATTTAAGTGCGGAGAGTTTTGATATTAGGCGACAATGTGCGACACGGTCGAATGCCTTCGAAAAATCAAGGAACAAGCAATCAATTTGTAAGTTATAATTTAAGTTAGTGTGTAGGTCTGTCGTAAATTCAAATAACTGTGTATCGCACGAGAGGCCCTTCCTAAAGCCATGCTGATTATGAAAAAGGAATTTGTTAGTCTCAAGATGTCTGTAAATCTGCGAAGCGATAATTTGTTCAAGCAACTTGCAGGGATTGTATGTCAATGAAATGGGACGATAATTCTCACAGGAGTTCCTGTTGTCATTTTTAAATACAGGTATAACTTTCACCATATTCCAATCTGCGGGAAGGTGGCCTGTCGCAAGTGATTGTCTGAATATGTAAAAAAGAATTTTGCTAGATATTTCTACCGTATTCTTTAAAACCTTTAAGTTTATACCATCTATGCCACATGAAGAAGACATCTTAAGGTTATTTATGAGAGAAGAGAGGCCCTCCAAAGTGACTTCGATAGGTTCCATGTATTGGTAGCCTAATTCTGAAACAAAAGGTATATTTGAAGTTTTCTCTTGTGTAAATACAGAGCTGAAGAATGAATTAAGGACCTCCGAACATTCACTGACTGGAATAGAAATATTGTTGCTGTTTTGTAAAGATAATTCATCTGATTCGTTGTTAGGCTTTATTATTTTCCAAAACTTGGCAGGATTGTTCTTAAGCAGCTCAGGAAGATCATTAGAAAAATATTTATCTTTAGCTGCGCCTAAAGCTGAGCAGTACGATTTAAGGTACGTTTTGTAATTCTGCCACGCTGCTGATGTGCGATCTCGCTTAGCGATATTATACAAGCGTTTCTTCTTGTTCCTCATGCGCTTGACAATTAGAGAAACCAGAACTTGTAATCAAGATTCACCAAGGCTAACCATGTTGTGCATTAGCTCTCGCAACGTATATCCTGGCATAGCCGAGCTAAGCCACTACCAATTTTTTTCTTTATAGCAATCCGTGCACGTATGCAGTTGCGACAGCAGCAGGTGGCGTTTATGAAACGCCGCGTGTTCTCTGGCCGAGGATAAATTTTCCGGCGCCGCTTGCACCGCTATTCGCTGAGTCCTATCACGTGGTGCAAAATGACGTCAAAGGTTGAACTGCGCCGCTGCGAAGCCAACTTCACGTGCGCCACGCCGACTCGTTTTCGTCAGCGCCATCGAAATTGCAATCAGCGGACCGTCGAGCGTGCGTTACACCGATCGCCTACGGGTCGCAGGTACCGTATTCGACGATATTAAGTTAACGACTTTGGTAAAGTGGTGTGAAACACATCATTTCGACTCTTGTATTCTAGCATGACGGGGGGCATCTAACTGCACCAATCGCACGGGAGGTAGCATAGCTTTTTACGCGGTGCCGTGCGGAAGGACGAGACCGGCAGGCCTCAAGAAGGACCAGAATATGTGAGGGGCGTTCGCCTTTACAGGAGTGAGTTCGGCTTGTTTACACGATAGCAGCATTTATCTCAAGTAACACTCCTGTACACGCTGAAATGCGCACACCTGGCATGAGAAGTTGTTCACTTGTGTAATGTTTGGTTTATGTACAGCGCGACAGAGACGCGGTACCAAGAATTTACGATACGTCTGTGTCGCTCTCCACATATACACCAAGAATGTAAGCTTGTCAACTTGCTCAATTCGCTCTGTAACTTGTACGATAATTCCGACTATGCGGGCCTAGAAAGGTGTGTTCAAAACAGAGTAAATAGTAGAAGATAAAATTTGCCCGATGCACCCTTGCTTTCTTCTACTCGGATTTTTCTTTAATTTTTTTGTCGGCGTTCTCATTTTTCATGTAAGGTCGATTCATTTACTGATGTTCATTGTATTGTAGTAAAGGAAAACATCGCGCGCTGCCGCTGATGATACAGCTGTGATAGCTTCAGCATTTATCGCCCACTATATTTTCACGATTCTCTCCGTGAAACTGGGCGCACATGAATATTGACACGTGAACTCGTTTATCTTTTACGGATGAGCGCTTTTGCCATCTAAGAAATGGTATTGTTCAGCGCCGGACGCGCCTACATGTATAGGAAGTTTCTAGAATGTTATCGATGCTTCTAACTTCTGACTGTTGTCGCCGAACCTTGCGTAATCTGAGTGAATGTGAGCGCAGCGCGAATGGTGTAGAACTTTGTGAAAGGCACGCGGGTCCCCGCGATTACTTTGTAACATTCGACGACTGATGTATAAAAGCCGACGCGCTTCACGCACTGATCAGATTTAGACGATCGGTGAATGTGTCCGCTCCAGACGCCGTTCTCTGAGCGTAGCAGCATTTTGGTGGGCACAGATTCCCAATAAAGGTTACTTTCGTCTTTCACAGTATTGCTACTATGTTCTTTACCCTCACTTCCACCTGACATCTGGTGGAGGTGCTTTGTGTTCATGTACCGGACTCCCCTCAAAGCCGCGATGCAAGCCCGAACGTGGAAGACAACAACAACGTCGCCAAGAACCAGCGAGGTAGCCCTAGGCTGCAAGGACTACTCTCCGAGCAACGGACTTTTGCCTAAGACGACCACGAAGATCGTCGCCAAGTCATCTCCAATGGCAGCCCCGGCGTCCCCCGTCGTGCTACAGCAGCCGAAAGAGCCTCCGGCCTTCCGCGGTTCAATATTCCAAGATCCGGAAAGCTGGCTGGAGACGTACGAGAAGGCCGCTGCGTTTAACAACTGGAACAGCGACGACAAGCTACGCCATGTCTTTTTCGCATAGGAAGATGCCACCAGGACATGGTTCGAGAATCGAGAAGCCACCTTAAAGACGTGGGAACTTATCGAAGAAGATAGAGAATCGAGAATCCACCTAATTAAGTGGGAGCATGTACAAGAGTCGCGCAAAATGCGCGAACCCAAGCTTTACTAGAAACCAGAGCGCAGCTGCCCAATTAGACGATCGCGATGTTCACGGAGCAGATAGCCCGTTTATTCCGCCACGTCGACCCGGAAATGTCTGAAGAGAAGACATTCCGTCAATCATGCGTGATGTGAAAGAGGAACTTTCCGCCGGAATAGTAGGAAGCCTACCGAAGACCGTAGACGAGTTTCTTCGAGAGGCCACGAGCATCGAGAGGACACTGGAAATGCGGACCCGGCAATTCGACCGCCGCAGCAACTCAACAAACTACGCCAGAGTTCAATCACTGGCCACCGACGACCTGCGCGAGGCTATCAGGGTGGTCGTACGAGAGGAGCTTCAGAAGCTCTTCTCTTCATCGCAGCCTCAAGTGGCCTCAATTGCCGAAATCGTCAAAGAAAAGGTCCAGCGATCGCTTGGAGTTTACGAGATGCAACCACAATCACCGCAGCCCCAGCCAGAAGCGATGACCTACGTCACCATCACGGCGAAGCCCTAAAGTCACGCATACGCCGACGAAAGACGACCTGACGAAGCCACGTACCAGCCACAGATCAACACGACGTGGGCGTGATCCAACGCCAAGGCCAAACTGTAATGCAACAAAGTGCCACAGTTTGGCCAAGGCAAACTGTGGCACGTCGATGTCAGTAACCTTCAGCATCGACATGCTTCTCGACGGCCACGCAGTCACCACCTAAGTGGACACAGGAGCCGATTACTCCGTTATGAGTGGACCCATCGCCGTCCAGTTAAAAAAAGTTAGGACTATATGGGTAGCCCCGCAAATTCGGATCACTGGGGGACACCTCATAACGCCGACTGGAATCTACACGGCAAGAATTACCATTCACGACCGGAATTACCCTGCCACCTTCGTTATCCTCCAACAGTGTTCACGAGACGTCATTCTCGGCATGGACCTCCTAAACCAAAACGGCGCGATCATCGACCTGAAGTCCAAGTCAATAACGCTGTCGGAAGTTCAAGCGATACCGCCAGAGAGCCCTCGTAGTGACCACGCCTGGAGTGTGCTCGAAGATCAAGTGAGCATCCCGCCTCGCTCCTGCATTGTGGTTTCGGTCTGTACGGAAACACCCGCTGACGTTGAAGGCGTCATCGAAGGCGACCAACATCCACTGCTCGACCGTGAAATTTGCGTCGCAAGAGGGATCGCTCGACTGCACGGAGGAAGCACGAAAGTGTTGATGGCAAACTTCAGCCAGGAGTTCAAGCACATCAACAAGGGTACGACGATCGCATACATCGAGGAAATTCTGGGTGTGCCCTGTCGCATTCTGCCGCATCTACCCCGACGACGGTAGTTCCCGAGCCAGACTTCGGCAAAAATCCAAGTCTACCCGTGATTAAGCAACTACAGCTCAGAAGTCTGCTTCGAAGATACAAAGAATGCTTTGCGACGTCATCGAGGATTGGACAAACACCAGTCGCAAAGCATCGCATAATAACCCAAGAGTGAGCTCGACCACTCCGCCAAAATCGTTACCAAGTTTCGACGCGAGAACGTGAAGTTATTAGGCGACAAGTCGAGAATATGGTGTGTAATGACATCATTCCGCCGTCGAAAAGCTCGTGAGCATCTCTTGTGGTCTTGGGGAAAAAAAGGGCGGAAACGTTTCTGTGTTGATAATTGTCGACTGAACAAGACCCAGAAGAAGGACGTATGCGCCCTCCCACAGATAGACGACGCATTGAATCTGCTCTGCAACGCTACATACTTCTCCTCGATGGGCCTCAAGTCTGGCTACTGGCAAATAGAAGTCGACGAAAAGGATCGCGAAAAGACCGCCTTCATCATGACAGACGGCCTCTATGAGTTCAACGTTATGCCATTTGGACTGTGATCGGAGCCTGCAATGTTACAGTGCGCGATGGATACGGTTTTAGCAGGATTGAAGTGGCAGACCTATCTCGCTTACTTGAATGACGTCGTTGTCTTTGCCAGAAATTTCGACGATCGCCTTAGGCGGCTTGCGACAGTGCTAGAAGCGATCAAGTCATCAGGGCTTACTCGGAAGCTGGAAAAGTGCCGCTTCAGCGACGATGAGCTTCTGTTTCTAGGCCACGTAATCAGCAAATCTGGAGTCCGCCCCGACCCGCAGAAGACAGCTGCCATCTCAACGATTCCGCAGCCCATCGACAAGAAGGCTGTGCGTAGATTCCTTGGCATGTGTGCCTACTGCAGGCGCTTTGCCAAGGATTTTTCGCCATCGCGGAGCCGCTAACACGTATAATTAAATGTGATGTCTAGTTCAACTGGGAAACGCCGCAGGCTGACGCATTTCACGAACTCAAACAACGCATGAAGTCGCAACTGGTAGTTGCACAGTTCGACGAGGACGCCGATACCGAAATCCACACTGACGCCAGTAGCCTAGGGCTCGGTGCCGTCCTAGTCCAGAGGAAAGGCGAACTTCAACTGGTGACAGCTTACGCTAGCCATTCGCAGTTCAATTATTCAACGGCCGAAAAGGAATGCCTCGCCATCGTTTCGGCTACAGCAAAATTTCGCCCTTACTTATATGGCAGGCCATTCAAAGTCATCAGCGACCATCATGCGTTGTGTGGGCTAGAGAACTTAAAGGACCCTTCAGGACAAGACGGGGGGCGCGCTTCTGCCGTACGTAACCTTCGCTTACAACACGGTGCAAGAAACAACACAGATTACGCCGTTCAAGTTGGTTTACGGCAGGAATCCTACGACATCTCTAGACGCCATGCTGCCGCACTTCTGCGACGAAGAGAATCTTGACGTCACCACCTATCTCAATCGCGCCGATGAAGCGCGAAAGCTCGCCCCTCTGCGGTTCAAGAACCAGCAGAGGACCGACAGCTCACACTACGACCTTCGACAACGCTACGTAGAGTGCCAGCCCGGTGACCGTGTTTGGGTTTGGACCTCTATGCGCCGACGTGGACTTAGCGAAAAGCTTTTATGCCGCCATTTCGTATCATACAAGACCATTCGACGCAATGGCGCACTCGACTATGGGGTCATGCCCGACGGCATTTCGCTATTACAGCGGCGCTTCTCGAAACCTGAAGAAATTCACGTTGTGCGACTTAAGCCATTACACCGGCGCTAATGAACTTTGTGGAGTTCGCATAGCTGAGCGTTTAACTTTTTTTGGACTCTGTCACCTTGGACTTTGTTTTGTTGTTTTGTTACTAAGCTTAATATTGGTGGTTCACTCCCCTGTTAGGTTTGCAGCTTCGGTAGGATGCCTTTTGTGAGGGGGAAGTGACGCGTGGAACTCGTTTATCTTTTAACTGTGACTCTTTTACCGTCTAATAAATGTTGTCCCTCAGCGCAGGACGCGCTTACGTGTATCGGAACTTTCTAGAACGTTATCGATGCTTCTATCCGCTATCTGTTGTCGCCGAACCAGTGTAATCTCATTGCATGTATGCGCGACGCAAATAGTGTAGAACTTTGTGGAAGGAACGCAGGTCTCAGCGATTACCTTGGAACATTCGGCGACTGATGTAGGTATAAAAGCGGACGCGCTTGACCCACTCATCAGATTTAGACGATCACCGACTGTGTTCGCCGCTGTCACCGCTGTCGCCGCTCTTTGGGTGTAGCTGGTTTTTGTGGGCATAGGTTCGCGCAATAAAAGTTAGTTTGATCTTCTTTCACAGTATTGCTACTGTGTTCTTTACGGTCACTACCACGTGAGAATACATTGCTAGTTCGATCTGCCTTAGGCAACGTGAGGGATGTGAAATTATCTTTGTGCGTTTAGTAAGTTCTGTGTTAGCGTAAATCAAGCTTAGTAGTATGAGACGATAAAGAAAAATGTGTTGTCACATTACAGTCTGCAATGTGTGAATAATTACTTTGCAAGTCTGCCATATTATGTGATTAGTGCGAGATAAACAGCCTGTTCTTACTCTTAATAACTTCTTGCCTTTTCAGTGGCTTTGAATTCGCCCCCCCCCCTCAAGACTCCAAGAGGCAACACTTATCCCCTGTTGCCGCCAGTATTGCTCATCTATTCCTTTGCACGAAATAAATTTGATCTAGACGCTTGTGCACCTTAAATCTTTTTCCACTTGCAGATTTGCTGCTAGGAGCAGCTGTTAGATTTGCGGTATGAATCATAAGAATAACCTTTACGCAAGATGTGTGCATGTGAACAGTTGAAATGCGTCTCAATCTACGTGTCTGTACCGTATATGTCGAAAACGTGCAGCAGCTGCGAACGATGGATAGCGTTGAATGACGGTCACGGTTAACGGTCACTGACATAACTACAGGCGCCATAGGTCTCTTGGCGACTATCATTATTCGTCTTGTTTCGGCAGCTAAAATGGGCCCACATAATTCTCTACCTCACGTGGGTGAAGTTTTCTTAAAACACCCTTTGAAATATTTCTTGCCTTCCAGCCTCCGAGAGAAAACTTCTTGTGCATGCTGAAAAACATTGCACCGCTTTTGGTTGCAAGGTATTGCACGTTTTCAAGCAAATTTTTAAGCTGTTCGAGCCACGGGCACAGTCAGGATTTTATTTAGAGATATCGAGGGGGCACTACTCCTATATGTACGGTCGTGCGTGTGTTTGTATGTGTGCGTATTTATATCTATATGCCAACTAAAAATTTCGGGGGGTTGGCACCCCTCCAGCTATGTCAATCGTTCAAAAGTTGCCTGCATTTAAGTGTCAGGTTCGTCAGCGCTTGCCAACAATTGCCGCACGTAGCTGGAAACCAGCAGGCACGTAGCTGGCAAACCTTGTCAATCCCTTGCTAAAATCTAAAGCAAACGCAGCACAGGAAGCACTATCCAATTACATTGTAATATATGAGCAAAAGATATTAGCTGGGTGTCACATATTGGGGGCGAGCTCCACCAGAGGAAAAGCTGGCACCACCCGTATCCAGCTTTTCTGGACACCAGGGTTTAGTTCGTGTCAGTGCCACCATGTGGCGTACTGGCATTAAACTTTTCAAACTTCCCGCGGTGAGGCCTGATGACGTCAACAAAATAAAAATAAAATAATTAGGTGCTATCCCTGCGCGTTGAAGTTCACCACAATGCTTGTCCCGCGGGCGTTGTCAGTGTTCATGATAAAGCAAGCCGCTCGTCACCTGAAAATGACTTATCATCCTAAGAGCGTTTAGTTGCGACGAGCGACAATTGATTCGGCGCTTTGTGCATGGTTTTCTTTTTTTTTTCTTGATAGTAAGGAGTGAACAACCGAGGGTAATCGTCAGAAGCACCCTGCAGAAGCCTTTCTTCAGTCGGCACGTATTCTCAACGTCCGAACATAGCTCGGCGTGTACGAGAGACGCGGTCGTGCACGGTTTTTGATTTTGACATGTCGATTTCGTTAAAGTACCCCCAATTATTTCCCTAATGACTTTGCCATCTGCACTAATGTGCTACCGCACCAGCTGCAAATCGAGATGCGCATAACTCTTTAGATGGATACATGGATAAGTTGGTTTTGCACCTTGAGGCAAAAGGCACGACACATGAATAGTACAAACTGTCTCTCTGTGGTCACCCGTTAACACGCTGTCCGAAGCTGCTCACAATATTACGTCCAATTTACTGGCCACCGGGCCAGGTACATCTTTGGGCATGACATATACAGTACTTCCAGTAAATTGTGAAAGTACTGTCCCATCACGGTTATCCACGTGCATGAAAGGAGACCTTAATTAATATTATTGTGCAGTAATATATGCGGGATTTGTCTGTTCTCAATACTGTATACCATGTGTGCGTTCCACCTATATAATATAGCCGCAATGTAGACTAGCAGATATCGAGCACCAAAATGGCTACCCAGATACTGAAAGTCCTCGGGCCCAACTCCTCATACTTACTTGTATTCAAAAGTTGTGCGACTACCAAGAACAACCTTAAGGTATGGTAAATTATAAATTATGGGGTTCTACGTGCGAAAGCCACGATCTGATAATGAGGGACGCAGTAGTGGGGGATTCCGTAATAAGTTGGATTATCTGGGGTTCATTAACATCTCCATAAATCTAAGTACACGGGTGTTTTCGCATTTCGCCCCCACCAATACACGGACGCAGTGGCTAGGATTGGATTTCGCGGCCTCGTGCTTAGCAGCCCAACACTACCTCCACTAAGCAACTACGGCGTGTAAGGAATGTTGACAGTTCGAGAAGGTGACGTCGGGGCGTGAGGCAATTTGTTTGCATCGTCATGGTGCGACAATCGGTACGAGCTGTCAAAGAATGACCGTAGAGTGCGTTGTATGTAATGTGACGTAGTCCGCGGCCAAAATTTTATACCCGAATCAACCTGTAACGACTGATGACCAGGCATCTCACTTATACGTGCAATCGTCTGACAGTTGCCGGGCGCTGGCGTCGGCCACAAGACCTACTTGACATCTCTACAACACTTGCCGACATTCTCGTCTTATTTCGCACCATCGGGTTTCGGCTGAACTCCTTCAACAGCCAATTTGTTTGTGCGGAATTTTGGCTACCAACATTATGGTTTTTTGTCTTTAAGTCATCTTTTATATTTAGCTAGTACTGACGTGAGATTTCCACCGGGTTCACCATTTTGCTAAATACCTGCAGTTTTGTTGGCCTCTGTTTATATTTTGGGAGATCTTTAGTACACGTCAAAACCATAGCACGTCCCCCTGACCATGCTGCTCAAAAAGTCATTTTATTTTCCTGGGGTCTTGTGCAAGCTTCTGTCTTCTTGCCATTCATCACCTTCCTGATTTCTCTGTAATTTATATCCCATTTTGACGACTACCATCCCACGGAAGTTGGCAATGATGTAGTGGCCATGGGATTGAAGCCGTTCTACCATGGGCACTACAGGCGATTTTGTTCACTGCGAATGAAAATATTGCATTAATGTGCGCCAATGTTAAGCATATAAATTCACAGCCTAAAAAATTCGGCGGATCCCACGCACTGTGGGAATCGACGTTAGCGAATCTTTTGCGTTGTTTGCTTTAACTAACGATAATTAGGGATAATTCTGACGGCGAATGTATAGTTTCTTCAACGTTTAGTGCAATACGAGAGATGTTACCTTGCGTGCACCACTGCTCTTTGTATGCGTAGTACACAACATACAGCGAGACGTGTTTGCTTGAGGCGTTGTGCGCCTTTGTTTATATACTATTAGAGGCTTGAACATCGCACCACGGCAGATGTGTTGGGAGAACTATGAGGCTCTACGGACTTAAACCATAATAAGATTATGAGGCACGCCGTAGTGCCTGACTCCCGATTAATTTTCACGTCCTGGTGCTCTTTAACGTGCACGTAAATCTAAGTCCACGACTGTTTTTCTATTTCGCTCCCGTCGAAATCCAGCTTCCCCGGCAGGGATCAAAACCACGACGTCGAGCGATGCGATATCCGCACAGCTACTGCGTCGGGCACAGAAACGTTGATTTGATGAGCGACCGCTTCCTTAGTGTTGCATAGACCCTTCGGGGATTTAGTGTGGCTTCGCATCTGCACACCCTGCGTCAATCGTCCGCTTGACGAATTTGCATGGTTCTTCTTATTGAGAAATATCCGAAACGTGCAGTACCGTATCTTCCAATTGGTTCGCAACTGTTGTCGTGCCTCTAGCCGCAGTGTTTCCTTATCTTCGTTTTCTTAATCTAACCTTTTAATTGTCACGACCTTCCCTCCTGTATGGGAACTGCGAGCGAAAAGTAGCAAGGCTATTATTGATTCGTTTCCCGATTGCACCGGTTTTGCCCATTCTCTGCCTTGTTAGAAATTGAGGACACTCCCACCGCTGGCAACCAGTCGTGAGGTTCAGACGTAGTTGAAGGGAGGGACATCCCGATGCTGCCACCAGTTGTTGGAGTTTCAGGACACTCCCACCGCTGGCTACCAGTTCTAAGGTTTGGGGTCGGGCATGAAATAAATGGTAGCCGGCCCATGCCGTCGTCCGACTCATCCACGCCAAGGACGTTGTCGAAGGGAGGGACTTGTTCTTATCGAGAACGATTAATATGGGATTTATTTAAAGTATCTACATGGAGGGTGGCGAATGTTACAGTTCATCAGTCTAGCATGACTTAAAGAGAATGCACACTGAGCCGCCCTTTAATGGCTGCTTAAAAACAGTTTGTCCTCCCTAGATCCCTAGGTGAAGACAAACGGCTCTTCAACCTTCGACCAATGGGAGCGTCCAAAGTCATCGCAGCCCACCCGCCTTTGAGGGGGAGGGGTTACACACTCACTTCAACACAGGTTTCACTGAACACACCTAGTTGAGAGGGTTCACGTAGACAGGGGTCTTGCCTCGAGCAGGCACCTCTTGATCCCAGAGCTGACCCCGCAGTCAGTGGCCGCCGCGTTTGTCCATTGACTGTGACAACTTCTGGGGCCGTGGGAAAGCACCGTAAAACATCCCCTTCCAGGAATTCTATTGCTCTAAGCGAACCGTGAAGGTGGCAGCGAAGCAACTAATAATACTTGGCCCGCCGAACGTGACTAGACATACCGGCGCCGTCCGGCTATTGACGCGGCACATTGCTGTCTTCACAACGCGAGTTGTTGCAGGAGGCCGGGCAGGGTTCGATACTCCCGCACGTGACTCGAAACTACTGCAGCATGCGGTGAAGGGTTCGGATGTTGCTTCCTCGATGATCGCCAGCACCCGCAGGTCGGTCGTAACAGCTTTATCTGCTTGCTCCCTCTCTACCATTTTATTTACCTCTCCGTGCACTTGCACGTTAGTCGACCGGTTATCGCTGCAATTTATCCAATGCTTTTGCGGTGGGTCACAGGTAATTACAGCTGTAAAGAGACTAGTGTAACGACACCAAGGGAGCTCTAGAGAAAACTGTGCACCTGTGACGCGATGAAATGCTCCAAACGAGTTTCTCGAGTCGCCATTCCTCTCTTCCCCGTTCCTTCCGTGTACACGCACCCCCGGAGCCCAGTGCCGCGCCAAGGCAGTAGCAGCAGCAGTGGAAAAGCCAAAGGATGAGGCAAAGAAAGCCTTGCTTTAAAAAATTGCTTCATTTTTTGGCGTAATGTCGCGTGCCGTCGTGGCGTTATCGCTTGCTTTGCTGGATTTTATCACCGCGAGAACCAACTGTCCGATTTGCCCACTAGACTTCCCGTCTTCAGGAGTAACTTGTATCCTGTTGCCAAGACACCAGCTGCCTATCCAGTTTACTACAGACCTACAAGACTTTTTTTTTCAGTATGTTGATTTTTTGCCTCAACGTATACTGTGAAGGCACTTGCTTTTTACTGCACTGTAATAATAAGTGAATATGTTTTCGAATTATATTCTCATATAATGTTGTATTCTTGATAACATTCTCGTACGTAATCTACACAGAGTATTCAGGCACCCTCTAATGCTTTCACTTTTCGCCTGATTACGCCCGTCATTGTAATGCAAATAAGCATACCTGGAACCCATTTTCTCAGAGATGAACGCTGAATAAAGCGCTGACGTCATGCTTTAAAAAATCAACAAGGGCCGTAGTACTCGATTTACTCATGTCCCGGTTCACAAGCTCTCTTTCTTTCAGGCTGTGATTTCAGGATTTTTCAGGCTGTCGCGCAAGTGTGACAACGCTGATTTATTTGCGTCGGCATAGGCTATTTAACTTGAAAAGGCCGTCCATCTAACCTGATTATCTTTTTCAATTGCTTATACACCACACGAATTCTCTCATTAATCAAATTTTCAACTCACTCGGCCCTATTCTTCTTCTTGTTTTCGCAATGTGTGTGTCTATCGCTGTGGTTACCAATTACGCCCAACGGTATGCTACCACACAAGCCTTTCTAGTCACCTAAGCAACTGAAGTCGCAGGTTTTCTTCAACATGGCGCTGACGTTCAATATGGCTATCCTCAGCTACTTTTCGTAGACTTAGCGCACCGCCTTCTCTTCAGTGTCATCTTCTACACTACATGCTCGTGCTACACACAATACAAACACACAACGCCCTTAATGAAGTATCACACGCTAGTTGATATGCTCTTGATGTACATACCCTCTAATCACCTCTAATTACCGAGATAAATGCGCTACCCTGTCTTTGGTTGCATTATCGGTCTACAGCCTCGCTCAACAACAGCGCTCGTTATTCATCCCTTTTTTTGTCGTTAGGAGTATACTGTATTTCCTCTGAATATACCTCCGGCTTTAGATGCGACTTTGCACGCCCGCTTATTCTGTTAAGTTGGCGGCGACCGTTGTCGTCAGGCCGCCGCCTCATACTGAGCTTCGTCATCACAAAGAGCACGGAAAGGTGTTTTCACAAACAAGCCACGTGATTCTAGCCCCTGTGTCCGCAGCGCTCTACATTTGCGAGCTGGGCACGCTAACCACTACGATACCGCCGTCCCCCGCCACCTTCGTGTTATCGGCCTTCCCATTGCTCGTTTTCGTCACTGACGCAGGCAGAGTGAATGCGGAAGCAAAAAAAAAGTGAAGATTTCTTGAGCCGCTAGGTAACACACGACTAACCTTGGCAGGCCACTGTGATCGGAGCGCATGTGGACTTGAGGGCTGCATGCAGATCATCGCCTTAGCTTCATTGCAAATTTTCTTTCTCTGAGTCTTTTCGGTTAAAACGGAAACGCTGGCAAAAATTAGACCTACCGTGTAATCTTTAGTGGGTCATGAGTGTCCGGCCGCAGTCAGTGGTGGACGCAGAAAAGCGGTGATCACCGGCGAGGGGAGCAAGGAGAGGGCGCGCCATGACAGTAGCGCTGTGCGAGTGGGCGCGTGGGAGAGCGCGAAAATGCGCGTGAGGCTGCGCGCACATCGGCGGTCAACCTAGCAGCCATATGGCTGTGATTGCATCCCATGCTTGCGGCCACGGCAGCATCCGTTCGCAGAACAGTTCGGACAACACCAACAGAGGCTGCTTGTTTTTTGCTTGTTTTCTAGGTTTAAATAAAGAATGCTCACTCCAAACTTTACAGCAGCAACAGCTTCATCATCAACGACTTGAACACTCATTTGAACAAATAGCAATTTTTTGAGAAATGGCATAAGGATATTATATATCGAGGTCTTGTCGTTGCCAATAGGAGCCGGCACCACCTATCGACGAAAGGGCATCACACTGCTATTGTAGGCGGCAAGTTACTGAATGATGAAAACAGAAAAATGACATTGAAATTAAATATGGCAATGAAAATTCTTTTCCAGTTCTGACAATTTATTAAACACAATGCGCCGGCCGCCAACCATGACACATTTTTTTTTTCTACAACAGCGACGCACAACGGCAGGACCGATATTTATTTATCATACACTTCTTGACTGCTTCTTAAATACTTCTTAAGGGGGTTTAATTTTAGTTTTCATCGCGGAACCGCAAGAGCAGGGAGCGCCCCGCGTACACCGCGACCACATATATCCTGGAGCCGCGCTATTTTCTTCTAGCAATATGGCCGCTGCCGGCTTCACGCACTCCCGTAGGCGGCGGCTGGGATTGGCACTCCAGAAGTTGAAGTATAAACCTCCTTGTATAGAAACGGCACCACGGTTGCTAATGGATTGTTTCAAACTTCACTTACAGGGCATACATAGAGAAGGAACCAAAAGAACGTCGTTCTTTTGGTCCCTTGTCTATGTATGCGCTGTAAGTGAAGCTTAAACAATGGATCACCAACTAGCCCGTACCCAAACCTACATTGTTGGCTTGGATATGTTTGGCATGAGGCCCAAGATGGCACCCTGTCTTCTAACGCGTTCTTATGTTTGCGTTCGCGTCTTTGAGCCAACGGTCACAGCGGGCCAGCGTAGGCACCACTGCGCATGTTGTACCGCGCATGCGCACTGGCGTCTACGCTAGCCCACTGGGCACGCTGGTCGACTGGCTCGCTGTGCTATAACTCTCTTTTGTCTTGAAGAGGACGCACACCAAACATACTGCAAAGGTGCTTGCCTTGAGCGGATGTAACGTGAGAAACGCTGTTGTAGACTGTCTGTTCTTTAACCTGTGCAGAAATCGATGTTTATAGTATTTCCGCAAACGCAAGGGTTGCGAGTATGGTAACCGTAACCGCAAGAGTCACAGTATTGTCGTAAGTTGTCGCGACAGCGCAGCTGTAGTTCACAGAACCTGTCACTAAGGGATACGCGGCGAGGTATGACCGCTGAATAAGTAATTCCCACGATTAGTATTTGCTCAACGTTAATTACTAAGAACGGCGGGTGCTTATGCTGTCTCAAAGGACGCATGGTCGGCGATGACTGTTTTCATTTTCTCGCTACATCACACATCTACACTGAAATTAAACGGGTTTCATAAATTCCCGCTTATATTCTTTCGACCCTGAACTGCGACTTCGGCTGCAATCTGGACTCTATTCTTTTTTCTCTTTTTTACCTCACTCCTTTCCCGATGTACGAGACGTCTTTCCACCGACGTTCGCTTCCCCTTTTTTTAATGACTTCATTCATTCACTAATTCATTTATTCCTAAATTGCTGCTGAAGATAGCGTCTCTTCATCTCCATAATCATCCTCTCTCTCACCTGGAATCTGCCATCGCAAAACAGTGTTGCTGTGTTGCATATGGCTGGGCGTCGCATATGCAGTTTTCTAGGAATATCCATCAGCGTGCATGCAATTTTCGTGGGTGAGAAGACAGTATAGAGAACCTTCTCTGCCACTTCCACACTCAGCGCTGTGTTCCGTGAGCAACTATTACCCGGTCGGAAGGCAGACCACTATCGGAGAAAAATACCCTGGGAACTGGGTCGAAGCACTAGTCAATTTACAAGGCCACAAAAAACCGACTGTGCTTCTTGCAAGTGCGTGCACTGTGTCTACTGCAGGGTTCACTCTCGCTACCTCTTCATTTTTTCCGCTGATTTCTCTGTTGATATTTTATTACGTAGCATTAGGATTGTTACAGTGGAAAAAGTGTGCAAGCATGTTAAGTTTGGCAAACTGGTCACATGGGAGAGCTAGGAAGCAGATGGGGCCGCCCAGGAAAGTATATATATATATATATATATATATATATATATATATATATATATATATATATGCATTGCGGTATGCTCCAGACCCCACCGTCGGTTACACTTCGCTCCTAGAAGAGACAGGACATGTGTCGAGTGAGGTACTGACCAACACTACAATTCAGTAAACTTGGCATAAATCATGGATCTGAGACCTCACAAAGGTGCGACGCGACACACCGGTATCTGCGACGATTTCTCTCGCATTTACCCTAAATTACCATTAATTTTTTCCTCCCCATATGCACGGTAGCCAATCAGGCACGTCCATGGTTGAACGCCCTGCCTTTCGCACTTCCATTGTCGGCCCTTTCCTTTAGTGTGTTGCACCCTTTATTTTGTTGGTGGCCTGCCTCATCTTTCACAGGACGAAGTACATAATGAAAGAAACCTAGCTGCACTAGTCGAGGGCAGTTTTCTCGGATTCCTCTTGGGTCGATTTGAAAGGTACATTTCCTATCCGAGCATAAATGACAGCGATATATGCGACGAGAGTTACGGTAGCTCGTGCGTTTCGACTACCTACACTGCTCACGCAGAACTCTAATATTTTCCATGGCTTTAAACCGGAGTTAAAAGCAGGAGGGCCTTCCTGAAATGAAAAAAATCGGAATGACGCTTTGTTCGAAGGTTGCACGTAGGTCAAGGACCCACAATACTAAACACCTTCAAGTCGGTATCAGCTTACAAAGGGAGAAGTCTGATGAAACGTTTTCAAGTGGATAGGTTTTTATATATTCAAATTATATTTTTATTGAAATTTCCTTCCTTGCCGTGAGGTGAAAGCAGACTAATCAGCATTTAAATATTCTGTATTCTTGAGACCTTTTTGAGTGTCCTAGTTGCTCTCATTTCAACTACTTAGATTAAAAAGTTATTTGTATTTGTAAAAAAAAATTATTTGTATATGTGAGTAAACGCACGCGCAAGAAAAATCCTAGTCCATTTCTCAGTATACACTCAATGAAGATGTAGCACGTCTACATCGTCAAGTTGTAGTGATACATACATACATACATACATACATACATACATACATACATACATACATACATACATACATACATACATACATACATACATACATCTTTATTTCAGCAGCTCGCAACTTATTGATGTGAAGAACAAAGCTGCTCCAAAACAGTGAGACACGAATATAACTGATTATAGGTCGAGCTTGCACTGGCAAAGAAAACAATCAAAGCACTACGATGGTGTGCAAAATTGTGCTTCCTCTGAATCTGATCTACAAATCAAGGCATCGGTTCATCAGATTCGAATGGTCATACATAGCAGTGCAATTGCGGACGCTGAAATGGTATCGAGAATGTACACGCCACTATTCGCTTCACGCACGCAATCTGATTAGATAACTCTGTTTCGCTATTGAACCCGTGACGACACTCTGGATGCTTGAAATACATGCAGGCGCGTCTTGAGTTAAGCGGTAACTTTGGAACCGCGGTGAGACGATAAAGGAAGCTCACCCGTTCAAAAAAAAATAATTTACTGTTGCTTCAAATATTAGCTGAAATATAATGCGCGTGGTAAAAGGGGCCTCCAAGACTGCACACCGGCTTAGAAATAGCGAAAATTCCAGAGCTAAATACTTTCAGACTGCTGGTAGTTTTTAAACCAGTATTTCGCGTGTCAATAAAGCCCTGTAGTCCAGGGGCCAGTTCCATCACGGGCATTGTGTCGGAGCTCATATTTCACGTTGCTTCACATGTCAGCAATAACTGTCACAAAATCACGGTATTTACTTTTCTAGGTCGTAACATTATACAGTAAAAATAAATGCCGCAAACACTCATCCTAATACATAAGCACTTTTCATTCTAACGTACATCTCCACGCTGCTTCATGCAAGGTACTGAAGAATATATACAATGTTTTTCCCCAGGCAGCTGTTTTAATGCGAAAGTGTTAAGGGCCCCGTGTCTCAGAAAATCTGGAGTCTGCGTCGGGGGCGTTTTGAGTTAGCAAACATTTTCGTGCATATTTCGGCATATGTATATGCCATGCCGTGCTAGATCGACAGCGCATACCGTTTATTTTATACCTTGTAAAACTGAGAAAATTGGCTGTGGTCTCTGACTCCAAAGCGGCATACAGTGCACGCCGTCAGCTCTCTGACGCGGTTGTCATAAATAGCTGACATACGAAATCGTGAAACTTCCCCATCATGTCCAATGAAAAGGTTACAAGGTTGTCTTTCAATGGGTACCTGGCGATTGTGGAATCAGTGACAATGATTCCGCCGATAACAACTCTCGCACATCACTTTAAGAAGAGCACAGCGTTCCAATTCCGCTTTCGAGGACAGACGCCGCAAGGCAGCTCCGACACCTGGCACACGGTCTCTGACTGACCGAGTGGAACTCGCCAAACTTAAGACTTACACGACTCAATCAATGAAGCCCCTCAGTGCCACACCGACCTCTATTTGGACTTCCTCGACGTGAAGCTACGCTTCTCTGTCGCCTTTGGTTAGTAGTTGCCTTCACAAAGGCATATATTCTCTACAACAATATACTTTATACTCAACAATATGCTCAACAGCACAGGAGGTCTGAGGCGCCGAAAAAAAATGCCGACCACCTACTGTGCTACTGTTCGCGATATGCTTCAGAAAGGCAAGAACTTGCTAACGCTATCCAAAAACTGGACAATCGGCCTCTTTCCGTGCAGTTGGTGCTGGAACACCGCCCCCATAGCTCATCGGCCCATAAAGCGGTGAAGGCGCTTTTGTGCTTTTGAAGACGGCGGGCTTGTGTTAACGTCTGTGACAATTAGTGTAATTACTATTTGACCACACGCATCAGCGAACTCACCGCTAACTTGCTTTTTTCCCTTCCTTCCTCTCGCTCCGTCTCATCTTTGTTTTACCCTTTCCAATAACCATGGTGTAGGGTAGCAAACTGACCCTATTCTCATTAACCTCCCTGCCTTCTGTTTCTCCTTTTCATTCCTTCCTTTCTTCTAAAATTGAAATATTAAAACTGCGAAACAACTTTAGAAACCGGAAAGAGATGCAATTTTCCGGGCGCGGTTCCGCACTACCTCCGGGATCGGCCCACGCAAGAGGCCGCGTTTCTACGAGAACGCTCGCCTTCGTGCATAGCGTTCGACGCCAGCATTTCCCGGTAAAGATTACACTTACATAAGCTGCAGTTGCTGGGAAGCGTCAGAAGCAGTCTGGTGTCATTCAATGCTATCGCGATAGACTCTTAAAGAAAGAGCTGAAGCATCCCCGACTTTTTATTCGTAATGATATAAAGAAATCGATCCTGATGCCAGCAACGCTCAGAAATGTAATCGGGAGCGCACACAATGTTCTCGCATACCTTCTGTGATGTACCGTAGCGCTGAGGTGCTTCTTGTGTAATGTAGAATAATCCATTGTAAAGGCGGAAGTGCACGGCTGGGCACGTGCGTTTAAGTTCATGAACTTTGCGAAATTTGCGAAAGGAAAACGTGTCCATGCTTTCACACTTGCTTTATAGTAAGCCTACTACACTATCAATATGCCGGCTGTTTTTAAATGCACCAAGTAAAAGTACTAACCAATGTAAGTCTTGGTGAGATCATGTTATCATAGGAGTGTTCATATTGGTTACCTCAACATACGATTAACTTGAGACGTTGTGTGCGTAATTAACGAAGCTACATTAATTATACTTTCAAGTATTGACCTTAAATGGCTAAAGAAAATTAGTAGTTTTGAGCCCGTCGTCGAGATTTTCTGTCCGAGCGAAGGCCTTTTGATTCAACATTTTTCTGTAAGAGCTATGCGAACAAATCTTTCCCAATTAAACGGTCTCGAAAACTGTAACTACCTCATAAAAAGAGTCTATAAAGTCAATATGACTGTAAGTGGCCTTTGTGATTACAACAATATGGCTCCCTAAGCGAGTTCCTGGTGGACAGTCCGCTTTCGATTTTTATTAGGAGGAAGCTTTAGCTGCGGGCCCAACTCCAACATGGCCTATTCAAATGCAGGTAAAACGCAAGAACGTTTTTCTGAGATAACCTCTGAAGTAATTTAATGAAATTTGTTTCATTTGAGAAAGAAAGGTAAATTCTAGTGACTGTTGGAAGCGAAATCTCGATTTAGCACCTCAATTTTGTTTAAAAGATTTTCGAAAATTCGAAAGCTTGAAAAAATATAGAAGCACGAAATGTATAAATAAATGGCTCTGCATGAAGAACAGATATCGCAGTTCTAAAAACAGTATCCTCGAGATCATAGAAAGCGGACAAAGTTGATGTGTCATTTGACATCTTACGTGAATGTTTGGCGTTGTGTTCAAGGGTAGCGCAAAAGCTGTATTTTGATATTACTGTTTTCTTTCGCTTCACGTGGAACATATCAATTTCGTCCGCTTTAGATGCACAAGTTCGTTTTAGAGATAAGTACTTTTTACTTTCAGTATTTCTAGACCTAGACAAACCGTACGGCACGACATGGCAATTCAGGCTCCTCCACGACCTTTCCGCGATGAGTGTCCGTGGAAACATGTTAAACACAATTAAAAGCTATCTGTCTAACCGCACTTTCCGCGTAAAAAGCTGGTAATGTCTTATGTAAATCATTCGCCCAAAAAACTCGTGTTCCGCAAGGGGGCCTACCTAGCTGCCCACTGTTTATTCTAAAAATGAACAACCTGCACACAGTCTTTCCTCGCACAATGTTTGCTTCCGTTTATGTTGATCATGTACAAGTAAGTTTCAAATCATGCAATATTGCTACCTGCGAACGACAAGTGCAGCTTGGGATAAAGAAATTGTCTGATTGGACGGATGAGAATGGCTTCAAATTAAACACCCAAAGAAGTACCTGTGTACTCTTCTCAAACAAGAGAGGGGTAGCACCACTGGCTAGCATTAGGTTCAAGGGATAACAACTCTCTGCGAGCGGCCAACACGAATTTCTGGGAATCACTTTTGACTCGAAGGTCACGTTTATTGCCCATATTAAATATCTGAAAATAACATGTCTTAAAACCACTATCCTTCTCAAGCTTCTGTCGCACACTACATCGGGTAGTGATCGAAAGTGCCTTCTAAACATATATAACAATCTTGTCCACTCCCGCCTTAATTACGGAGCAATAATTAAAAGTCCAGATTAAATATTATTATTAAGATAATTAAATGTCCAGCATTAAAAGTCCTAGATCCCGTCCACCATCTGCGTAGAGTCAAATCTACCGTCTACCATCTACCAGCCTCTACGTAGAGTCCAATCAGTGGTCACTTCATATGCAACGGTCATATAGGAGTTTTAAATATTTTCTCAGAGTAAAAGCGAACATTGGACATTATTGTTATTCAACCATAAACGATGTCGCCGCTGCTATGCTCTTCCATAACCGGCCTGCAGTGAGGAAGCCGTTTGGTTTGCGTGTGAGGAATGTTATTGAGGAAATGGTTGTTCTACTTCTTGAACATTGTCCTATGACTCAGGCGAAACTGTTACCGCGGTGGCAGTGGCAGCTCATAGACTGTGATATGTCATTTGTAGATGTCACGAAACATGCGCCAGGGGCGCATATTAAAATACATTTTTTTAGAACTCCAGTGTATTTACTCTTGCACTGAGTTTTATACGGACGCTTCCCAGTCGGATGCAGGTGTTCCTTACGCAGTGATTGGACCTTCTTTCTCAGAATCCGGTGCACTGCAACCGCAAACAAGTATATTTACGGTAGTAGCCCATGCACAATTGTCGACACCGAAGCATATAATGAAATCACAACTTGGAGAAACAGTGATATTTACAGACTCTGTTAGCGTTGTAAAATCCCTGAAGTCACTATGTAAACACAAGAACCCTGTACTGATTGAGGTCTCCTCCATTCTGTATAGAGCATACACATCTAACCAGCATTTCATTACACGCTGGGTAACTTTCCGTAGGGGCACTAAGGGAAATGTTCTAGCGGACCAAACGGCCAAATCAATTACATCGCAAGCTACTCTTACTGCTGCGGTACCTGCTATTAATCTGAAGCCTCTCCTACGAAGGAAACTGCAGAACCGCTGGCAACCCTTGTGGGACTTCGAAACAATAAGCTGCACGTGATGAAGCCACAGTTAGGTTATTGGCCCTGCGTAACAAAATCATGGCGAACAGATGTCCTATTCTGTCGAAAAGAATAGGACACACATTTGGGACCCATAATTTTCTACTTTGTGGAAATGAAGCTCCAACCTGTAGTAGATGCGGTGAGAGGCTGACCGGCCTCCACGGGCTCCTGGAGTGTCGCGAAACCTAAGCTGAGAGAAAGAAACATTTTCCTCCTTTATACAGTTATTACATCCCTCTTCATCCAGCTATGTTTCTTCGTAAGAAACCGCTTTTTAACACCAAGGCAGTCCTTGGTTTCTTAAATGAGGTTATCTTACATGTTATAAGTGCATTAAATTGGTAGAACATCCTCTTTCCAGAGGATTTCGCTGCCATAATTGTTTTGCATAAGACATGCCTCCAGGCCTTTGTGTTTCAACGGCTCAAGGAGGCAGTAGTGCTCTTGGCAATCTTAGAATCTGATATATTTTATACATCACAACATTCTTTTGAAATGCATCTTAATGTTCATAGTACACGCCATATGTCATCGCACTCATCTGATTATACAGATTTCACTCACTTTAAAGAGACTATCTTTAAGGCCCCTTTACAGCCACGTGCCACCGACTTCATAGAACTCATAACTACACTAAGAAGTCAACATCACAGGCATGGCGCTCTTTGGCCAGACTCGGCCCTTGCACAAATAAACATCAAACATTCATTCAACTTTCGCAGCCGAATTCTCCAGCCTTTCTTATTGCCGTCGTAAGAAGGTAATCCGCAAGGCAGGCGATCTTTACAGTGCGGGCCACCTGAGCCCGCTCTGAATACGTTAGGCTCAGTCATGTGCATGTATTGAATACCCTACAATAAATATTTTACGATAAATAAACGTGTTATTAGCACATTAAATAAGAGAATGTGTCATTGTTTATTGGCCTGCCGCCGCAAAAGCGGCATCTACATAAACCCTTCTCGAACCCGCACCGCGCGCCGTCTTGCTCCATTGCCCTTAAAAGGAGCCCTGCGCGGAAGCTTTTGTGGTAAACCGTACGAACAACGAACATGTGCTGCAGAAGTCAAAAGGAACATTATGTATTGGTTTACAGCAGTGGGGCATTTGTTATTGGCCTGGCGTCAGTGCCGACAGGGTAGGAGTGGCAGAGCAAGCCGAGGCGTCGCGCATTGAAAAGATCAATTTCTAATGCGCAAACCTCACAAACGTTCTCACTCTTTCTGTCGCTACTGGGCATGGGAGCAGCGCCTTCGGCATAGCTACTAATCGTCAAACTTTCGGCATGCAGGTCATTGAGGTGCTCGTCTTGTCATGGTTGTCGGCTGTGGCCAGTGGCTGCTCAAGCACCGTGAAAAACTGGAACAGTGAAAATATAATTGAACTTTTTGTCTCACGCTTAAGAGTCTATGGATATTTGCATTCGTAGAGTACTTGCAGCGCGTAGTAAAAATTAAAATATTCCGGGAGAAAACATATAATAATGTACAATAAGATGGGCATTCAAGCAATTGATCAGCATGCAATATAATGCAGATATTTTTATTTACAATCTGTAGTGGTGATTCTGAAATTTCCATTGCTTTTGCTACATGTGGCATACCGTGTCCTGGGATTGCCGCTCTTTTCTATGACACTCGTTCACTAGAGTCGCCCATGACAATGACGGCATGGCAATGGCACTATGATGATGACACATTGCAGACCGAAAGTCCTTGTCTGGTTGACCAGCCACCCTTGGTGCTTTGCTCGCTAGTGTCTTTTTTACAGCAGCGTATGGAAACAATACACGATCAGCATAATTGCAGCTTTGGCGTAAAGGTAGAGTGTCCGCTTCGCGTGCAAGAGGACCGTGATTCGAATCCCGGTGCCGCGCAATTTTCCACCGGATTAAAAAAATCCGCGTGTTGATGAAATTGCACAAAAACGCCTTGAGTACGGCCCGATTCCGGTGACCAGAACCGGTAATGCACTCCCTCACCAGAGCAGGATTGGCCACCCTGGGGCAGTACTTGGACACAACCTGCTATTTGAATAAAACAATCAAACCCCGGCTCTCTGTTCCCAGTGTCTGCGAAGCAACTGACCACGGCGGCGGTAAGAAGTGGGACGCAGCAGAGGGTGCTAAGAATACCTGGGTCCTAAGATGCCGCCATTGGAATCGGAACTTGGCCACGTTTAACGCTAGAACGTTGTCTAGTGAGGCAAGTAAAGCAATGCTATTGGAGGAATTGGAGGGCAGTAAATGGGATATAATAAGGCTCAATGCAGTTAGGAGCACAAAAGAAGCATAAGCAGTGCTAAAAGGCGGGCACGTCCTGTGCTACCGGGGCTTAGCGGAGAGATGAGAACTAGGAGTCGGATTCCTGATTAATAAAGATATAGCTGGTAACATACAGGAATAGCATTAACGAGAGGGCAGCATGCCTTGTTGTGAACCTTACTAAGAGGTACAAATTGTAGGTCGTAGAGGTCTACGACCCTGCATCCAGTCATGATGACCAGGAAGTCGAAATCTTCTATGAAGACGTTGAATCGGCGATGGGTAAAGTCAAAACAAAATAGGCTATTCTGATGACCGACTTTAATGCCAGGGTAGGCAACATGCAGGCTGGAGACAAGTCAGTGGGGGAATATGGCATAGGCTCTAGGAATAGCAGGGGAGAGGTATTAGTAGAGTTTGCAGAAGAGAATATTATGCTCATAATGCATACCTTCTTCCGCAAGCGGCATAGCCGAAAGTGGACCTGAAGGAGCCCGAAGGGCGAGACCTGAAATGAAATAGACCTTACACTCTGTGCTAATCCTGGCATCATACAAGATGTGGACGTGCTCGGCAAGGTGCGCTGCAGTTACCATTGTTAGCAGTAAGAGGGAAAATGGAGGAATTCCAGATGAAGCTACAGAACAGGTCATCATCATCATCAGCCTGGTTACGCCCACTGCTGGGCAAAGGCCTCTGACAAACTTCTCCAACTACCTCGGTCATGTACTAATTGTGGTCATGTTGTCCCCGCAAACTTCTTAATCTCATCCGCCCACCTAACTTTCTGCCTCCCCCTGCTACGCTTCCCTTCCCTTGGAATCCAGTCCGTAACCCTTAATGACCATCGGTTATCTTCCCTCCTCATTACATGTCCGGCCCATGCCCATTTCTTTTTCTTGATTTCAACTAAGATGTCATTTACCCGCGTTTGTTCCCTCACTCAATCTGCTCTTTTCTTATCCCTTAAAGTTACACCCATCATTCTTTTTTCCATAGCTCGTTGCGTCGTCCTCAATTTCAGCAGGACCCTTTTCGTAAGCCTCCAGGTTTCTGCCCCATACGTGAGTACTGGTAAGACAGCTGTTATACACATTTCTCTTGAGGGATGATCGCAACCAGCTGTTCATGATTTCAGAAGGCTTGCCAAACGCACCCCAGCCCATTCTTATTCCTCTGATTATTTGAGTCTCATGATCCGGATCCGCGGTCACTACCTGTCCTAAGTAGATGTATTCCCTTACGGCTTCCAGTGCAGCGCTACTTATCGTAAACTGCTGTTCTCTTCTCGAGACTCTTAAACATTAGTTTTGTGCAGGCAATCTTTAGACCCACCCTTCTGCTTTGCCTCTCCAGGTCAGTGAGCATGCATTGCAAATGGTCCCCTGAGTTACTAAGCAAGGCAATATCATCAGCGAACCGCAAGTTACTAAGGTATTCTCCATCAACTTTTATCCCCAATTCTTCCCACTCCAGGTCTCTGAATACCTCTTGTAAACATGCTGTGAATAGCATTCGAGAGATCGTATCTCCCTGTCTGACACCTTTCTTTATTGGGATTTTGTTGCTTTCATTATGGAGGACTACGGTGGCTGTGGAGCCGCTATAGATATCTTCCAGTATTTTTACATATGGCTCATCTACACCCTGATTCCGTAATGCCTCCATGACTGCTGAGGTTTCGACTGAATCAAACACATTTCGTAATCAATGAAGGCTATATATAAGAGTTGGTTATGTTCTGCACATTTCTCTATCACTGGATTGATAGTGTGATTATGGTCTATTGTTGAGTAGCTTTTACGGAATCCTCCCTGGTCCTTTGGTTGACAGAAGTCTAAGGTGTTCCTGATTCTATTTGCGATTACCTTAGTAAATACTTTGTAGGCAACGGACACTAAGTTGATCGGTCTATAATTTTTCATGTCTTTGGCGTCCCCTTTCTTATGGATTAGGATTAAGTTAGCGTTCTTCCAAGATTCCGGTACGTTCGGGGTCATCAGGCATTGTGTATATAAGGCGGCCAGTCTTTCTAGGAGAATGTTCTCTCCATCCTTCAACAAATCTGCGGTTACCTGATCCTCCCCAGCTGCCATCCCCCTTTGCACAGCTCCCAAGGCGTTCTTTACTTCTTCCAGCGTTACTTGTGGGATTTCAAGTTCCTCTAGACTATTCTCTCTCACATTATCGTCGTGGGTGCTACTCTTATTGTATAAATCGCTATAGAACTCCTCAGCCACTTGAACTATCTCATCCATATTAGTGACGATATTGCCGGCTTTGTCTCTTAACGCATACATCTGATTCTTGCCTATTCCTAGTTTTTTCTTCACTGCTTTTAGGCTTCCTCCGTTCGTGGGAGGATGTTCAATTCTATCCATATTATAGTTCCTTATGGCAGCTCTCTTACGCTTGTTAACTTCGAAAGGTTTGCGAGTTCTATTCTAGCTGCAGGGTTAGGGGCTTTAATACATTGGCGTTTCTTGATCAGATCTTTCGTCTCCTGCGATAGCTTACTGGTCTCCTGTCTAACGGAGTTACCACCGACTTTTACTGTCTCGGGGAGAGAACAGTAGTTTAGGATAGTTAGCGGGGCACTCGAAGTGGTAAGGGAATACATCTACGTAGGGCACGTAGCGACGGCGGATCCGGATCATAAGATTGAAATAATCAGAAGAATAAGAATGGGCTTGGGGTGCATTTGGCAGGCATTGTCAGTTCATGAACAGCAGGTTGCCATTATCCCTAAAAGAAAAGTTTATAACAGCTGTGTCTTACCAGTACTCACTAACGGGGCAGAAACCTGGAGGCCTACGAAAGAGGTTCTACTTAAATTGAGGACGACGCAACGAGCTATGGAAAGAAGAATGATGGGTGTAACATTAAGGGATAAGAAAAGAGCAGATTGAGTGAGGGAACAAACACGAGTTAATGACATCTTAGTTCAAATCAACAAAAAGAAATGGGCATGGGCAGGACCTGTAGTGAGGGGGGAAGATAACCGATGGTCATTAAGGGTTACGGACTGGATTGCAAGAGAAGGGAAGCGTAGCAGGGGGCAGCAGAAAGTTAAGTGGCCCGATGACACTAAGAAGTTTGCCGGGACAACATGGCCACAATTAGTACATGACCGGAGTAGTTGGAGAAGTATGGGAGAGGCTTTGCCCTGCAGTGGGCGTGACCAGGCTGCTGCGGCGGCTGCTGCTGCTGCTGCTGCTGCTGATGATGATGATGATGGAAACATTCCTGCAGTTATTTTTGTGAATCCAACTGTACTTTGACGACGTCATTATCGCGCAAAAGTGCCATGACCGAAGTACTCTTTGCAAAGTGTTGCTGAGGTTTCGATAATGTGGAGTGC